>NW_012267262.1:12994281-13026829 GCF_000151885.1 Dipodomys ordii
GGGTGCGGGTGTGTGCGCGCGCGGGGAGGCGGTGGGAGGCCGCGCTGCCCTGGCTCCGCGCCGGCCGCGGAGGGGATTGCAAGATTTAGCCCCGCCAGAGCCGGGGATTTGCCGGCGATCCCTCTCTATTTTCGTCGAGAGCTGACATCACCCGCGCCGCAGCCTCGGGCGACTCCTTTAACCACCGCCCCCCCCCCATCCACCACCACCACCATCTCCAGACGGCGATCCTCTCCCCTCCCCTCCCCTGCCTCCCCCCTCCTCAACCGCTCGCCATAAATTAGCCAAGTAAGAAAAGAAATCCTGCCCGCCGTCCGGGAAGGTTTGGGACCGCCGGTGGCAGAAACCCAGCATCTAAAGAGTCGCTATTGTTTCCTCTCCAGCAGCCCGCGTGGCCCCGGGTCACCCAGCGCGCTGGGCCACGGCGCCGAGACCCGAGACGGCCCCACCGGCCTCAATCTTTGGTTTAACCCCCCCCCTCGGTGCACCTGCCCCGGCGCACGCTCACCCGCACCAGCGGGCACACCCCCTCCCCCACCTCGCTTCCTAGCCAGTGGTGCCCGGCCCCGCAGGACCCCAGGGGCCCAGGCGTACTGGTCGCGGGGCCAAACTATTAGGGTCCAGCGGTGCGCCCTCACCCCTGCCCCCAGCCCCGGGAGAGTGAAATAAATCTCCAGCCTTCAATTATTCATCGAGATTAATATTAATGCATCTCCCGAAGGGTGGCGAGAGGGGTGCGTGAGAGGCGCGTTTTGGAGGTGGTTTTCTTCTTCTTCTTTGCACTGTTTTTTTTTTTCAAACCGGGAAAGGTCTGCCTCGGGGCGGTGGAGTGGGGGGCACCGGCTTCAGAAGGGGCGGAGTGGCCGCTGGCTGGAGACCACGTCTTTCTCCACCCGGCTTGGTTTAACCCCCGGGGGGCAGCGTTCGCGGAGACAGATGGGCTCGTGCAAAAGAGGGTCCGAGCCTCCTGACCAGCTTTGCACAATAATGACCAGACCCGTGAAGCTTTTATTATCTCTGAGACGAATATTCGCAAGAGACGCGCGCCCCGCAGCTCCACAGCCCTCTGACCCTATGGGCCTCTATCCCCCATCCCCAAAAAGGAAAAGAAAAAACAAAACCCTCGCTTTCCGTGGCTGGATAATGGGAACCCCAAATAAGCAGAAGCATGGTGAGAATTAAAACCAGCGCTTGTGAGAACGAGATTGGCAGAGCGTAAAGCACCTGGGAGATGTCAGGCATGTGAGCCTGTCCCTTGCGATCTACCTCCAGGTCTCAAAGCTCCACAGTTCTGGTGGCTTTTCTCGGCGTGGTCTCGCCAGTCTTCTTTTCTCAGGAGTTTCTTTCTGGGCCGCGCTGAGCTGGACCTTAGAAGATGGAAGGTCATGCCGCCATTCCCATGGAAACTCTCCCTCGGGATGCAGGACCCCGGGTAGTTCAGGTCCCAGCAAGAACTGCTCTATGGTTAGAGGCCTGGCATGCTACCCTAGGGCTTGAGTTCTCTACCACCTTCCAGCTGAGTACTTTGGAGCACATTCCTTAACCTCAGTTTCCCAATCTGCACACTGGGAAAGTAACTAAATGGATGACACAATCTCTTGATTGAGGTTCTGGCACTCAGCAAACTTCAAAACATACTCATCCCAGGATGAATAGACAGATGAGGGCTCACACCTGTAACCCTAGCTACTCAAGAGGCTGAGATCTGACCATCACTGTCCAAAATCAGGACAAGCAGACAAATCTGAGAGACTTTGATCTCCAGGTAGCAAGCCAAAAGCCAGGAATGGAGCTGTGTCTCAAAGGTAGAGTGTCAGCCTTGCGCAAGAGAGCAAAACAGTGCCCTGGACCTAAATTCAAAACAGTGCCCTGGACCTAAATTCAAGCACAGATAAATATCTATTTGCACAGATAAATATCTCTGCTTCCCTTCTTTCTTTCTCAAAATGGAAGTCCAAACTCCCTGCTTCTCCCTGCAATCCTGTCTGTCCCATTAAATTGACCAGATCTGTATCATCTAACTTAGAGTACTTTTCAAAAAAAATATTTTAGCTATAATTGTTTAATCTGGCCAATGTGCTTCTTAATAATAATTTGTGGCTGAAAAATTGGCGTCTTGAAGCTCAGTATTTTCTTGACATTGCTTCTTCCTGAGCCTGTAGACATGTGACTTTGTCTCCCGAGTTGTCACTTACACAACCTGTCTTTCTTTCTTCATCATCTAGGGATTTTCCTTCATTTTCTGCTGAGGCAGCTGCTGGAGAACAAAGCCATGAGAATCTCTCTGCAGACTGAGATAATAATGGTCCCAGCAGCATTACTCTGTCACCAGCTTCCCCTTTAAATCCAACCTGAATGAAGTACTACATCATAATCCCTGGGCAGCCATCAGGGATGGCTGAGAGTCCAGTCATTAGCACTCACTGCCCCCCACAGGGCGCCTGATGGCTCGGAAACACAGGGTGTGTAAATGCACAGTAAAAAGAAAGATGATGGAGTTGTTTCCAATTTTTTCAAACACCTAATTGATAACCATTCTTCATGCTTATGACTTGAGGAGTCAGGTGAGCCATGAAGCACGTAAGATCAGAAAGAAGCCATTCTTCCTGACTTGCTCCTTTCTAAAAATTCCCTGACATCACCTTCTACACTGGAGAGACATTTGCATTCAGCTGCCCTGGGGGACAAGATTTATTAAATCGTGTGGAAGATGCCACAGATAATATTGGTTAAGAAGAAACTAGCTCTCGTTCTTTACCCCCAGAGAGCTCCTGCCAAGACTCACAGCAATTCTTCATTCTTAAAGCAAGCTGCAACAATGATTTCCAGCATTGGCTGCCCATTAAAAATCCTGATAGAGCTCTTGTGAAAAAAAGCAATGCTCAGACCACCTTCTAGAGTTGGGCATAGGGCTGAGATTAGTGTTTTTTTTTCACTTCCCCAGGTAACTATGCTATGCAGCTAGATTCAGGACCCACTGATGCAGAAAAGCTGCTGGACACTGGTGGCTCACACCTCTAATCCTAACTATTCAGAAGGCTGAAATCTGAATATTGCAGTTCAAAGCCAGCCCAGGCAGGAAAGTCTGGGAGACTCTTATCTCCAGTAAACCACAAGAAAACTGGAAGTGGCGCTGTGGCTCAAGTGGTAGAGCTCTAGCCTTGAGCTGAAGAGCTCAAGGACAATCAATGCCCAGGCCCAGAGTTCAAGCCTCACAACCAACAACAAAAGAAGAAGAAGAGGAAGAGGAGGAAGAGGAGGAGGAGGAGGAGGAAGAAGAAGAAGAAGCAGCAACAGCAGCAGCAAGGTCCAGAAATTGGGCCCTGACAAACAGTTGGAGTGAGCTAGTGTGTAGCCTTTGGAAAGAGAAAACTAAAGAAGATGAGATGCAAAGCCGACCCTCTTATCTTCCAAATCAGACCAATTCTTCTGTATTGTTTTAGAGAATGAATGTAAGAAGCCAGGCAAACATAGAACTTTCTTCTCATGGTGTGCCCAAAAGACGTAGAGGGGAGGTAAGCAGATCCACAGTATTGCATCATGGTGGACAAGCCTCAGCCCTGGCTCTGAGAGACTGAGGAACTGTTTCTGCCGTGCATCAGACTCCACCACCTCAGGGAGAAGGCAGTAACAACTATCTCAGGATGACTGAATGGGATAATATGTGGGAAATGCTTAGCTGTCAGTCTGGCACATCATAAGTGCTCAGTAAAGAGCCCTCTGGAAACTTGGGTACCAGAACATGTCCCAGTTTAATTCATCACAAAGCTTACTTGAGAATCCAGTCTCCTTACCTGAAGTGTGATGAATTGTCTCTTCGAATCCTCATGGCAAACTTCAAGTCTCTCAGCCATTAAGTGGACAGAGCCTTGACTATAAGAATGGGGTAAAGTTTAACCCTTACAGGCTAGCAGGAAAACATCTCTCAGGCTCCCCTAGAAATGACATACTGGTAGCAAAAGCAGAAGAGAAGGATGATCTGATGTCTGCACTGATTTATCTTTTAATTTTAGCTCATGCATTCTCCAGTGTCAGCATGAATACAAACAACTCTATTGGACTGAACACCAACAAATCAACTCTACTCATCTGTGACAAGTGACTTAAGGAAATAGTCAAAAGGAATTTTGGCTATAATAGATTTTTTTTCCTTTTTTGCCTTTGTGAATGTTCATTTAAAACCTAAACCAAGCTATAAGAAGGAACTTACTAGAATGGAATTAACAGTGTTTGAGCAATTTCACGGTAGTCATAATATCACTGCAAGTGATGTTACAGTGATGTCAGTGTAAATGATATTATGACTAATATCCTAGGAAGTATTGAATACTTATTATATGCATAACCTTGTTTGATTCTTAAGTATTGAACACTTATTATGCGCATAACCTTGTTTGATTCTACAGAACCAAGCCCAAGAGAAAGTAAGGAGTTTTCTTAAGGTGCACTGATAGCAGCTATGTTCACCAAGGTCCCACTTAGGAGAAGAAGGTATATTCAAATTAAGTTAATAAATGTGATAAATTTAATGAAAAGGCAGGTAGAAGGGTACAGGAAGGGTATGGGGAAACTCAAAGGGCTAGATCACAGCCCCAGGGCTGGTAACAGTAGACCACCATTATCCATTGTGAGCTGGAAGGAAGGTTACCAACTACTGAGACCCAAGGGGAGTCCTGACAGGGAATCTGAAGGCAAATCCTTCCATCCCTCACTTCTCTCCAGTTCTTCTCTCCCCATCAAAACTTTTTATTGGCCAGAGTCAGCTGGAAGCTGGGGGGGCGGGGAGTGGTGGTGGGAGGTGATGCAGGTTATCCTCCTGTATAACACTGCTTGTGACATCTCTGCTGAGCAATCTATAGTGAGAACAAAGCCATCTGTATTGGGGCAGGTTAACTCAACAACATAGAGAGGAACCTCTCTAGCACTGGGTCTTCCAGGAGATTAGCACCTGGGTAGACAACTTTCTGGGGGTCAGAAAGGGTATGTTTTTACCATGGAAGAACTCACCAAGTTCCATTCTTGAATTCTATAATTCTCTTAGAGGGACCATAGAAAAGATGGAAACTATCTCTTCTGCCTTGTAAAGAATCATCCCCTGTCCTCCTTCTCCTGCAGATTGCTTAAAACTAGTTATTACATTCCACACTGGGGAAGAGGGCAGGGAGATTTGAAATAAAGAAAAGGAAAACAAATTATCCTATGCTGCTTTCCCATAAAAGGCTGCTGAATCAGGCCATTTCTCTTGTGATGACTACGGAGGAGAAATGTTTCAAAGTTCAAAGTTTATCAGAAGAAGATAACCTAGAGAACAAAATAATAGCCCAGTGACCCTTGAATTACCCTCTTCAAAGGGGTGTTGTCCATAATGTGTGAGAAATATAAATCTGACTCTCCCTCTGCCCTGGCCAATGCAATTTCTGTTTCATCTGCGTTGCTCTTTGTGATGATCAATGCTCTCCAGAATAAATTAATAAGAGAACATCTACTAGCAGCTCACAAGTGAGATACTGATATTGGTGGTTCTTTCCAAAATCCAAAAGAGGCTGTCCTTTCCTAGTTTTCATACAGGTTATCTGGGAAAGAAAGCCTAGATGCCAGGGGCAACAGTCTTGCCTTCGAACCTCAACTCCACCACGTGTTAAAAAGGATGTCACATCAGCCCCTTCCTCTGTAAAATAGAAAAATAATTCTTCCATCTTCAAAAATTGTGTCTGTAGGGGCTGGGAAGGTGGCTCAGTGGTAGAGCGCATGCCTTGCATGCCAGAGGCCCTGGGTTCAATTCCTCAGCACCACATAAGCAAAAAGAAAAAAGCCGGAAGTGGCACTGTGGCTCAAGTGGTAGAGCACTAGCCTTGAGCTGAAGAGCTGAGGGACAGCGCCCAGGCCCAGAGTTCAGGCCCCATGACCGGATCCAAAAAAAAAAAAAATTGTGTCTGAAAGGTAGCTCTCATGGGCCATGACACATAGTGTGAACACATTCATGTTTGTGTTCTGACCTTTGAAATAATTGAATTATGAGCTGTGTGTCTGGATTTGTCTTTAAAACTTTGACCCAATCTCTAAGGCTACAAGACTAGATACCAAACATTTCTTACAAAATAATAAAAACAAATGGAACTTTAGGACTCTTCCTGTGATGATTAACACAAGTATGCTAATTTTTAAAATGTGAACTATTTAAGATGATTCAAAGCATGAATGAAATTTACTGAATTTGGGCTCCTATTTTAGAGGAAAGATACTATTCTCTGACTGCATTGGCTCTGGAAGCAGAGCATGCGAGAGAGAAACTGGCTTGCATGAAAGGAAATTAAAAATGGAAAGATTTTAAAAGAACAGACAGTTTTGGAGTGACAATGAGCAGAAGGAAGCCTGTCATAATGGCAGCATCAGATTGGATCACTTTACAAAGGATACTCAGGTAGACATCATATTATGGTCCTCAGACTTAGGCCAACCTGGGAACTATTCATCTCAAACCGTATGTAGAGCAGTAAGATTCAAATGAAGCTCATCACTCTCTCTTCCCATTCTGAATGACCTACAGCAAGTCATTTAATGCAACCCAATATACTTGCACCATTCTAGACACGTGGTGGTAGTTACTGTCACTTTCGTTATGTCTAGTCCTTGCTTCTACCCTTTCGTCACTCAAAGAATCCCTGGTAAGGCTTTGGCCACATGGAGTAGCCAGACCTGAGCCAGCCCTGTTAGCTTTAGTTCCTGAAGAGGGCATGACATCATCTCACGGGTGTTGGGAGCTTTAAGACACAATGCAAGTTCATTCACTCTTTCCGTGTTAACATGTTAGCAAAAGAAAAGTAAGGGAGTTCTATTTTTACCCCCACTATCTCAGCTGATGAGAAAAGAGATGTGATGTTGTGGAAATCTCAATTCAGCAGAGAACTTGTTCTAAATATAATCTCTCTAGGCACAAACCATCTCATTAAGCAGAGAAGGCAAGAAAGTTGAACACATTCGATCGTTTTTTTTTTACACGCTTATTGCCTGATGAATCCTAATAGAAAGAGCTTGAATTCACTACATTTACCTAGTAGTGGTGAGGGAGGAGAGGAGAAAATGGAGAGGCTCCATGTCACAGAGGTCTCGGCCTGTCATTCTTGTATCAGCCTTTCTATGGACAAGATGACCTGAGGCTCAATGTCAGATTTGGCAAATTCCTTATGCCCACCCTGAAAGCAAAAGCAGTTTGAGATAGACAAATGGTTTCTGTTTTATTTGCTGATCTTGTATAAAGTAGAAATACTTTTTGAGAGTGATTGTTGGTCTTTTAATTCCTACTTCCAGTTTCTCCTCAGCATGGCAAAGATAACTCGTAATGTATCTAGCTTCCTTTCTCCCTCCCCACCCCCAACATGGGACAGGACAATATTCAGGAGTGACATCTTCATAATGAACAAAAGAAGGATAGAGAGTTGTGGGGTTTTTTGGGGGGTGGAATTCTTTCACAACACCAGCTTGCCATGATTAAACGCTAAGTGAGTTGGATCACAAACTGAATCAAGGATTCAAATCTATTGTTAATGGACCTCAGACATACCAATGATGTGATCCTTGTTCAATAACTCTGACAGGAGCAATGTATCAAACCCAAAGGTACATTTTTTTTCTTTGTGTAGGGGCTGGTACTGGGGTTTGAACTCAAGAGTCTTAAGTCCTCACATAGCTATTTTTCCTCAGGGCTAATGCTCTATCACTTGAACCATGACTCTAGTTCTGACCTTTTGCTGGTTAATTGGAGATGAGTCTCTTGGACCTGTCTGCTTGGGCTGGCTTTAAACTTCAATCTTCAGATCTCAGCTTCCTAAATAGCTACAGCCACCAGCGCCTGGCTTATTATTATTATTATTTTTAAATAGTTGTACAAAAAGATTTCAACATGTAAGTTTATGTATAATGCATCATGATCAAATGTACCCTCTTCCTTCATTCTCCACCTCATGTAAGACTATGTCCTTATTCAGAGAGTATATGTTGAGTTGAAGGCTGATGAACTAAATTTCTGTCAATTGGAGCTTATCCAAATTCACTGTGAAGTTTCACTTATTAGCACCTGGATACTGTTTTGTTGGTGACATTCTATTTTCTTTTCCAGGAAAAATAAACAATTCTTTCTGAATGGGACATGTTTAAGGATTATTTTCTTTGATTGTTCTCTCTTTCTTTTGAAAAATTACTTTTTTCCTGGAAGCCAGAAGTACAGGTATATAACTGATCATTTTGCCTCTACAAATTCAAGTTTGAATTTTATTTTTACCTGAGAAAGCCATTCTCCAATTTTACCTACTAAATTTGTTTTCTTCTTCTTTTTCAAACAAGGGCCCAAGTCTCTGGAGAATTTGGAAACAAACATGAAGAGAGCCCTAAAAAAACTCAGCCATTGAGACAGTCTCTTTAAAATGCTAGACCTCAACTGCATATCCGGGCAGAGTCCTGCCAGGGAAAGCAAGTCCTGCTGCCAAGAAAAGCAGAGACCACAAATTGCTACCAAACCACTTTGAAATGCTCACATCTTCCCAACAACCTCAAAAAAGATGAACTTATCCAAGCCCTAGGGATCCAAGGATTTCACCCATTGTATTCACAGGATCCTAAAGAAGAAAAGATGCCCTGAAGCCAAAGACCACTAGAAACGTATGTGCAGTCAAACAGTTGGATTTCCTTCTTGCAATGAGCCAGGAGGCACATCAGAGAGTGCTGAAGGAGTGTTAGAAAGAGGTTATAGAGTTGAGCTTCTAAGTGACTTAGGGGGAGGTTTGGAGAAAGGAAAGTCTTTGTTCAGGATAGGATGCTGTCAGAAAGAGAGGGTACTTCTATACCAGATTAATACATCTTATCTAAGAGGGAGAAAGACTAGCTCTAGACTACAGTTCTGCATGGCAGAAAAGCAATAGGCACTCATATAAGCCAGAGAAGGACAATGTTTGATATATTTCTGGGGTTTATGTACTCACATGGCATCTTTCTGTTGTTACACGAGATATGAAGTAGTCTTGTTTGTATCTTGAACTATCACAGTCACAGAATGCCACTGAATGATACTGGTATTCTGGCACGAACATTTATCTCCAAGAATACATCACAGGCCAGCTGGGGATGCCCTGTCAAGCCTGGGCATCAAAGCCTAGCTAATAGAATGTTGGAAGTCAGAGGCTACAGATGTAGATTAAAAAAAAAATGGAACCGTCATTGCAAAAGAAAACAGGACCAAAACCATTGTGGATGAAGCAGAAGCCTTTCTTCCCTGCTTCTCACGGCTGGCATCCTCAAGTGACACTTTCCCAGCACTGATATTCCATAACATGGGATGGTTTTGTTTCATGTCAACTCTGGGAGCCAGAAAATGAGTTGAAGAGTTCCATCCCATGCATGGTGCTGGCTTAAAGTGGGCAGAAGAGAAACTCACATGAGATTTGGAAAGGAGAGTGAAGCCACAGGAAAAGTTGAATGGAATACATCAGACACAGGCCATTCATTCACAATGCCACTGGTCTACCAGATCACCTTGCTGGAGGACAGCACCCAGGCCTATAGCTCCTTCCATACTTATTGGAAATCCTCTTCTGGGTTTCTTTGAATCTTGACCAGGTGCCTACACAGGCACATGCTTCTCCTGCAGGTCACCTATATCATGGAGACTGGGGCATCAAGAAACAAGCAGGGGATTCCATTTGTTTTCAGTGGACCCAATTTGTCCTTGTTCTGTCAGCTGTACATCCAGGTTTCCTTCCAATTACTGGCATGATTGACATATCCCCAATACCCGGAGCAAAGGGAACACCTTGCACAGTCTTCTCCTTCAGTGCCCACAGTATTGTGTGGTCATTAGACTTCCTTACTCTATGTGGATCTTAAGTGTTCTGATTTTCTAAAGAGCCTCCAACTGATTGAGGAACAAGGATATCTCTCATCCCTGGAGTCTTGTCCTAGGATGCAAGGGTCCTTATGCAAACAGAGATGCAGAACATTCCTACAACAGCCTATTTTCAGTCAGTGTGATAGAGTACTCCAGACTGAGAGTAAGACAAAGAAATGAAGATTTAATCCAAGGATGCTAACAAATGGCCACAACGCTCTTTAGTAATGTTCTCAGGATTTAAAGACATAGTACATTCCCAAGAGGTCTAGAGTCATAACTGAAATTGTGTGTGTGTGTGTGTGTGTGTGTGTGTGTGTGTGTACTGGATCTGAGTGGTGAAGCAAGAAGGAGAAAGGACACTTTGTAGTGAAGAAGATACCAAGAAAGAGGGGAACATGAAGATAGAGGAGGAAAACCGAGGAAATCAGAATAGTCAGCCAGTGCAGAGTGCTCTCTAATGCAAATGTGGAGGCTTTGCAGTACCGTGTCCAGCTAGATAGCCCAGGCTTTGTGAGGTACTATGTGTACCTCACTGTATACCAAGTGAGTTAGCTTTCCATTACTATGACAAAATACTTGAGAAACTTATAAAAATGAAAGATTTTTTAGCCCATGGTCACTTTGTTCTTATGCTTTGGACCTATAGTGACACAGTACCTATTGGTAAGAGTACATGACAGAGAAAACCACTCACCTTGTGACAGCATGGAAACCAAGAAGAAAGAAAGAAAGGAAGAAAGAAAGGAAGGAAGGAAGGAAGAAAGGAAGGAAGGAAGGAAGAAAGAAAGAAAGAAAGAAAGAAAGAAAGAAAAAGGAAAGATTCAGGTCCCAATATTTCTGTTAAGGCCATACCCCCAGTGACCTAACTTCCTTCCTCTAGGCCCCGCCCCCTAAAAATTTCACCACTTCTCAATAGCACCACAGGCTGGCCACCAACATTTACCACAGGGGAGATATAGGGAGATGCTTAAAGTGTACATCTTCATACCATACACAGGTTCACTGCTTTATATTGTCTCAACTGTTGGAACTACCTCAAAAAACATTTTAAATCTTTTATCACTGTATTATGGCAATTGAACACAAGAAGGTAAGTAATTTGCCTTAGATGACTGAGAAAAGATGAGGGGAAACAGGAATTTGAGTATTTGTAATCTCAAATCTCCAGCCTCAGTCAACGCTTCAGCTAACCAGAATCTCAGACTAAGCTTCTCTCCAATTCCCAATGCACCCAAACTGTGAAACAGTTGACCTGCATTGTTTTAAGCCACTCAATGTTGGGTAAGTTTTGCTCAACAATTGACAACCATTACAGGTCACTGAGCTGAAACCAGGGAAAGCTATGGTCCCAGAACTCCAAGGTATCTCCCTGGAGAAGAGAGTTCTGGCAAGGAGAGTAGAAAAAAGATAACAGACTTAACTCATCCCTTCAAAGAGAATATTACTGAAAAGATCACATAGGTATTCATGTTTTTTTTTTTTTTACTCCATTAGCCAATGGGACTGGGGCTTCAGAGGCAACAACCATAAGTTAGAGGAAACCGTGATACTGCAGGTACTTGGTATATTTAACCGTGGTGTAAGTAACTGTGTGATTCCAATTTAAATTGCTATAGAAACATAACCAAGGTGTGTGTGGGAGGGGGGACTAGAAATCAGCTAACCCTGGTTTATTTTTGGTCTGTGTCTTATCTGAGGGCACCATACTCTCTATTCCATCAGCCTATGACCCACCATATTCCAAAACACAAACAGCATTTCCATGTTGAGGAATCACAGCCCTTGGCTCTGTGTTAAAAGTCTGTCACCAAGCCACTGGCCCAGCTCACCTAGGTCAGGGAAACTGCCAACAGGAATGAGAGCATCTCACATGTGTTTTGTCGGTTAGAGTCCAACCCTTGTTTTATTAAAATATTTACAGAGATAGGAAAAGCAAAGAATCAGATTAGACTATGGTGAATGTGCCACAGTCAGGCTACCTGCGACTTCGCAAGAGACTCTTTGGAATTGGATTTGGCTGAAGTTTTACAAGAGGCCTGGCTTAGCACAGACCACCCCAGGTCCACTCTCTCCACGACAAGTGCCCATGCCATTGGCTTCTCTGAAAAGTAAGGAAGGCCACCAGGTCAATTGAATGGAATGTTTGTTTGTTTGTTTGTTTGTTTCTATTCAGATTTTTGTTTCTTCTTCAGAGAAACTCTGCTCTAGCTAGTCCTGGCATCTTTCAAATGGTTTCCAAGCAGTCAGAAAGGAGGTGACCAGCCAGAAACCAAGCTTTTCTTCCCTCCATTGAGCTATGTGTCTGAAATCAGAAGCCCTGATAGATCTAAGTTCATGGGCAAAAATCACACTTCAGGTCTACACTGCATAGTGCAGCACATACAGAAAAGCTTCTCCATGACCCTGAAGCTGGTTCATTTCATATTTCTCTCAACCCAGTCTTTAAAAGGCAGCACTTTGGTGAAGGCTGTGGAGAGGTGATGATTGCATGTTTTGTCATAGCTCCAGCTGACCAGGCCTACCAGATGCCAACGCGGCTCTGGGGATGCTCGCCCTGGGAAAGACATTGCTGCGATACCTCCTGTCTCTGCAGTACAGATGTCAGAAGGTGCACTGGGGTCCTGGATGGCACAGAACATGTTATCGGTGACACTCACTGGGATGCCATGGTCTTCATGCTGTTCCTCACACAGCAGTGAGTCCACCACTCGGACCATCCCCAAGCGCAGTGTGTCATTCTTGAATCCAGGACTCCTTACATCTGCTAGAATATTCCAGCCAGCCACAGTGATGTGGGATTCCTGGAAGGAGATGCTGAGGTCCCGAGTGGCAGCAAGGCAGACAGGCTGAACGTGGGTGCTAATGCGGGCCTTGTCTAGGAGCTTCAGGATAGCGATGTCAGCATCGAGAAGGATGGGGTCATAGTTGGGATGAAGAATGATAGCAGCAACCTATAAATGCAAGGAATGGGTAGCCATGGTGAACAGCCAGCTCCATGGAAGACAAGAATAGCCAAGCTTTGGGGATAAATCATTGGGACAAATGGTCTAAGTGACAGCTGCAATACTTAGCTCAAAGACTAGTAGAGAGCAATTGTTCTATTAGGAGGTCTGCAGACTGAAGTACCTGGCAGGGCCTGGCAGGTGCTATTTAAAAATGGGGGGTGACTGCAGATAAGCCTAAGTGACATGGCAGGCAGGGTAGTCTATTACAAACATACAGCTGGTTTAGCCAGAGCCCCCACTCCCAAGGTGAGCCACTTCTCACCCGTAAGTTCTGGATGGTCTTCTCATCCCGGTCATCATCCCGGTAGAATTTTCCAAGAACAACTTTCAGGTCCGCCGTCTTGATGATGGACACCTTCCCCAGGTCAGTAACACAATGGGCCGCCACCACCACGGTGCGCTCATTCACTAGGGCACCACTGCAGACCAGGAACCACGCGCCCTTGTGCAGGCCCCCATCAGGCTCCCCGCTCGTCCTCCTGTAGATGGCTGCTTGCCATGGCCAACGGGTCCCTTGGATCTTTGGAGAAGTGATGTTCTCAATTTTCCCACAGACTATGGAAAAGGCACTGGTTCAGTATGACAAACTCAGACTTTTCTCATCCACCAGGGGATGGGAGTACTAAACAGGATAGCACAAATCTAAAGGGCAAACTCCATGGGCAGGCACGATCCCACGAAGCCATTGAACTTCGTTTTCTCCTCCCTTTAACTATTGTTCAACCACAGTGGACATGGTTGACTGAAGAGTCCAGTTAAAATTGAAAGCTTTGAAGTCAATAAAATGTGTTTGAATCAAAGAATGGACTACAAATGGTACTTTGGACAAGTTTCCTAAACTTTTAAAAACTCAGTTTTCTTGCCTGTAAAATGGGTAGGGTAATAACAATGGCTTCATAGGGTTGTTGAGAAGACCAAATAAGATGTTGTATATAAACATTCAAAATACCAGGACTGTCATCATAAACATGGCCACAGTGAAGAAACTGTATTGTTCTTTCACATAGAGAATGGCTGGATACATGCAATACCCTATTCCAGAAACAGCTAGGTATCATCTGAATCATCATCATCATAGCCACATGAAATAATTACTATCTTATTTACGTAATAACAACAGTATAATTTACATTATGGCATAATGAGTGTGAAAATGGAGTTGAGACAAATTTACCAACAGACAAATCAGCCAAGAAGACATGGCTAGAGGCGTCTGGTACCTTTTAACCCCTTCCCACCTGGTGTTTACTGCTGTCTCTTTTTTCTCCTAGTAAATATATCAGAATTATCCACAAGAAATTATATCATTGAGATTTTTTTATAGTACTAGGATTTGAACTCAGGACTTCATGCTTGCTGGACAGCTGTTCTACCGCTTGAGCCATGACCTGGCTATCTTTAGTTATTTTTCAGGAAAGGTCTTGGATTTTGGCCAGGGGTGGTCTCTGACTGCAATCCTCTTACCTATGGCTCCCTGTGAAGCTGGTAGCACAGATATGAACTATAACGCCCTATAACTATAATTAACGTTTTGCCTAAGCTGGCCTTGAACTACCATCCTCCTGATCTCTACCTTCTTACTCGCTAGGATTACAGTCATGAGCCACTCCACCCAACCTTGTCTATTGGATTTGATAAGTCTGTTTCTCCCGGATAGTAAGTTTAAGCCATGTGAAAGAAGCTTTTCCTGTGGAATGTCAGATCAAGCTAAGGAAAGCAGTGGAGGACCATTCCTTTGGACAAAGAGAATTTCCCCAAAAGTCTTCAATAGGATGAATGGATTCTTACAGACAGCCTTGGAAAACAGAAGATGCTGTAGCTCAAAGATCCTGACTCACTTGGGATGCAAGACGGAGCCCGCCCACTCCACTTCCCAGTCTGCAAGCATGTCCTCCGGCTGCTGCCCAGGCGACGGTAGAAGGGAGAGATGCATTCATACTGCAGCTGTGTGTGTAGATGCTGGTACCCAGCAGGCAGATCTCCAAAGGGAAGGGCCGGCTTCTTGGTAGCAGCATCCTGCAGTTTCTGCTTGCTGAAGGCTGATGAGTATAGCTGATGTAATGGTGTTGCCCTGGGTCAGGGCACAAGGGCCCAAAGAAAAACAGGGCAAGAGGCTTTAGCCTTACTAAGCCCCATGTAGACACTTGGTTATAGAAGAGAAAAATGCCTACCTCCTTCTCTGTGTGTCTCTCTAAACATACTTCACCTGTACCATTGAGCAAAACCTTCACACATCAAACTTTTTATTCCTCCACTCCCATCTTTGTCAGCTTTTTAACCCCCAGGGTTCTAACTAAATTGCATCTGACATAATAACAACTCTCCACACATATGCTTTGCACACACACACACACACACACACACACACACAGAGTGAGAGAAATTTAATTGCAAAATTAAACAGCAAAAGCAAGTTAATTTAAGTGGGAAAAAAACAGACACATTTTCCCCCTCCAAACATTATCATAATGGGCAATATTAGAATTGACTTGAACTAAACTGTGTTGATACAGTAGCTTGATTTAGCAATTAGCAGATGTAATTAGTTCACCTCAGAGAATAGAACTTTCTCTCTGAGCCCACTGATTGGGAGAAATATGAAGTGTTGTATGTAAATGTGGGAGGGTGTATCAAATGAGCCCTAAAGTTGAAACCCCCAGAGACTATTTTCAGGGGTTCTTTCGAGAGGGGTACACATGTCTATTTTCTTACAGCATATAATGGCTGCCAGATGACAAGTCAGAATTCCTCTAAGAGTTAGTGTCTTCATCCCTGTTTAATAAATAGAGAAAGGGAGCCCAGTGGGGTGCACAGATGATCAGAGGAACACAGGAAATAAAATGCCCCCCATCCAGAATGTGTTTTGCAGGCACAATTTTCCCCCTGCTCTCCCTAATATCAGCTTGGTATTGGTGTAAGAAATTTATTTCCTATATCTCAACCATACTTGGCTCAGAGCAAATATTCCATCCATATTGATTTCCCTTGGCATGTTTATATGCAGGTTTACAATTCTGGGAGCTTTGGAATTTGCAAATAAGACTATCTCTTGGCCACTGTGTGGCCAGCACTACCATTGGAGGCTGTCCCATTGAAGCTGGCTACTAGAGATAGGCATATCCCCATTTAGCATCTGGTTTTCCAGAAATATGCTTCAAACCAAGTTTTAGGCTTGTTTTCTCATTTACTTGAGATGCCTGACACCTGGCCAAGTAGCCTTTCACTAAAATTGCCTTAACCAAAGGAAGGCCTGAATTCTTCCTCAATAGCTCAGGATTCCTTTACAAGACATCATCAAACTAAGGAAAAGCAATGGAGAGGTGTCCTTGGGAAGAATAGGTAGAGTCTACTTGGTGGAAAGTACAGCTTAGGGAAACCACAAAGACAGGAAGTCAAAGGGGAATCTGTAGTCTATCAATAATGTTTGCTTGCATGAAAAGAGGAAGACAAAAATGGACCAGAGTCTGAGGAGAAGTGAGAAGTGGATGGATATCCTTCAATGGGAGGCTTCCAGGCCAAGTGTAGCCTCTGGGATTCACTACTAGTATTTCTAACAATAGCTACTCCAACTGCTGAGTGAGTCTATGGACAAGGTGCTTGGCTAAGACTTTCATTTAAGGCTTGATGTCTAATGCATAAGGACCAAGCAGCCTCTGAAGCTGGATAATAAATTCATTTCCTGGTTTCCCACTTTCTTCTTACAATGTGACCTTGAGCGAGTTGTTTAAATTCTCTGAGCCTCAGTTTTCCCATATGTAGTAAGATGAAAATAAAAAGGCAATAATTATAACACTCATCTCAAAGGTTACAGTGAGGATTTAATAAACAAATGCACATACATAGAAAAGCAACTGGCTCATTACACATATGTAATATGGGTTCGCTATCATCAGTGTTGCAAATAATCTTTGCAAAAATCTCTGAGACTATTAAAATTACCCTAGCTTTTCAAAAGGAGAAACTAGGGCTCAGCAAGTCCAGCAGCTTGCTTAAAAATATCCAGGACTAAAGAGAAGCAATAGCAGACCTTGAACCTTTGTCAACTCATTCATTCAGTAAGTCTTTTTTGAATGTCTTCTATGTGGTAGGCTCTGCTTCAGCCACTAAAATGTCAGCCTGAGCAAAGTAGACAGTGTCCTTGTATTTGTAGCTTTTATATTTGGGGGTGGGAAGATCCAAAGTGAACAGAGAAATACCCACTGTGTGTATGCATGTGTGTCTTTCTGTGTAGGGGTGTGTGTGTGTGTGTGTGTGTGTGTGTGTGTGTGTGTGTGTGTGTGTGTGTGTGTATGAGAGAGAAAGAAGGAGAGAGATAAAGACACACAGAGGGATATGGACAGAGAAGCAAACAAGCAGAGCCAAAGAGAAAGACATGGAGAAAAGGAGAAAGAGAGACAGGGATAGACACAGAGACAGAGAAGAAGAGGGAAATACACACACACACATGCACACATGCACACACAGACAGAAAGAGAAAACAGGGGGAGAGAAATGCTAAGGTGGAAAGAGAAGCATGAGAAAGGCCAGAATACATAGGCAAATGGAGTCAGCTTGGCATTTTCTTGCTAAACAAGTCAGAGAAGGTATCTGTCAGGAAAGAAATGAGAAGAGAGCTAGAGGAATGGAGTTTTTAATTCCCTATAATGTCCAGACAGAAAGAGCCACAAATATAAAGTTTCCAAAGCAGAATTATGCTTGAAGTGATACAAGAAAACCTAGGAGTCCCAGGCAACTGGTATAGCAAGAATGAAGAAAAGAATGTAGAAGGTTTGAGTAAAAATAGGCCTCTTCTTTCTCTACTAAAGGGTCACCACCGCTGTCATCTCAGGAGGAAACATGGGCATACCTAAAGACTACCATCATCTGTCATCACTTCTGGTCATTTATCTTGAGTGCCTGGGCTCCACTGGCCTGCCTCATCTAGTTACAAAACCATCTTCCTAAACTATAAGCTGCTGGATTCAGTAGGAGGGCCAGCTCCTAGAAGCTGTCATAATAAATATATAATAATTTCAGGAAGACTCAAGTATTAGAAATCCAGTTCCTCAAAGACTATCAGAAAGTCTTGCTTCTTACCAACCATCTACTTTCCCACGATCCAATAAAACTTGTATGTCTTCCAAGAGTTGCTACCTCTCAGCCAAAGGCAGCTGGCTAATAAGCTTCCATCTAACAAGTTCCTTTCTTTCATGACCAGTTAGCACTAAATGTCCCTAAGAAACCCCAGACTGTCGTTGGCCAAACACAAGCAGAGAAAGGGGACGGGAGAGGAAATACTGATTATCCTTTGAAACAGAGGTCAGGTATTTCTGTCTCACCTTGATTGAACTTGCATCGGAAGAACTTTCCTCCTCACCAGGTCTGAGATCTTTGGTTCTCGACAGGCTACAGAAGAAAAACCAAACAAACAAATCAAAACTCTCACCTCTGAGTTTCCATTTCTAGAGGCCAGGTGCTTATTTACTCAGTCTCAAAGGTAAGACATGGCAACCAAACACGAACAGTTCACTTAGCAAAAGAGCAGATGCCCTGACCCCTACTATATGCACAGAACATTTTGAAGACAACGCTGAAAGGCAGCTCTACACAGGTGATTGGAATGGTGTCTGTTAACAGATTAGGAGCATCTGTGTTTGGGAATAATATTAGTGAACTTGGTCACAATAGAATAAGATTCAAAAGGAAGATTCTGAAATATAGGCCATTTAGGGATTTAGATGGTTCCTCATGGCAAACCAGACAGGAGCATCGATCACAGATAAATCTCAAGTCTCTGATATTATCCTTTCATCCCGATGAAGGTCCTTTAGCCATGATGAAGGACAATATGAAGCCCAGTTTAATTTCATTAAAGTCTCTCTTTTTCTATTCAGAAGTGAAAAGGGATCCTTCCCCATTTCACTTTCCCAATCAAGCAGCCAGTATTTGTCTAATTAGCAACTTAGAGTACTTTGGTTGTATTAATTTGTAAGAGAACAGTTGACAAAAATCTCCAAGGACATATGTAACACTGTACCCATACTTAATGAAATAAAAAAAAAACAACAAAACATCAGCCTCTGTGCTGGTGGAGATGAAAGTCGCTTCTGGCTAAAGTCTAAAGTGATTTATCCCTTTCATTTCTTTCTTTATTCTCTTTCATTCCTTTTCCCATGATTCGGGTTGTTGACAAACAACCAGAAGAGAAAGTAGAGGGTAAAGGCAATTATCTGGATAATCTAGGACAAGAACCTGATTTTCTTCCCAGTAAACAGCCACATCATTGTGACCTGATCCCCAATACAGGAACTGCTAACCTGAAGCTATTTGCCAGTAATTAATGCAGTAGGAAACTACTCAACCCCACTGCCATAGGGAGGTATACAACTTCCTTAAACAGAATTTCACTCTTCTGATTCCAATCTACCTTTTTAAATTTGCTTCCTAGCTTTTCTCACCTGCAGCTTACTGCGCAAGTCTTTCACTTCCGCCTACATCTCTTTTCTTTTCCTCTGTCTTCAATCTGGAATACCATACCAAATCCTTTTTCACATCTTTAAATCCTTTCCAGTTTTCCAGACTAACCTCAAACCTACTTACTTCATACAATGATCTCTATTTCAGAAATGCTTATATCTCCTTCCCTGAGCTACTTCTTTGGTTAAATGTTTGACTGTTTATTGTATTTGTTTTTAGACATACAGATCTCTAGACATGCTTTAGACATCTGTATGTCTAAAAACAATCTGTGTGTGTGCATGCATGGATACCAGGGCTTAAACACAAGATTCATGCTTGCTTGGTTTGTATGTTCATGGCTGGTGCTTTATCTCTTGAACTATGCCTCCAGCCCAGCTCTTTGCTAACAAATTGAAGATGGAGTGTTATGGACTTTCCTTCACTAGTTTCAAACCATGATCTCAATCTCCTCAGAAACTAGATTCCAGGCCTTAGTCTCTTGAGTAGCTAGGATGACAGACATGAGCCACCAGTGTTTAACTTAATTTTTAGGCCTCTTAACATCACTAGCCTCTCCCCACAAAGGTATGATATATCTTTATTTCTTTTATTTCTCTTAATTTTATTTCTCACATGATCTTAATATTGCATGAGACTAGATAAGTGTAGCTAAATAAAGGCTTATAAATTCTGCTCTTGGGTTTGCATATATAAAACTCAGGCCTGTCATCTTTTCCACACTGTTCTAATAACTAGATCATTCTTTTTCTTTTTTTTTTGTCAGTCGTGGGGCTTGAACTCAGGGCTTTGCAGTGCTTTCCCTGAGCATTTTTTGCTCAAGGCTGGCACTCTACCACTTTTAGCCAAAGGGCCACTTCCAGTTTTCTCGTGGTTAATTGGAGATAAGCGCCTCATAGACTTTCCTGCCTGGACTGGCTATGAACTGTGATCCTCAGATCTCAGTCTCCTGAGTAGGTAGGATTACAGGTGTGAGCCACCAGTACCCGGCTCTGTCCCACTCTTGGTCACTTCAAGATGTTGTGATTAGCTTAAACAAGTACTCCCGACATCCAGAAAAAAAGAAGAAACAAACAATTTTAGGGATGGTTTCCAACCTAAGAGTTACATAGGGTTCCCAGGACAACTTAAGCAAGACAAGCATTTTTTTCCAAGGGTTTTAGAGCATGCGTGAGAGTAATCAAAAAGGATGGTGATCCCATCTGAGTCTAGAGAAGCCAGAAGCATCCACAAATTACCTTTTATGCAGATGGGCTGTTTCCCTGACCACTGTCCATTCTGCTGACAGGTCCTTTTCTCATCGCCACTAAGAACATAGGAGTTGTTACAAAAGAAGGACACAACAGTGCCAATCTTGGCATTACGCCCATTTAGAAGCCCAGGGCCTCCTGTTATTTTCTTGTATCCGTTGACTGGACCCCCAAGGTCTGAGCAGTTTCTTTCTTCAAGAACTAAAAGTGAAAAAGGAAAAAAAAAAGATAAAGAAGAACTGTTAGGGGTTTGAGTTATCCAATTTTAGAAGAGAATCTTTTCACATTTTATTGAATTGAAAATGCAGTGAGACAGACTGTGAACGGTGGCACCTAGAAGAATTACCAAGAGAAATCTCATAATAGAAAATGCATGTGTTGGGCATGTCTTTCCTTTGTTTTAATGATTTACTCTTACACATTGAGAATGCTTTCATTCTAAATATAAGTAAATTTGACACTAAATCTGCCTCTCATATGAGCGTATTAATTTCTTCTCTCAAACTGTGGGAGCTTAGCAAGCCTGGACAAAATAAATACTTCACAGGGGTTTTAGTATCAATATTCAAGGGTTAGTGTTTTGGAGAGTTGTTATAATATCCCCTTGGTTTCTTAATACTTGGAGAACTAAATTAAACTATTATGCTTTCTGTTTATCTTGTATCCTGAAAGTTGAACTGAATAGGAACAAGAATGGATATATAAAATGAACTCTGATTTTACATTTCATATCCAGAACACAATAATAAAGTGTGCTGAAGCTTTAGTTTCAAAACAAAACAAAACAAAAAACTAGAGGAACTAGGCACCAGTGCTTCATGCTATAATCCTAGCTGCTCAGGAGGCTGAGGCATGGAGAATCAAAGCCAGCCCAGGCAGAAAAGTCCACAGGACTCTATCTTCAAAAGTAACCAGCAGAAAGCTGGACTGGAGGCATTGCTCAAGGAGGCTCAAGGGTTAGAACACCAGTCAACCATATAAGTGGAGTGAGCCCAAGGCCCTGATTTCAAACCCCAGTACTTAAAAAAGAATCAATAAACAAAAAACTACTAGAGGATAATACAAAGGCAGAGATATAACAAAGTTCTCCTAGTCCCCAAATTATAACTTTCCATCTGTATACTTAATATTCATTTCAAAGGTAATCTATTTTTTAGCTCCTGTTGAAGAAGCTACTTAAAGTAGAAATGTATCACCAGCTGTTCTGATCATGGAACAAGATTTTGGATACAGTCTGGAAATATTCTGTCAGGTAACATGTTTTTCTCAAATATATTATGCCACCATAAGAATTTAACCTTTAATTACTGAATTTAGGTACCAATCAGTAACTGGGTCCTTTGACAGCCTCCCTGGGCTGTTTTTCATCATTTCTTCTAAGATACAACCTCATCCCTATAAAACATTTCTCATTGAACACAATTATGTATTTGACATCCTTTTCTTCTTATAAGTGTCTCAAGTATATTACAGGTAATCTATGTGCCTGCCTCTAGGCAAGAAAAAAGAATCTCCATTCAGATAATACCTGTCAACTGTTTCAGAATTTAAACTAAACTCTTCCCTGTGTTATGCGGCAAGGTTTCTATACCCCACCTCATGGCTTCTTCTCCCAGGCTGCCAATGGACCAAGGTGCAGAAGATCAATCATTCCCTATGTGCTTTAGGGACAGGAAATAGGAGCAATTCCCTGGAGATGGGGGGAGGAGGGGGAGATGAGGTGAATCCAAAAGTTCTATTTTTAAGTGTTAAAAAAAATCAGACTTCACTGAGCAAGCTGCTTAAAAAATACTGAGATGGTATGAAAAAGGCAATGCCTATTTTGATGCTTTGAGTGGACTCAGAAAACCTCAGTGCTATATTTTCAAGGATGACTCCAGGATGTGAGAAGAAGAGCAGAGAAAGCAGGGCAAGTTGCTTCCATAATGGAGCTGTATTCTGTGACAACTGACTCAATCATTTCTGAACATAGAGCCCAGAAGGTCACCACTGAGACCCAGAGACTGTAATCAAAATCACAGTTTAGTCAACCTGCAAGGTTTTGATTGTTTTTCTAATTTACTTTATTGATGTTTTAGAGGTGATATGCAGTAGGATTACATTTACATACATCAGGTAATAAGTACATTTCCTTTCACATAGTGTCATCTGTTCCCTCATTCTCTCCCATCTCCACCCACTTAAAAAACGCAATTAGTAGCCAACATAAAATGGGGATGTCACTTGGCACCCATGGCTTATGCCTGGAATCCTAGCTATTCAGGAGGCTGAGATCTGAGGATCACTGCTCAAAGCCAGCCCAGGCAGGAAAGTCTATGATACTCTTATGTCCAATAAAACACCAGAAAATCGGAAGTGGCTCAAGTGGTAGAGTGCTCGCCTTGATCTGAAGAGCTGAGGGACAAATGCCCAGGCCCAGAGTTCAAGCCCCATGGCCAAAAAAAAAAAAAAAAAAAGATGGAGATGTTTCACACAAGAATATATATTACTGACTTCTAATACAATTCAGAACTCGAACAGAGGGCCTACACTATCACACAGCAATGATAACAGGAGTTGAGGGCTCATACAATCCCTACCACTGCCTGCCCCTACAAGAATCTATGGCCAGTTGGCCTATCAAAGGCCATGGTTTATGTCATTCAAGTGTCATTTTTTAAATTCATTTTGAGCTTCGCTCATGACAAAAATAAAAAAAAGATTGAATAAAATTTAAGACCAGTCCTGTCATACTGAGAGAAAAATGAACTACATTTGAGCCATGTCAGGCTCCGAAGATAAGAAATCCTTTCTACTGATGGTTTGAGCAGATAAGCCTGAGAGTTGAGTTTTTCTCCCTTCGAAAGAAAGCACCTCTATAGTGTGAAAGTTCTGGACTCCCACATGTGATTTGCCATGTGCAGGGTTTTCATGGAGGGTCATATGTATATGATTTAGAACAATGCAGGTCTTTTGCTTCTCCCACTGAGGAGACTCCAAAAAAAAAAACACAAAACCTAATGTGGCAAGTTTGTTGATAGTGTGTTCAAGTCTTCTTCTGTCTCCATCCTGATTTTGTCAGTTTGGTTTTTTTTTAATCATCACTTATTGAGTTATAGATGTAATAAAATTTCATTCTGTAATGGTTGATTTTCCCATTTCTCATTTGAGTTCATCAGCTTTTACTTCACATATTTTGAAGCCTAACTTTAGGTATATACACAATTGGAATTGTTATGATGAATTGAACTCATAATGCAATGATAATTTCATTATCTTCATAATACCGTTTTCTCTAAAATTTATTTTGTTTGACTATAATATACCCATTCCATATTCTTTGAGATTGGCATCAACATGTTATTTCCACTTTGTGTTTCTCTATTTCTGTCTTTGTATTTAAAGTACATCTTTTCTAGGCTACTTGGAGCTTACTCTGTCTACATTCTGAAAATCTCTGCTTTTTAATCTGGATGTTTAGACTATTTATATTTAATGGTATTGGTATGTTTAAGTCTGTCATCTTTCTGCTTGTCTTTTTGTTGGCCCATATTGACGTTTTTGGAATAATTTTTCAATTCCTTAAAAAGAAAGTAAAGAAAAAAATATTTGAAATATAAACACCTCTACCCAGGGTTGAGAGATACTGTTACCATTCCACAACTCTTATTATTATAATCTGACATTTCTTAAATCAGGTCACACATGTACTTTCCATACGGTTATTTCTCTATTTCTGACCCCTCCATACAAAGCTATGATTAAATCACCAGTGCAGCGTGAACTTGATGAAATTTTAGAATGGAGAACTTTTACTTGGTTTTAAGTTAGTGCTTATGAAATGTGATCAGGATAGAATCAAGTGATATAGTTCTAAGTTAGGTACCAATGACATGTAAAATAGACTGAATGCTTATGTTCCCCAAAAGTTCTATGTTGAAGCCCTAACCTCTAATGTTGTGGCATTAGGAAATAGTCTTTGCAATGTGATTAAGTCATATGGATGGAGCCCTCATGAATAAGATTAGTGTTCTTATAAATGGGAATCCAGAGTTTTTTTTCCCTCCCTCCTTCATCCATGTGAGGACACAGCAAGAAGGGAGCCATCTATGTACTGGGAAGCAGACCCTCAACAGGCAAGACTTCTGGCACCGTGACTTTGTACTTCAAAGCCTCTATAACTATAAGAAATAAAAGTGTGTCGGGGGATGGTATTCAGCTCCAGCTAAGATAGAAGACCACTATATGGCTGACCACCAAAAAAAAAAACACAGACAATTGAAATAGATTTGTAAACAACATGACAATGTATCAATCTGATACTACCCAAAAGTATCTATGCTAAATATGTGCATGGAAATAAAAGATAAGATGGGGAACTTCAGCCTAACACTGAAAACTTAGAGAAATAACCAAAGGAAACATTTAAAACTGAAAACAATAATGACAAATGGAAATCTCTGTGTGGATGAGTCTAGCAGCAAATTGATACAGCTGAAGAACATCAATAATCTGAAAAACAGCTTCAAAGAAAAATTGTAGAATAGAGTTCAAAGAGACAAAACTGTGAAAATGCTCAGAAAAATGTAAAAGGTAGGAGAGATACAGGGAAAGAGTAATAAGTACATATTCATCAGCATCTCAGAAGGAGAGAAGAGGATGGACAGAAACTAGGAATTAAGAATAACAGCTGGTATTTTTTCTTTTACTGCTGAAAGATGTCAGCCTACAGATTCACAAAAGCCTGAGCTACATAGACATAAGGAAATTCACATAATTTAAAATAGCCAGGGTGGGGATATCTAGAAAAACATACCTTAAAATAATTACAGTCATCAGCTTTGTTTTTATTACATTAAGATTTATGTTTTCACAGTTTCTTTCAAGTCTTGCATCATAAGATGTAACCTTTTGTTTTGTTATTATTTTGTCATTACTTTTTGTTTGATTTTTATTATTTCTTAAGCATGCAGCAGAATTACTTGATCCTCTCTCATCCACCAATACTCTCTGTTAAGCATCTAAACCTAGAATTCTGTCTTTTGCCCTTTATTTTTCTCTGCCCATGCAAATCTCTTAATCTATTGTACAATCATGCAATAATATAATTTTCCACAAAATAAGTATAGCTTCTAGACTCTGGTAGAAAAACAATGTTTGCTAACATGGAATAAATATTCATTCAAATAATCCTTTTATTTTTTTTCTCCTGTGTCAAGAACACACACGTGGTAGGTACTCAGTAAATATTTATTCATGGGGAATCATTCATTCTTCTTCTTAATGTACTAGGTTCTGGGAATTCAACTCCCCAAGCTTTGTTTATCTCATCTATAAAACAAAGTAACACCTACCTGGCTGGGCTGGTGTGAGGAATAATTGAAATAACACAAGGTTTCCCTTTCCCTTACTTTCCTTGGTTTACAAAGGATTTAACTGCATTTAATAGTTAATTCCCCAAATTTAATACACCCTAAAGAGAAAAATCTCAACAGCTTATTATTTAATTCTTGCATCATGCAAGAGTCTTCTTCATTTTCTAGGCTTTTGGTAATGTTCATCTTTGATGACTTTCCATCACTGGTGTTCATTCAGATTTCATGGTACCAACCATGGTATATATACACATTTATATATTCTATCTTGCACAATAAAGCTTTAAAATTACCTTCCCATATCAGACAGCCATTGGTCATTATTCTTTCTCACTTTTGGTACTTTCCAAAGTTGCATTCTCCCTTAGGATGCTTTTGAAGAGAATTCTAGAATTTGCTCCATCCACCTTTGTCTCCCCCAGTTAAGACATATTCCTGGTGGGTGGACAGGGCCATCTGCATCCCTTCAGAGCTGATTCCTGTGGTTACATTTGAAAGCAATCTTTTCTGTTATTGTTCCTATGTGCTCTTTTTTCTTTATGAACCTTTACATCTCCCCATGGGAGAGAATCATGATTCTTCTGTTTGATTTGTCAAGAGCTTTAAATGTTTCATTTCTCTTCAGTGAAATGTGTATTTTCAGGAAAAAACCCAATGAGAGTTTAAAACATCTGCATCTCTGCCCTGAAGCCCCATCAGGCTTTTGCTTTTGCTAAATAAAATATTCCATGATTAGTAACAAATAGCACATTGCCATGTTACTTTGGGGACTCTGCCTGGGGATGTAATCATACTGAATTTAGCATGGCACTATGTGTTTTGTCATGAACAACAACAACAAAAACATCACTGAAGGTACATTGAAAGAATATTTATCCTTGTTTTTTGTTTTTGTTTTTGTTTTTTTTTGGTCAGTCATGGGGCTTGAATTCTGGGCCTGGGCGCTGTCCCTCAGCTCTTCAGCTCAAGGTGAGCGCTCTACCACTTTGAGCCACAGTGCCACTTCTGGTTTTCTAGTGGTTCATTGGAGATAAGAGTCTCATGGACTTTCCTGCTTGGGCTGGCTTTGAACTGTGATCTTCAGATCTCAGCCTCCTGAGTAGTTAGGATTACAGGTGTGAGCCACTGGTGCCAGGCTCCTTGTTTTCTATCTAAGGGCAATTGTATCATTTACTGTATGGTTTACTATGATTCTACTTTCCAAAGGCACACCTGATGGCTTTGTCCTGTAGCCAGTCCCCCCTCTATCCTTTGCATGCCCAGAGTACCTATCGCTTAACTTCTCTGTGCATGCTTTGCTGCTGAGGAGTACAAACTCTCAGAGGGCAGCCCTGGGCATGGGTTCACACAAATGGTGAGCGGATAAATACCTTGATGTCTGTCAACCAACATTCCACCCCAGGGTTGCTTATAATGAATGATTGATGGATGTAGAGATATCAAAGCCCAATTCCTGTTTTTTTAAAGAGGGAATTTGCACTCCCTAGAACCCCAGTGCAATCAGCCTGAGTTTGGGAGTTTAGTTGCAAATACTCTTGCTTGATTTCTTCCCTTACTTGCCTTGCTCTCTCAACTCCCCTACTGGCTGATCCTAGAAGTGCTTTCTGTAATAACCACTTGGCCAAAAATACTGGAGTTGGGGGTCTTTTGCACCCTGGCAGCAGGAGTTCTAACGCCTCCCATCCTGGTCCTGCTGAGATTGATAGGATCCCAGGAAGGCAACTGCCTTTTAGCCCTGGACTTTGAGCCCTGCCTGCCTTTCAGCACTCCTGGATGGTGAGGAGATCTGTAAAAGGATGATCCCCTGGGCAGCAAGAGTGGGTTTCTGCTTCCTTTCCACTGCTAGGCCACCCCTACCCTAGTCAAGCTCTTTCACCAGAAGGGATCACGTTGCCTGAACAATGGGATTCCTCACGCTGAATGGTGTGTAGATCTACAATCTACCATCAGAGGACTGTCACAATTTGGTGCTATAACCACAACTGTTTTTCATAATCCTGGGGCAAGGAGGAGGCGCCAACTATGACTAATATACTGAATTTTCATAAGCCTGGGTATTGGAATCAGATCTAAGTTGATGTAAGGCAAATGAAGTTCTATTTTTATCTCCCCTATCGGATTGGCACAGTAAGAGTCAGATAGCTGGGATGACTAGGCTGGAAGTCTGATGGCGGAGACACGAGAGAACACGTCAGGACCATGTCTTCAGGAAAAGTTGTGCGTCAGTACATGCTAATTACCTACTGTCCTGTGCCCTCTGCTCAAATCAATGGCATTGAATGCATTAAAAGGAGGTCCACATGCCATGCCTGGCCCACAGAGTGGGCCTGCTTCCTCATCCCAACAATCCCCAAACCCAAGCGCAGATCCCAGTCCTACAAAGACAACAGATTCTTTATTAACATTTTTTTTCTGTCGGTAGAGTAGGCTTAGTAGAGTAGGCTTAGAATGAAATTAGGCTTAGTAGAGTAGGCTTAGAATGAAATCAACCATGTTTGCATCTCTAGATGGAGTTGGGTTCACTCTTTCCTTCCTTCCTTTCTTTTTTTCCTTCTTTCCTTTTTTTTTGTTGTCATTCATGGGACTTGAACTCAGGGCCTACGCACTAACCCTGAGCTTTCTTTGCTCAAAGCTAGTGCTCTACTACTTGAGCCACTGCTCCACTTCTGGCTGTTTGGTGATTAACTGAAGAGTCTCACAGACCTTCCAGTCTAGGCTAACTTCAGACCACAATCTACAGATCTCAGCCTCCTGAGTAGCTAGGATTACACATGTGAGCTACCAGTGCCCAGCTATGGGTTAACTTAAAAAAAAATCTGCATCCTGTCCTTTTTATTGTTCTTGTTCTGCTTCTAAATTATTTCAATGATTATTACTTACATTTGCTTTGACTTCAGAAATGGTTCACTGTGATGTACAAAGCTATGCATAAAAACATACATTTCTTTTGGCAAGTTTTATGATAATGGAACATTTAGGAAAGTCAGATAATCACAGCTGAGTAAAAAAGTAATTCGGGTACCATTCTGCCTCTTTAGGAAGAGCTAGATTTCAGCACCGTGAGTTACTGAGCATTATTACAGCAAAGGAAATGGGTCCAAAGTCACCGAAGTTCATTCACCCCAGAGTGAGCTGGTAATAGGGGCTGTGAATGGATGGGTGTTAGTCTTAATTCTTAGTATATGCTTGGTATCTACTCATTATCACCCATCACCAAAATCAAGGAAACAACTTGTGACATGATTTTGGTTCTGTTTAGAGAAGGCATTAACTTTCTCACTGGGGTTTTGTTCATTCTGGAAACCTGACTTAACCGGAAGCCAGTGCCCAGAGACAGCCATCAGATGGCCTCTGACCACTTTTTCCTCCTCAGCTTATATTTGAATTTGGTGCTTCTGGATAAAATCAAATATTAATTTAGTCCCATGAAGGTCTTCGCCAATAAGGAAATAATGATACAGCTGATGATGTGATTCCCCACTGAACTCTTTTGATCCCTTTCCAACCAATGGCATCCAGCCCCCCTGATGTTTTCCAGCCCTCTGTGGGTGTGAATGAGACACAATCCATGTGAAATTATGCTTGGATTGCACACACTGCTATTTATTCATCCAGCAGCAATTTGGAGGCTGAGGCTTACAATTAGCTATTTGATCTTAATCAGTATTGTCTTGGGCCTCTGGTACACTGTGTCTTTCGAGCACTACTTTTCCGGTGTTTGGATGGCCTATTTAATTAGACAGCTGAGACTGCCTGCCTGTGCCTAAGAGATAGGTCAACTTTGACAATTTTTCAGTAAGTGCTGGCCATTTTGTTTCTTGTTCAGGATCAGCCTGGCATATCCCCACTTGACAGAGTTGATAGGTAACCTACATAGGGGTAAGAAACGTAGCCATCCTACAAGAAGAAAAGTAATCTAAGTCTTCTTAGAGTTTTCCCAGCTCTCAGAAGGTCTCTGAGTGAGCTCCAGGGTTGGGAATAATCCTGGAAGATATGTCCCCCAGTGGTAATCAGAGTCAAATTTTTGGATTTATAAGATAAAAAGAATTACAGATGGATAGATAGAAACCTGAAGAGATGAAAACAAGAGATCTTTTTTTCTTTTCTTTTTAAAAATTTTTATTTTTTGGTGATTCTGTCTTCTTTTCTTTATGTATGGTATATTTGCATGTATATCTTCAGGAGGGTGGGGGAGGAAACAGAACTTGAGGGAAAAGGGTGAAAAACTGGAGCTCACTGGACACTGATGAAAGTGAACTAGACAACTCATGGGTGACACTGAAAGGAAGGGACTGGGAGAGAGTCAGGGAAGAGAAGACGGATAAAATAAAAGAACAAAGAAAATAAATGGTTACTATGAAAATGTCCTGAGCCCAATCGTTCTGTTGTTTTGCCCTAAGAATGAGAAGAATAACCTTGCAAAGAGGGTCCTGCGCTGCTGAGAACGTTGGAGTCAGGAGATTCCACAGTACCTGGTATAAACAAGTACCAGGCATGGTGGCATATACTTGAAATCCCAGCACTATGAAAGATAAGGCCGGAGGACTGGAAGTTCAAAATCATCCTGGCTGCCTCCAAATGATCCGCTGCCTCCAAACAACAATAAAGTATCTTCTCGTCACCATTACCACCAATACCACTATCAAAGGCCTTATGAGAGAGAGTTGTTTCCCAGAACCATGTATGATTCTCTCTTCTGCACTAGAAAAGATCAGGATTGTTCTGTGGCTCTGCCAAAAGGAGGGAACAAAATATACAATGTGCAGCCCTGCCTTATTTCCCTAGTGCCTGGTACTTAATGGTTACTAGAAAGGGGCTGGATGAAACTATGAAGTAGAGATGGTCAAAGCACCACAAGAGAATGTGAGCTCAATTAAGTAGATAATGCCATGCAAAGCACAGAGCCTGGGTTATATTAAGAACAGAGAAGCTGGGCACAGTAGTGTACACCTAGAATTCCAGGACTCAGGAGAATAACAGAGGAAGGTCATGAGTTTGAGGATAATGTAGATTTCATATCAAGATCCTGTCAAGGAGGAGGAGGAGGAAGAGAAGGAGGAGGAGGGAGGAGAAGGAAAAGGAGGAAGTAGAGAAAATAGTTGGCTATTACTGCATTTAGTAGGTTAACAAGATGTACTGGATTTTACAAAGAAGCTTTCCTCTTCTAAACTGAGGGAGGAATAGGAAAGGAACCCTCTGTTGTCTGGCTTTGGTGCCTCTGTCCAGGGTCTGGAGTTCATCTCAGGGCCGTGATGGCAGAGAAGCTTATTTCTATCAGAAGTTAATTCTGCTAGCTCTCACTGCTCTGGGCTTTGAGCTCGGTTTCCTCTGTTCTCAGTGGGTACATAGCATGTCCCAGCTCTAATGGGCTACCACTTAACCCAAGACCCAAATACAATCTGCCTCATGCATTAAATCGTGCCTCCTGACTTCATATGCCAAATCTATCTGTCCTGCCTAGAAGTAGGCAGATGAGTGCAGAGCAGGCTAAGCATGGACTTGACCCTTCCACACTGTGAGGCGTTCCATCCCATTTTTGTGGAGGTGGTCAGGCTGAGGAGGACAGCTCACAAGGCCTCACCTGCCTTGCCCTTACTTGGGAGGCAGACTGCTCATGCCAAAAGAATCTGACTAGCAAAACATGCCCCTCACATGACAACTTGACATACCTTGTCAAGCAAGAAACAGCTTTAGTGAGGAGGCCACAGAATTCTGCTAGAACCTAGCAGAATTCATGACACGATTTCATTTGGTCTGTGAAGATTCAGGCTCACCCAATAAGAATTGGTCCAAATGAAAAGAACATTTTTTTTTAAAAAATCGTTTCACACACACACACACATATATACAAGATTGGTAACTATACAAAAGTATCTTCTAATGTGTTCGTTGGCAGATTTAGTTATTTGGATCCGAATCTAATGGATGTCATCTTTATGAACACACGAAGAAGGATGTCAGAGATTCACTTCCATCTTAGGCAGGGTAAAGAGATGGGAATCCTGGGTAATGCACCGCAGTGAGCAATCTGCCAGCTCAGACTCCACTGGGATCTGAAGGCTCTGTGTTACTAAGTGCTATGGTAATGACTATGGATCTCCAGGACTATCCTCTATGAAAATCCTATAATCCTCAATCCAGAAGCCTAAAACTGAATTGCTTCTTTTCTTTTCCCCCCATATTATGCCAATAAAAAATACAAACAACAAAAAAAAATGATGACCTGAAGCCCATGACTCCAAAATGACCACCAGGGAGTAGACAGACATCCCATCATGTGTTAGATGAATGACTATTGAAGATGATCAGATAATGGATTGCTTTGGGCAACTTTCTCTGTAGTATTTAAAATCTTACTCGTGTATCTGTTCTAAGAACCCCTCTTCCAAGTGGTCCTGGCTACAAAGGTTCACCAATAATCATGCCCCATGAAAGTATCATCTCCTGGAACCCAGAATTTCCTTATGACAATGATAATGTCAGTATCTAGTTAACTTGGTTTTTTTGGTTGTGGGGGCTGAACTCTGGGCCTGGGTGCTGTCCCTCAGCTCTTCAGCTCAAGGCTAGCACTCTACCACTTGAGCCACAGCACCACTTCCAGCT
>NW_012267262.1:13028560-13073102 GCF_000151885.1 Dipodomys ordii
GGAAGGAAGGAAGGGAGGAAGAAAGGAAGGAAGGAAGGAAGGAAGGAAGGAAGGAAGGAAGGAAGGAAGGAAGGAAGGAAGGAAGGAAGGAAGGAAAAGAAAAAAAAATACCTCACCCAAGAGATCTCATCTTCACATGAATCCCTCTGAGCCCACAAAACACTGTTTACCTGTCTGCAAAGGAATAGATAACTGCTACCCACTAGGGTTCGATCTCTTACATTTCCAGCAGCACCAGAACTAATACTTCCATTAGAACCACAACCTTCCTCAGTTTCTCATCTCTAATTCAGATGAGAAACGCGGTTGTCCCTTTGAAGCTAAAGTATAAAGTGTGCCTCTCATTCTGTTACCTTTCTTCCCAGTCCTTGGGACAGGCCAATGGGAAACATTTGTTGAGTCCAAATCCCAAATGAATCTAGATTCACCATTTTTTTTTTTACTTTAATTGGTGGAGACTGATTTGTTTTGTTCCAAGGCGCATCAGAACTCGCAGTGTGAACATTGTGCCCCAAGATTCAGCCTGTTTCATGGCCCTTCATTAGAATGCAAAGGAGAACCCGGGCTCTGTCAACTGGGCCAGAGGAACAAAGGCAACATGGAAATTGGAGCAGGCCATGAATCCCTCACTCTCCACTTTTTCAAAACAAGATTCTGACCATTTACTAGAGGACTTATTTTGTCGTTGTATTCTATACAAAGAAACAGGAAACTTCAGAGGAAAGAAGGGCCTTGTTTCTTACATGGTGGCCCGGGGAGTCTGGAGGTCGAGGAGGGTGTTGGCAAGAGGCTAGCTTGGCCTGGAGACAGAGGAGGGACCACTCCCCTTGCTAGCTTCTGAGGTCACTTACGAGCAGGAGGAAGGTAGTCTCCTTGGGAAATTATTTCAGGAAGGTGAGGCTGGGGGCATCCGCTCTTGAAAACTGGCTTGCGAAGAGGCTCTTACACCCTCTTGGCCACTAAGACTAAGCTAAACTTTTCTCATTGTTTCTCATTCTTTACCTCCTCTCCAAGGCTGTGCATGAACTCTGTCCTCAGAGAGATGGATTTCTTTCCAAAAGAAATCCATTTCCAGTTTGACCAAAAATAAGACGTGCCTTACTTTCGAAATGGTAGGTCCCAATTCTTATTTCAGTGACTGCTGTTCATAAGAAATAGTTCATTTCATAACATGGTAACATTCAATAATGACTTTTTCGTCACTGGCTTGCACAAGTTTACTTATTTATTTTATTTTATTTTATTTGTGTGCCTGTGCTGGGGCTTGAACTCAGGGCCTTATACTTACGTTGCTCAAGACTGGTGCCCTACCACTTGAGCCATACTTCCAATTCCATCGCTCACAAAAGTTTGAACCCATCTATCATTCAAAGGAACAGTTCAACATCTAGGAATTCATCCTACAAAAAATTCCCTTGCATGCAAATGGAAAATACACAAGGATTTTCATTGCAGCTGTGCTTCACAATTACAAAAAAGGAAGGAAGGAAGGAAGGAAGGAAGGAAGGAGGGAGGGAGGGAGGGAGGAAGGGAAAGAAGAAAGAAAGAAAGAAAGAAAGAAAGAAAGAAAGAAAGAAAGAAAGAAAGAAAGAAAGAAAGAAAGAAAAAAGAAAGTATCAAGTGCATCTTAAAGAATTAATGATTGGGGCTGGGAAGTTGGCTCAGTGGTAGAGCGCTTGCCTTGCATGCTTGAGGCCCTGGGTTCGATTCCTCAGCACCACATAAGCAAAAAGGAAAAAGCCGGAAGTGGCGCTGTGGCTCAAGTGGTAGAGCGTTAGCCTTGAGCTGAAGAGCTGAGGGACAGCGCTCAGGCCCAGAGTTCAGGCCCCACAACCGGACCCAAAAAAAAAAAAAAGAATTAATGATTGTACATTCATCCATAGACTGGAATGCACAGAAATCCTTTTTATTTTTTTTAAATGAAGCAAACCAACCAGGACTCATCTATGTTGTGGGAAAAGACAATAACTTGAGCATCTGTATGCATATTTGAATCCACTTTTGTTTGAAACAGAATTTCTGGATCTCACCACAACTGACAGTTGAACAATATAACTGTTGTGATGTCAACCTACGCAATGTTCAGAAGCATCCTCAATCTCTGACCCCCTAGATGCCCAGCCTCACCTCTACAATCATAGCCAGCCTATATTCAGACATTGCCAGATGTCACCCTTCGTTGAGAATCACTGGTCTAAAAGACTAACATGTAGCCACTACTTTAGGTCTGAACACCATAGTCTGAAAGGATATACCCCAAGTTTTCTAACAATAGTTCCACTGGGAACCAGGAGAAAAGTGGTATAAGTGATATTCTCTCTTAGTTGCTTGATTTTAATTTACAAGTGTATATTTCTTCTGCAATTAAGTAGGAAACCTATCCTTCTTCCACTCCCATTCTCACACATGTGTGTTTATAAAAGAAGTATAGAAGAGCTTCTATCCAAGACTCTCTTAGCCTAGAGAGCCTTACCTGGGAAGGAAAGACCTTTGGGAGAACTCTGTGATAATCAGAGCTCATCAACTACCTGGAACTATATCCAAGACAACCTGAACTACATGGACAACATGTGGATCTGACTCCTTCTCCCCACTCCCCCCAGTTTTAAAATCAGTAGGGACCAGAGTCTTGTATTCTCTGCTTCAAGTCATTCATTTGAAAAAAGGAGTATCATAGCTAGCACCGGTGACTCATGCCTATAATCCTAGCTACTCAGGAGGTTGAGATCTGAGGATGGAAGTTTGAAGCCAGCCCAGGCAGTATTAACCACCAAAAAGCAGAAGTAGAAACATGGCTCAAGTGGTAGATCACCAACCTTGAGTGAGATAGCTAAGAAAGAGCATATTGGCCCTGAGTTTAAATTCTAGCACAGATGGGGGCTGGGGGGTGGGGAGGATGGGATGGGAAGGGGAAACAAAGGAGGAGGCTACAATGCTTGGTAAGAAATGTACACATTATCCTGCCCATGCAATTGTAACCCCTCTGTACAGTATGTTCACAAATAAAATAAAATTAAAAAAAAAAGAAATGTACTCATTACCTTGCTCATGTAATTGTAACCCCTCTGTACAGTATTTTCACAATAAAAAAAGAAAATAAAATAAATTCTAGCACAGAAACATTAGAACAGATCATCCATCAGATTTAGTGTTACAAAAATGGAAGGCCGAACTCTCATTAATATTGGATTCTGTGCTTTTAACTATTTTTAAAGTGCCTATTCTAATTTAGGTATTTCTGGGTGATCTCGGAATGCTTGCTTGGGTTTCTTCACAATTAAAAAAAAAATCTCTCCAGGGAAATTGTTCCAGTCCATTGATATCCTCATGAGGAAAGTAGCTAATCTATTTTCCCTCTTTTTTTAATTCTTCTTGACAGATTGCTTGTGGGGGGGGAGGGGACCAGCTAAGAGTTGTTCAGAAATTACAAGGTAAACTGCCACAGCTAGTTTTTGTGATGCATCCCCCACTGAGTTAGATCTCCTGCCAATTTTCCTAGTGGGGAAAAGAAACCTGAATCTCATAGACAATAATAAGCATTCAGCCACCCTCCCCCTACCCAATGCTAGCAAATGACACATAAGTTATCCAGGAATGTGGGGGGGGTTATATTTTGAAAACTGGCAAAGAAAAATTATTTTGCCCATTTACGCTTGAAGGTCCTATGCTGTTGTTGCTATTTTTTGTTTGCTTGTTGATTTTTTTGCAGTACTAGGGACTAAAAAGTCTACCATGGAACTACGTACATCCCAAGTTTATGTTTGTGTTTTAAAGTGATTGGAGATACTTTGTGAACCAAGCTATGGATCAATGCAAAATGCCTTTTCTTGTCTGTGCTGGTTCTAGGGCTTGAACTTGGAACCCTGCACTCTTGCTTTGCTTTTTTGCTCAAGGCTGGCACTCTACCACTTGAGCCTGACCACCACCATCACCCTCACCCCCACCCTACCCCACCCCACCCCACCCCCGCCACTTCCAGCTTTTTTCTGGTTAAAGCCTCTTGGATTTATCTTCCCAGTATGGCTTTGAACCACAGTTCTCAGATCTCAGCCTCTTGAGTAGCTAGGATTACAAGTATGAGCCATCAGTGTCTAGCTAAAATGCCTTATTTCACATTTTTTCTCATTTTTCTTAGTAGGATATTTTTGCTGAAAAGCTCACTTTTACTCACAAACTACCTGTACATATTGTAGTTCTGGATAATTCTGAACAATTTATTTTTCTCTCCTAATCTGAAAGTTTCTGAAAGGCATAAGGGCCTGTGTAGTGATGTTTTAATTCTTTCCAATTTTATTTTTGTTGATCAAAGCCCTACTATTATGCAGTTAGCTCATCAAGAACTAAACCTTCCCTTGTGTTGTTTGCTGTCCAAATCTAAAGGGGCAAGCTCTGTATTTGCTCTTGTCTAGAATCACCAATTTACAAATTCTTGAAACAAAGAGGAAGCCACATTTGTGCAGTCTGCCTTATACTCCAAACAGCAGACTCAAATGAGGAAGGGACCATAAAGCATCATCTTTCTGTGTCTCTCAGTCACACATGAGGAATCTGTGCCAAGCCAGAGAGATCTTTCCTCTCTGTTTCTGGGCCTGCTACAAGAGTCTGTATCTGTTATTCTGTCTGGAACTGCTGATGGAAATGCATCACCCACCTGCACAGAAAGCTGAGGTTCCTGGATTCATGACACCTTCCTCCCCCAGGGCAGCCTTGGCTGATGATTAAAGTTCCCTAGGAATAGAACTGACTGTCCAGCTCTTATGCCTAATTGACATGAAAGCTCTCATGACTTCTGAATAATGGAACTGGGATTTTTTTTTGCCTCCTGGTATGACACCTTTACCTAGCATCTTTCTCTTCCTAGGGCAGTTATCCTTACTCCCAAAGTCCTTTCTCTGGAAGCATGTCTTAGACCATGACCTTTGAACACATCCCCATCTCAGGCTCTGCTTTGGGGAACCCTGCCTGATACATTATCTCTCCCTAAAACCCTTCCCCCAAATGTTGATTCTTCTTGTTCTTCTTCACATCTCATTCCAGGTGGACAGTGGTAATCAGGGACTATTTTCAGTCTCAAAGTAGGACACCTGTCATGCATGGGAGGGGGTTGTGGTCATTAGCCTGAAGAAATTATTTCTGGCCATGGTGTTGAAGTTCCTCTTTGCTAGCAGCACAGTCCTCTGCAATGCACAGCTGAGCTGGACAATTGTAGGGTCACCATACGCGGTGGTTAGCACGTCCTTGGACAAAGGATGTACTCTGTCAGATGCATGTCTCAACTCAACAGGTTCCAGCTTCTCTCTTCTACGGCAAAGGCATGAATCTAACATCAAGAGGATTATGTGCTGCCTTTTCAAGAACACAACTTAGAAACTCCTGCAAGTTTTGAAATGAGTCATTTGTTTGAGTTATTTCTTGGTTTCTGCTTTTTGGATGACCCCAGGTTACTGAAGACTATAATTGATCTGTTTCTTTTTTTCTTTTCTTTCTTTTTTTTCTTTGTACTGGAGATTGAAATCAGAGCCTCAGTCTGTCATTTGAGCCATGCTCCTCCAGTCCTTTTGCTTTTAGCTTGGTGAGTTGTTTCCCCCTCCCATGTTTTTTTCATACTTTTGCTCTAGCTGGTCTTGAACCATGATCCTCCTACATCTTCTTACCAAGAAACTAGAATTACAAGTGTAATCCAGTTGCTGCACCCAACTACTGCTCTGCGTTTAACTATGTCAAGAACTAGAGAACTGGGTGACTCCATGCGCCTATCAAGAAAATGGGTTAGCTAAATGTAATGACACATGCTAGCAATCCCAGCCCTCAGGAGGCTAAGGGAGTAAGATTCTGAGTTCAAGGCTAGCCTTTGCTACATAGTGAGAGCCTGTATCAAAACAATAACAGAAAAAGATATGACCCAGATGCTGAGTGTCTTTTGATCTGTAGTAAAGCATGAGAAAAAAAGGAGATAAGGCTCAAGTAAGAGGCTAGAGGAAAGATTTGAATGGTTACAAAACCAGGACTGCCGTAGAGACAGAGAGCTGTAGCACTGCACAGCTTAGAGAACGTTCTTTTACAACTCCTCTCCTGTCCCACCTCCACATCCTACTTTGTTCCAGGTGTGCTTAGGAAGTACTGAAGAAGTCTGGAGCTTGTTTCACCCATGCAAAGTAAGTTCCTTCAGAAAAAGACAAAGCAAGATATCCTCATTTCCTGCCTTGTCAATATGCTGAAGTCCTTCAATCAAGGTTGGTGGGTGGGTTTGCTTGTCACCCACCTGATTTCATCTCATATTTGCAGGATGGTCATGCCATTTGTCATCTAGTTCAGGATGCTCTGAGCATGAAAGAAGATGCCCTGAATAATTATGTCCAGAGAAAATGCATAACCCAACCTGTCATTGGGAAAGTGAAACTTAGGGTCACCCTACACATTTACCATGCTCAATACAGGGCTTCTGACGGTATAGTCACTTGTTAGAGTCCAAGAATGGTACCACAGGGCAACTCTAGCATCCAGATCTTAGGATGGACAGGGATTTTATGGTGGAAGCTCTCTACTATTGACTTTCTCCTAGTATTCTTGAACCCTAGATATTCTTTGACTGCATCTTTTTGAGAGTCATTTCTCATGGGAGGGCTGGAAATGGGAATGGCAAACACAGGTAGTTGAGGACAAGCTCACTCAGCCCTTCTAAGAGCACTCAAGGTGTGCCAAGATACCAAGAACCAGCAGCCTGCAAGCTGCCCCAGGACACCTCCCTTCCCCCCTTTGCCCCAATGAGCATACTCACCACTCTCACAGTGTTGTCCAGTGTAGCCAGCTAGACAGGCACACTTATAAGACCCGGTAGCATCAAGGAGGCACGTGCCATCATGGAAACAGGGGGAGGAGGAGCATGCTGGAAGAGAAGGTACCCCTCAGCATCACTAGCATGCTCCAAGCCAGGAGTCCCAACCAAAGTCTGTACTTCACTTCTTCCCCCCTTGTATTCCTTTTACTGAATTTGTGGTAGCTATTACTGGAGAATCTGAGAACTACACTCCTTAAATATCCAATGTTACTGATACTAATTGAGTATTTCTGAAGCTCCCAAAAGTTATGCTGGAGGGTATCTCCAATCTGAGAAGCAAAAGGTAAATGTGATAGAGGCATTGCACTGATTAAAAACAGCATCGTGTTGTGTGTCTCCTACAGGGGCTTTGGAAGCATCCTTGAATAGCTTTAGAGCACCATTTTTTGTTGTTTTCAGGAAAGCTCAGCACCCTGGTACTGAGAGACAGCCTCTAGAAGATGATCTTTGTGACATCATTAAGGGGATATTCAAGAATTTCCAAACAATGCTGGGCACTGGTGGCTCACATCTGTAATTCTAGTTTCTCAGGAGGCTGAGAACTGAGGTTTGTGGTTCAAAGGTGGCCTAGGCAGGAAAAGTCTGTGAGAGTCTTACCTCCAATTAACCACCAAAAAAGCTGAATGTGAAGCTGTTGGTTCAAATGGTAGAGCATTAGCCTTGAGCAAAAAAAGCCCAGGGACAATGCCCAGGCCCTGGTTCAATCCCCAGGACCAGTCTACACACACACACACACACACACACACACACACACACACACACACACACACACACGAATCCCCAAATATCTTTTCTGCAAATGTTAGCCCTTGTGATGTTTCTGTGTATTTAACTAAATAAATATGGGTTGGCTGACTTAATGCCCAGATATAATGGTAATAAACCAGATTTCTTCCCTGTAGAAGCTTTCAGTTTAACGCTCTACTATGTACTGTCAAACTGCAAGAATGCACTGAATATTTGGTCTTTTCTATTGGACCTCAGGACCTGCAGTTGACAGACAAAGCATCTTAGGGATCGTTTTTCAAGTCCACTGGGAAACACGGCTGTGTGTTACCCACCATTCCTACATTCATGGATGCCAGTACAAAAATAAATACCTTGGCTCAGTTCAACAAGTCCATATTGTTCTATGGAAGGTTCTGATGTGATTCAAAGATAAACAGGACATTCTAGTTACTGGATCAAAGCCATGCAAAACAGAAGTATGCAACATTTCTAACCCAAAGCATCATGAAATATTTGTCTTATGAAAAGAGAAGAAATGGCTTTAAAAAATACCCATCAGGTGCTGGTGGCTCATGCCTATAATCCTAGCTACTCAGGAGGCTAAGCTTTTTGGATTGAAGCTCAAAGCCAGTCCAGGCCATGGGGTACAATGTGGGATGAGGCCAGTTACACAGCTGTCAGGAAGAGCCACCATTTAGTGTCTGGGTCCCATCCTCAGGGAGGGGACTTAGAGTGAAGGGGGTTTTGAAGGAATTCTGTTCTCTAGCTATCACTGAGATGTACATCAGACCATCCTAAGGAGCATTCATCATCACAGTGCCATTGAACATTAGTTTTTATTATTCAGTATTTTTTTAAACTGACCTTCCAGCTAGAGCTTATTTTATATGTGAACCTCATAATACTGAGAGCTTGGGGGATTTCTTAGAACTGAGTCAAATCTTACCTCCAAAAGGCCAATAAAGAGTTAAAAGTCAAGCAGGGAGTCACTCATTAAGTGAATGACATTGGGAATTTATATCTGGATCGGATGGCTGTGGAGTGCTTACTGTGTGCTACTCTGTGCTGGCCACTACATTCATCTTGTTTTCCAGGGTGTCCTTAAACAACCACATCTCTCATAACTTAGGAAAACTGAAACCTAAAGAGGCTGAAGACTATTCCCGGGAGCCATACTGCTTGATCTGCCAAGGATCCAAAGCCAATATTCTCTTCCCCCCATTTCATTCTTTTTAAATTATAATTTTATTATCTTTATGTAGTTATACAAAGGGATTTCAATTCAACATGTCCGTGTATGAGTACAATGCACCCTTTTTATTATTCTCCTCTATCTTTCCCAACCCCACTAATCCCCTCGATTTTCCTAGTTCCATTTTTACATATATACATTGAGCTGTATGGCTGGCTGCATTCTCTTCGACGTCCTCTATTCATTAGCCTCCTCCCCTCCTCTTAGCCCTCCTCTCTAACACTTCATGTACCAGCTTCTCAGTGTTCATTTTATTAGGCTGTAAGTTTGTTGTTCAAAGGACTTACACCATTGGAATCCTCTCCTGCGTACACTATATTTCAATTAATCTGTATGTACATATGCATCTGACCCTGTTGATGTCTTTGTATGTATTTATAAATTAGATCTAGCTTCCAATATGAGAGAACACATGCATTCATACTTCACTCAACATAATTTCTTCTAGGTTCCTCCATTTCTTTGCAAATGATGCACTATCATCCTTCCTGACCAAACCCAAAGCCCCTTCCTGTGTGTTGTTCTATCACCAAACTGCTTGTATACAAACCTCTGCCTCCATCTGTATAGCTATGTGACCTTGCCCACTGGGCCTAGCCTCTCTGCGTTCCAGATGTCCCTGTGTAGAAAGAGGTGATCACTTCTAGCTGTGGTTGTGGGGAAGCTTTTCTTAAAAAGTGCCTTGCCATCCGTCGCTTTTACTTGCAGATTGCTTCCGAGAACCCAGCAGGCATGGTTTTAATTAGGCTGAGCTGGGACAAAGGCAGTTATATAGGAAAGAGATTTTACGAACAAGCTGCTATATTTGTCTCTGAGGCCTTTACCTGTGATCTCTTCAAAGACAGCGTGGAAACCATCAAAATTCTTGGAGCCATCAGAGTGGAAGAGGACGTGGAGGGAGGAGCCGGTGCTCCTGATGGGGGCTGGCCTCTCGTTGCCACAGAAACGCTTGATTATCGGGCTGTCCCTGTGGTCCCCATCTCGGATCTCCACATAGTCATACTGGCACATGTAGTCAAACTCCAGGCTCAACATGCTAAACCTGCCAGGGGAAGGAGAGATAGAACTAGATACTAGACCTTTGGCCATCCCAAAAGCCCATCATAGAAATGAACTGTGATTCAGAAGACAGGTAATTAAGAGACACTGAAAACTAAGGTAATTCTCGAGAGAGCTAAGTGTATGGATAAATGACACCCAGACATAAGTATAAAAAAGACCAAGTGGGATTAGTTTCCAACACAATGTAGTCAAGGAAGAGAAGGTCTGATGTCTGAGAAGAGATTTAAATAGTGCAACAGAAGCAGAGGCAATCGCAGGTCATGGGTAAGCATGGTCCAGGCATGGCGGGGGGGGATCTGTAATTGCAAAGGTCCTGAGGCAGTAATGGGCTTGTTATGGTTGAGGAACTGAAAGGAAGTTAAGGATCTTGCAAAGCTGAGGGTGAAAAGGAGAGCAGTGTGAACTGAGGTCAGTTGTGTGGAACTGAAGTTAGATCCCACCGGGAGGGAACTTCCTATCTTACTGCAAGTCAAATAGGAAGGCACTGGAGAGCCTCAGCATGAGGAATATGACTCTGGGAAGGATCATTCTAGTAGCTCTGAAGGGAGAAAACTGTAAAGCTAGTAAGAGGAGAAGCAGGGAAGCCAGTCAGGAGCCAGAAGAAATGATGACAGTCTGAGGGAGATTCATGGCCGTGAGGACAAAGGCAGAGGCTAGCCTTAAGACTATTTTAGCAACTGCCTTATTACCCCTCATAAACAGTCTGTGGTTCTGCCCTTGGTCCTTGAGCCAGACTTTCTCCAAGAAAGCCCATTCCTGAGCCTTACTTTCAGCCTCAGACCTACGTGGGGTGGGGACAGCAGTTTCTAAGTCTGATTTTGATGAGGAGCGTTGAGCAGAGGACCTGTTCTGCTAGATCCTTCTGAGTTAGGTTACTGTGTTGCCGCTTCTTAGATACCAGAGAGACATCCAAGAGTCCAGATAGCATGTGGTGACCTTAGGGTACATGGATCTACCCAGAAAATGCTTGTGCCCACTGGTGGATCAGAAACTTCAAGCACCTCCATTCTTGGAAAAGGACAATGTCCCTAGAAATCCTAGGGGTTAATGGAACCACACTATTCCTCAGAAGAGGAAAAAAGAGCAGTGTTTTCCAGGAGAGGAAAAACACACCAGAGGGAGGAACTGAGTGTTTGTGATTCACCTTGGCTCATCCGGAACCAGGACCACCGCCCTTCCCAACTCATCATGGAAGTCCTTATAACCTGACCCCAGTCCCTTACCTTAGTTGGATGATAAAGCCAGGCTTGGCATGAATGGTCCATTCACAATGAGCATTTAAGGGGTAGCTCTCCAACATAATCTGACCCTTGGAAGCTCGAAGCACCTGGCCACATCCTGTGAAGAGAAGAAAGATGGGACCTGGAGAAGCAGGATCAACACAAAAGACACACAAGAGAAAAGATCCTTGGAACTCATACCATGTCCCTGGGAACACAACAAAGGAGGAAAAGGAGAAGGAAATGTATCTTTCTCAAGCACCTGGCAAGGTGCTAGGTAATTTGCATAAATGCATTCATTTCCGTCACCCAATAGCTTGGGAAGGGGTGGTATGTATCATCCCTGTTTTCCTTCTGGGAAAAACAGGAAATCAAAGACATGACTAAATAACTTGTGTAGTCCCAGGGAGGCAGAATAGTTTCAAACCTAAGAAATCTGTCACCCAATCTCTCCAAGACCCCACAGACAGCCTCCATTTTAAAAAGCTCTGAAAACAGACTCCCCTTATAGGACTCTTCTCTCCTCTCATCTACTTAGAAAATGCACTCATCTTTTCTGTGACCCATGATATATTTGTTCTGTGACCCATCATATAACAAATCCCTCTTTTTTATTTTTTTCTTTTCTTTCCTTCCTTCCTTGCTTCCTTTCTTTCTTTCTTTCTTTTTTCAGTTGGTCGTGGGGCTTGAACTCTGGGCCTGGGTACTGTCCTCAGCTCTTCAACTCAAGGCTAGAGCTCTTCCACTTGAGCCACAGCACCACTTCCTGTTTTCTGGTGGTTTATTGGAGATAAGAGTCTCACAGATTTTGATGCTTTGAACCATGATCCTCAGATCTCAGCCTCCTAAGTAGCTAGGATTACAGGCATGAGCCACTGGCACCCAGCAACAAATCCCCCTTTAACACATGACACTAGAAGGGAGAAAGAAATGCTCTCCCACTAACTACACTGGCTGGATAGTTTTCAGACTTTTTCTTTTTTTTATTGTTAAAATACCATACAGAGGGGTTACAATTACATGGGCAAGATAATGAGTACATTTCTTATCATGCATTGTTGCCTCTTCCTTTGTTTCCCCTTCCCATCCCTTCCCAACTCCCCTCCTCCCCCCATCTCCCCTTCCCTCCCCTGCCAAAGTTGTAAAGTTCGTTTTTTGACAGTTTGTACATCTCGTTGTTGCAATGGGTCCACCTGTATCCCTATTTAAACAATTAGTTTTTTTCCTTCCCCTCCACAAATTATACCAACATCAAATACAGTGAAAGCAGGGGTTATACCGTGGGGGAGGGACATACAAAGCAAGAAAGAAATCATCTTATAAATATGTTAGAAACAATTGCATGAAAGCAAAAATATTTGCTCTTTGTGGTCAAATTCTTTAAAGACCTCTATTGAAAAATAATTGTGGAAAACTTGGATCACAGAGATTCTAAGCCCTCCATCCTCACTCTCTCTTCAGATTCTTTTGAGTTATAGCCAAAGGAATTCCTAAGCTTTAAAAAACCACTACAGAGGGGCTGGGAAGGTACCTTGCATGCATGAGGCCCTGGGTTCGATTCCTCAGCACCACATAAACAGAAAAAAAAAACAGAAGTGGCACTGGGGCTCAAGTGGGGGCTCAAGTGGTAGAGTGCTAGCCTTGAGCTGAAGAGCTGAGGGACAGCGCCTAGGCCCAGAGTTCAGGCCCCATGACTGACAAAAAGTAAAGAAAAGAAAAAAACATACTAGAGAAAGCTGGTGACTTAGATTGTATTTTCTAGAGTCAAGAGACACTCTATGGGCACTCTATATTTACCTAGGTGAGAATGTGAGGAAAATATCTCAATTATAGAGAAAAAGCTATTAGGATCATGTAAATAAATAGTATTCACCTCCTGGGTAGGCACATATTACCTACTCCTATTTTTTGTTGAAAAATTTTGTTGGGTTGGGGTTGGTGGCACATCAACCAAGGATACAGGAAGATCATGGGCTTCAGGCCAGCTTGGATAATAGAGTAAACTTCTGTCTTAAAAAAAAGTTTTGCCAGTCACTGGTGGCTAATGCCTGTAATCCTAGCTACTCAGGAGGCTGAGATCTGAGGATGGCCTTTTAAAGCCAGCCCGGGTAGAAATGTCCCCATGAGATTCATCTCCAATTAACCACTCAAAAACTGGAAGTGACACTGTGGCTCAAAGTAGTAGAGTGCTAGGCCTTGAGCAAAGAACTCAGGGACAAATGAGGGAAACTAGCCTGTGTTTCTTTGGGTCTGGCTTGCTCTGCTTAATATAACTTTTTCCAAGCTTTCTATTTCCTTACAAATGGGGCAATGTCATCTTTTCTGATGGAAGCATAGAATTCCATTGTGTATAAATACTACATTTTTTGATCCATTCATCTACTGAAGAGCATCTGAGTTGGTTCCATATCTTAGCTATGGAAAATAATGCTGTAATGAACATGGTTGTGCTGGTAGGTTTAGTGTGGTCTTGATTGCAGTCAATTAGATAAATGCTCAGAAGTGGGATTGCTGGGTCATAGAGGACCTCTATGCTTAGTCTTTTGAGGAGCCTCCATACTGTTTTTCAGAGTGGTTGAACATTCCACCAACAGTGTAGTAGCATTCCCTTTTGGCCATATCCCCACCAACATCTGTTATTTTTAGTTTTCTTGATAATGGCCATTGTAACCAGGGTGAGGTGGAATCTCAATGTTGTCAGTAATAACCAGAATATGTCTATGATATCCTTAGCAGAGGATCACAATAGCTCAATATCTAGGTGCATATGATCTTATAAAATTTACTCCAAGAACCAGGTGCTGGTGGCTCACGCCTATAATCCTAGCTACTCAGGAGGCTGAGATCTGGGGATCACGGTTCAAAGCCAGCCTGGGCAGAAAAAGTCTGTGAGACTCTTATCTCCAGTAAACCACTCAGAAAACCAGAAGTGGTGCTATGGCTCAAGTGGTAGGGTGTTAGCCTTGAGCTGAAGAACTGAGGGACAGCACTCAGGCCCAGAGTTCAAGTCCCCCAAAAAAATTAACTCCAAGAAATGGAAAAGAGGTTTTTATAATGTGCTGTTTGCAGTTATTTTTTCTCTTTCTATTTTTCCCATTTGGCATATGCCCTGTTGTCACTGTTTTTTTTTATTTCTGTACCCTTGTCTTGTATATAAGTTTATCTGATTTGCAGAAGAGAGGGGGAATCACAGAAATGGCTGGACAAAGGATGAACCAATGCAACAGTGATACTCACTAGACACTATGTTGGAAATGAACTATACAACTTCAGGGGAAGGGGAGTTGGGGGGGAAGTGGGAGAAAATGAGAAAGAAGGTAACACTGTTCAAAAAGAATTTTACTCTTAAAAAAAAGGAATTATACTCCTTACCTTTATATAACTGTAACCCCTCTGTATGTCACCTTTACAATAAGAAAAAGAACAAGAAAAAAGAGCTCAGGGATAGCATCCAGGCCCTGAGTTCAAGTCCCACGACCGACAAAAAAAAATTATTTCTGGTCCAGAACATAACCATGCCCATTCATTTATATATCGATTGTTACTTTTGCTCCATATCAGCAGAGTCTCTTGTGATGAATCTCTAATGTCTTTTGTGAGAAGAGACACTAGGGCCTTTGGAAATAAAAAGATTTGCTCTCTACATACTTAAAGGAAAAATGTTTATCCTTTCAGCATTCTGCACAGAAATCAAGACCAACATCATAAACCTAGATATGCAGTTATATTTCAGAAGCCCTCTGAAAAGCATAAAATCCTCCCATAGCTAAAAAGAAAAATATTAATATCTATACACACTGCCCTCATGACAAGATGATGGTGGAAATATAGTCAGGAAAAGAGCTGACAAGCTGTGTGGCCCAAGGCTTAGAACTTTTTGTGCAAAACTACTGTTAGGTTGTGCAAAACAATCCTTTAGTGTGAGCTGAATTACTGCTATGCTGTTCCACACTCAAATAGCTTCACTGTTTCTCTCTCTCTCTCTCTCTCTCTCTCTCTGTCTCTCTCTTTCTCCTCTCTCTCTTTTCTGTTCTCTCTCTGCAGCTCTTGCCCAACATCCCTCCTTGTAAATCTACCATGCCCCTGGTCTCCTTTGTCTACCCTCGAAACCTAGTATTCTTTTTTTCCACATAGTGGTTAACCCTGTGTTTATTTATTCGCCTTAACTAAATAAATGTCACAGTATTTCTTGATTCAACCTCCAGAGGCTGTCTCAGGTATGAGCATCTTCCCCATACATCACAGCCCTGCCCCCTGGCTACCCAGACAGACCCTCAGCCCAGTCTTGGTCCCAGCCACCTGCTTTGCTCTTTCTGCTCCATCCATGCCAGATGTCATTCTGGGCCCCACACTAGGCTTGAAATTTGTCTTACCCTTAACTTCAAAAGCTCATCTTCTTTCTTATCTCCATCCTTTAGGGATTCAGCTGTCATCATGAACATTTTTCTTACCCCTTTTTGGTAGAGCTGAGAATTTTCTAGCTTAAATACCTAGAGTGTTGCCTGGCATCTAATAGGTCTTCAATAAGTATTTGGTGAGTGGGTGAATGAATGATGGTAATATGATAAACCAGGCACTTTAGCTTAAAGGCTTGCAGAGTTTATTTCATTCCATCCTCATGCAAAATCTAGAGATATGTCATTTGTGTCCCTACTTTCGAGATGCAGAACACTGAGGAAGGAGGAAGGAGGTGACTTCCCCAAGCTCAGCTGCCTGGGTCAAAGGTTACAAAATCACTGTCCTCACTGCAACATCTAGGTTAAAAACTTCACAGAGCCAGGCACCACTGGTGGCTCATGCCTGTAATCCTAGCTACTCAGGAGGCTAAGATCTGAGGATCACGGTTCAAAGCCAGCCCGGGAAGGAAAGTCTGTAAGACTCTTATCTCCAATTAACCACCAGAAAACCAAAAGTGGCATTGTGGCTCAAGTGGTAGAGCACTCACCTTGAGCTGAAGAGCTCAGAAACAGCACCCAGAGCCAGAGTTCAAGCCCTATGACTGACAAAAAAAAACTAAACAAAATAATAAGAATAATAAACAAAAAAAAACCTCAGAGTCTCTTGAAATCTGGCTCTATCCTCACAGGCAGTCTTGGACAAGTTACTTCCCCTCCCAGAACCTCAGTTAACCTGACTGCATGATAAAGGAGGTGACATTGACTTCCACACCATTTGTGAGGCTTCAGACACAAGGTACCTGGAAAATACACAACAGAAAACTCAGTAAATGACTGCTGCCCTAGGGTGACAGTAGAATGAATGCCAGATCTGTTGAATCCCAGTTGCTGGCTCTTGGGTGCTATATTAAACGCTCCTAACGGCTCCTTGTTCCAGCCCTTCCTCCTCCATGATGAAGCTACAGAATCTGTCTTCTCCTTTCTGCGAGCGAGATATAAAATCTTCCCACATACCTCCTTCCCCTGGAAACACATATTCCTTCTTCCTGCACACCTCACACTTCATCGCCCACATCTGTGCATCTGCTACAGGGCTACGGAAGTGCTACTGTTGGGTGTGAGATTAAAAAAATAATAATAAAAAGAAGAAGAAGGCTTCCTGTGTAACCCCAGAGACTGGCAGAGACCAGCAGCCTCCCAGCCTTCAGCATCCCCCACAAGCCTCCTGCTGGCAACCCTAAGTTAGAACCAGCAGTCAGTGCTGCCAGCCTGCTTTGGGTTCTTTTCCTCCATATAGAAGCTGGAATCAGAATGCCGGGGTCGTGGGCTCCTCCTCCAATCTAAGAGGACCTGGAGTCCTTCCTGTTCCGGTCTCCTGAGAGTCCCACTCCAGCACTGGCCAAACAAGGTGAAGTCGTGGGCCACTGTCTCAGGCAGGCCACAGGCTAGTCTAAGGAAGGTGCCCGGATTCCAAAACCATGCAAGGTCTCCACTCTCAGTGCTATTTTTTCTCACTTCTGAAGGGAAGGGCAGCACAGCCCCAAGATAGGGTACAACCTCTAACCAACCAGAGACAAAGAGGCTCCTTCTTGGAAACAAGCTTGGAGCAAAAGATAGTAGGCAAAAAGGAGAAGAGGAGAAGGGAGCTCCATTTCTTCCTGTCAAGGGATCCCGTTAGCTCTCCTTTGAGAGTTGATAAGTCTGGATGCAGAGTCAGGCAGAACAGTGAACACAGCCAGTATCATTGCCAAGGAAGTGCCACTGGCTAACCAAGCAGGTAGTCCTGAGCTAAAAGACCAGAGCAGTCAGAGGGCCCAGACGACATGCTTGGATTCTCTCTAATCATGTTGCTGTAAAGGAAGGGACATGTATGTGTTCGTGTGTGTGTGTGTGTGTGTGTGTGTGTGAGAGAGAGAGAGAGAGAGAGAGAGAGAAAGACAGAGACAGAGACACACACACACACACAGAGAGAGAGAGAGAGAGAGAGAAGTGAGTGGGCCATCCCCAGGACTCTCAAATCCTCATCTCATCCTTACCCTTGTCATTCCTATAGGCCAAACCAAGTCGGCTATCTGGATAGACCCTGCTTCTGCAGAGCTCAAGGAACTCCCCGCCAATTTCTAAACCAAAAAGAGTGTGGGGTGGTTCCCAGCAAAAATGAACAACACCACTGCCCCCCATGAACATGCCCACAAAAGTCTTGTCATCTCCGGCATTGGGGGTAGGGAAGGTGGCAGAAGAGAGACACCTGCACTTCTGAAAACTGCCTTGGCTTCACGGGTTTTTTTGTTGTTTTTTTTGGGGGGGTCCCGTCGTGGGGCCTCTGGGCCTGGGCGCTGTCCCTCAGCTCTTCAGCTCAAGGCTAGCACTCTACCACTTGAGCCACAGCGCCACTTCCGGCTTTTTTCTTTTTGCTTATGTGGTGCTGAGGAATCGAACCCAGGGCCTCATGCATGCAAGGCAAGCGTTCTACCACTGAGCCACCTTCCCAGCCCATGTTTGTTTTTTTTAATCTTTCGGGTTAGGGGTGTGATTTTTTTTAAAGCCTCATTCAGACACAGGGAGAGGCATTGTTTTTCCTTTCTCCTTCAGAAATAACTCAGGAGGCAGGCTGGCACTCATTCATGGAACCTGGCTGGGTCTGAATCTCAGTACAGCCATTCTCTACTGTGTGCCCCCCTAGATAAATTCACTATTTCTGGGCCCAAGTGTCTCATTTGGAAATGAGAGTAACAGAAGAATTTGCCATCACGGTTTGAAGGACTGAGGTCTGATATATAAACCATTTAGCATTAGGTAAGATTTCTAAAAATGTTCAGCCAATGACAATAGATATTATTTTGCTTGGGTCATGTCTGGTTAGGAGACAATGACTATTTTGGCCTAAGAATCACCGAATATAGCTCAGCTTCTACCCTGCTGCTGCCAGGCTCATGAGCCTGTATTAGAAGGGAAATATAGTCAGGCCCTGGCAGCGCCCAAAGTATTAACAGAGCTTAGCATTTTTACTCAAGGTTAGAGCTTTACCACTTGAGCCACAACTCCACTTCCAGCTTTTTGCACATCAATTGGAAGTAAGAGTCTCATGGACTTTCTGATCTTGGCTGCCTTTTAACTATGATCTTCAAATCTCAGCCTCCTGGGTAACTAGGGTTACAGGCATGAGCCACTAGCATCAGCCATGTATATTTTTCAATGCATCCAGCCTGGACAGGAAGGAAGCTTGCACCTGCTGCATGTTTTAGATCATCCTACTCACTGTATGCTGGGTACTCAGGGTGGTGGGGTTGGGGGTGGGGCTCACAACCTCTGACCTCAGTGGAGAAGGCTAAGACACATGCTCTGGGAACCAGGCATCTGAATTCACATTTTGGCTCTACCCCTTGTAAGCTGTGTGACTGAGACTTCCTCAGCCTGCATCCTCACCTCCATGATCAGTGGCCTAGCCTATTAAATGGCTCTGCATAGGGCTTCAATGGTGAATAAATGAGTAAATGACAGGAAAGGGCTTAGCACAATGCTTGGCTCATAGTAAGGGCTAAGCCGTGCTTTTGATCAGGCAGGTCTTCATCAGAAACAATTTGAGGCCCAGGAGGGACTCCATGGCTTGCCCTAAAGCTTCAGTCTGGCTGATACTCAGAACTGTCCCTTAGTGGTCCTCCTTGGCCATTCTGTAAGAGCAAGGACATTGTCTTGCTCACAGCTTTACATGCATGGAGTTGGTGCTCAACTCATGGTTGACTGAAGGTATGATAAAACCAGATAATGGCATTTCTCTCAGCCCAATCGAAGTACTTTTCCAGTCCCTCTTTCCTATACCAATTGGCCTATCTATTCCATTGAAGTCATGGTCCAGAAAACATAGTGTGTACCACTCTACTGCTTAGTTCCTCCTCAAAGCTGCCAGTGTATGCTCATCATCATCATCATCATCATCATCATCATCATCATTATCATAATATACAAACTAAGTCTTATCAACTCAACCAAAAAGACAGGATCTAGGCTAAGGTAGCACTATTATTTTCCTGAAATTTCAGGACACAAAATCTAAGGCAAGATGAACCAGTTTTCAGTAACTTGATTCCAGGAGTCTCCTCTCCTTTCCTCTCCCTTTCTTTCCTCTCCTTTTCCTTCCCATCCCCTCCTCTTTCTCTCTCCTCTGTCCCTCCCTCCTTCATTGCCTCCTCCTCCCTCCCTTGTTCTTCTTCCCCACCACCTTCCTCCTTCCCTTCTCCCCTCTCAAACCTACTTTTAATCATTCTCGATATGGCTCCGGAAGCAGCCTACACAAATCATCTTCTCTGATATCCTAGCTCCTCAAACATTTTGGGCCATGGCTTACAGCCATTTCCTCTGTTCCTCTACCTCTGACCAAACCATTACTAAGAAGATAAACGTATTAAGGGCCCATAATCTCTCCCCATAAATCCCCTCTCATCTGGGTTGATGTCCTAACCTTCTTAGGTCTCCAGTATCCTTCAGGGACTGAAAAGTTGGCGTCACGGTGATACTGGGAGCATCGTGGGAGGCTCTGGACCCTTCCATTGGTCTTGGAGACTAAGGAAAAGCCTGAGAGATAAGTTAAATAACACCACTGCAGGGGGTCAGCGAGCACTGGAGGTCAATGGAGTCATTCCTCTGAAGAACTCAACTTTCCCAGTCTAGGAAGCTTTGAAGGGAGCTCCGGTTTGGACTTTAGATGCCAGCACGCTGAATAGCTAAGACCTAGATCACAGTTCTTGAGTACCCTTCCCTACTGAAAAGAGCCCAGAGTCCTGGAGAACTGTTGTTTTCAGGATCGGACCCTAAGCAGTACAGTGAGCTTAACCCATTTCTACAGGGAGGGGAGGGGAGAGTGTGGGGGAGTGTGCTCAGAGAATGATGTGGTAGAAGCCTATCAAACGGTCTTCAATGGCTAACTCTGGGACAATGTGAACATCAAAGAGAAAATTTCATACTAACATGATGGAATGCAGAAAATATTAAAATTCACAAATCCACAGTATGGAAAAAGAGAAACCCAGATACTGAAGAACTAATAATTGGTGGATCCAAGCAGAGAATATTGGAATAGATACTGTTCTTTCAACTTGTAGATCTACAATATCTCACATTAAGAAGCTGAAAGCAGGAAGAGAGAAAGAGTTCTTTCCTGTAGTAATGAAATACCACTAGCTCTTCATGTGGATACTTGAAGATACCATTTTTCCTAGAAGGAAGGTGTGAATGGGTCCTCTCAGAACTCTGGCCTCGGGCACTCTGTCTGTTCTCCTGGATCAGACAATCTCCTGCAGTTATGAATCAATCAATCATGTAATAACATTTGAGACTATTCATTCATACTATACAAAATGTTAAGACTATGCATTAATACTAAACTTCAATGTTAATATCTGGACATGGTCAAAGACATTGAACAAATTAAGGTGTTGCTCCATGTCAACGTGGAATGTTCTGTAATTTGAATTGAATCACTATGCCCCTTTGGAGCTCTTGCCTGTGGCCCTTCCTGTGGCAAAAATACAAACTGTCAACAGATGGTATCAGCAAAGCAGCCTCCTCCATCTGAATCTAGGCGTCTGAAAGGATTGCTTGGGTGCCATCTACTGGGCAAATGCTTGCATTGCTGTGTGGCTCCTGCCCTGTGTCCCAGCCATGATGAGGGCCACCCAATGATTCAGTTCTCCTCTAACACAGGAGGGTAGCACAGTACCCAGTACCAAGCAGTCATTCAACATATAAGGGAATGAATTACTTCTTCTAATGAATTTTGTGCACATTGGTGTGGTGCCAAGAATATGAAGTGCAGGTGAGAAGAACCTAATACCATCATAATGGGGCTTTCAAAGAAGCCTTGCTGCATTGATGGATTGCACACCTCTTGAGGACTCTTGATGTCACTTGTTCCCTAAGAAATGCTCCATGAATGCCAGAGGCTGTGATGACATACTGTACAGAATTGGGCTTTCATAATGGAATCAATCAACACAATTGGACCCTCACAGATACAGAAACAGAATCAGATAGGAAGTTATTCCTAAGCCCATTTGTTTTCTTTACTGCATTGACTGTGCTCCAAATTTCTTTTTACCTCGTGTGCGTGTGTGTGCGTATGTGTGCATGTGTGTGTGTGTGTGTGTGTGTGTGTGTGTGTGTGTGTACTCTAAATGGCAAGTTCTACCATGGCAGAGACTATGACTGTCTTTTTATTGTTATATGTTCAGCACATACAGTGATCTGTAAAAATGTGTCTGTGGACTAATGAATAAAGGCAGGAGACATCTGCAAAAACTGGGGGCCCTGAGACAGTTCTGTCCTTTATATAGCCTCAGTTCACTATCACCAGTCTAACCAATCAGACTCTGAGTTTGGCCAGCTCACACTAAGGCTCAACAAAGACTCAACCAGTAGGTAATTTAGGAAAGGCATATGCTCAGAATGCACACATATATTCTTCTGGTCCTCTCTCCTATTGACAAAATGTCCTCTTTTTCACCTGGAGTGCTTAGAGTATTTATTGTTTAAGAAACAGCTGTCTCCTCCTCAACGAGATAGAGTGCGCTTCCTGCTCACTGATTGCAGCTAAGATGCTTCACTTCTTTCTGCCAGGGGAATAAGAGTGGATGGGATGTGAGCCAAAGGCTCAAATGTGCCTCTGTGTCTGGCTTGGCCACCTGAGCTTCTGTGAGCACCCCTGCCATGCTGCTGCCCTTCTGCCTGAACCCAACCACAGCCTGGACCTCAATCCAGGCCAGCATGAGTGTGCTATACCACAACCACATCTAGAAGCATCTCCTTAGATGCTCTATTCTCTGACCATCCATCCACTGCTTTATTACCACTAAGCCAATTTTCCCTCCTCATTATGACCTCTAGTCTTAAGGCTTCTTTTGTGGGGCTCTTTCTGGTTTCATGTATTTCTCAACCTAGCTAGGGCCCTGGTTAGCTATATCTTAGCCAAGTCTTGGATCAACCAATGCCCACACTACTGGAGAGCCTTACACAACTCTCCCAACATTGGAGCTTCTGAATCAGCTGGGTCTTAGCTACTCTGGACATGCCTGGATGTATACTCGGTGACATCTCTTCTTCCTCCTTCCATGGCTGTCTGAAACCTTATCCACTATACTCTCAACAAAGATTTATCTTCCTGCTTTCTAGAGTAAACTAAGCTATCAGAGGGGAACTTGTTAGTAGGAGATAGAATAGTATTGTCATTGACTGCAAGGGAGTTAAATGAGGTGTTGTGAAACTGTAACCCCAGCCCTTGGGAGGCTGAGGCAGGAATGTGAGGCCATGTTGGGCACCAGCACTAAATGCTTCATATGCATTTATCTCATTGAATCCTTCAAATCAGCTCTGTTAGATAGGTAGCACTGAATGCTAAATGAGTTTCCCAAAGCCTCATAGTAGTAACAGGCAAATTCCATCATTCAAAGATAAATGTTCTGAACATTATTGCTACATAATCTCATGAGAAGACCAGGGTTGAATCTTGTTCCTCACCTACTTGGAAGCTAGCTATCAAGTACAAAATTAAATTTCCTAGAAACAATCTAAATTGGCAGCATCAGAGTTTTAAATTACAGCAGAAAGAGATCAGCATGTTAAAAATTAACCATATTCTAGATCTCCTGGGTACATCCTGAAGTGCTGACAAAGCTCTCCTCTGAGAATGGTGGAAGTATGTGGACCCAAACATTTTGTGACACTTTGCTACAAGTTAGATCAAGTGGAGAATACCAATGATACTCAAACCACCATTTTCATAAACCACCATTTCCTTGAAGTAAAATTCCTCAAGGGGCAGGCATAGTGGCTCATGTCCATGATCCTCCATGGGAGGAAGAGATCTGGAGGATCATAGCTTGAGGCTAGCTTATGCACAAAAAAAAAAAAAGTTAACAAGATCCCATCTCAAACAACATGCGTGGTGTAGTAGAACACATCTCTGATCCAACAACTACTCAAGAAGCGGAGATCTGAAGGTTTGAAGTTGGAGGTAGGCCCATGCAAGAATGGGCTGATAGCAAGAATGAGGTTCTGAGTTCAAACCCCCAGTCCCTCCTGCCAAATATTACTCAGACTGCTAATTCATCCTGTTTCTGATTCTAATAAGAAGCATATTAAAAGATCCCCTGAAATCACATAACTGTGAGTCGACGAAGCTCTCAAAAGGACCCCTGACAAATAGGGCTCTACAGAAGGGAATCTTAGACAAAGAGAAAAGCTAAATTTCCACTCTGTTTTCCAAGAATTATTGGAATCCAGAGGAGGAACTCTAACAGAGATTAAGTCATTCTTGGAGATCAAGTACTTTCCAGAATCCCCTTCCTGGGACAAATGGTATGCTGGTAATTTGCTGTGGGGTTCCAGGACTGTAATTCAGGATTCAAGAAAATGTATCCACACGAATTTCTTATTTATCATGCCCTTGAGGCAACATTGCTGAAGTCTTCTCCATCTCTGTGCTGGACGATGTCACTGCTTCTGACATGAGACAGGTTGTAGGCAGACCTCTGAACAGAGAGAATGAGAGAGATGCCTTCTGGGAACAGCAATACCAAACAGCTGTCCACAATCCACACTCAGCAGATGGAAACACATCTTTGTTACCTAGAAAGCCCCCTGGCCTCCAGCATTTCCAAAGTCAGATTCCAGTGAGATCAAGTTTGGCCTGTTGTAAACTTCCATTACAAAATAGCGTGTGCCCGTGATGGCTGGAGCACGTGTGTGGGGCCTACTTACGCATGCAGTCTCCGCCGTACCAGCCCACTCTGCACTCGGCACAGTAGAAGCCCTTCACGTAGAAGTCATCCAGGGTGCCCCCCCATGAGCCGTTCCTGCAGCTTTTGCAGTTTTCAAAGATCATACAGCCTGAAAGATTTCCAACAAGGATGTTAGTCCTCCTCCTTGCTAGTTCTGGTGGTCTTCGGGACACCTGACCAACGCTTTTTGACTGTGCAGAACCTCTAGACACACACCCCCAACACACACACACATACACACACACATGCACACACACACACACACACACACACACACACACACACAAACATGCCAAAACCCTGAGAAAAACTGCTCATCCCAAGGGCAATACTAGACTCTCCTGAATTCAGAAACAGAGAGTAGGAGAGTGGTCCAAACCATCTTTCCAGTTAATGGTTGATGGGTTTGTTTTCGTTTCTTATTTGTTTTGTTTTGGTGGTATTGAGGTTTAAATTCTGGATTTACAGCTCGCTAGGCTGGTGCTCCACAGCTTGAGTCACGCATACCCTTAGTCCTGAGGCTTTAAAGTAACATGAAATAACTTCTTCTAAAATGCAAAATCTGTCAATAGGTATTCTTATTTTTCTCTTTATAGATGTATTTCTCATTTGTTATAGAATATTGAGAAAATTCAGGTGAACAAAAAAAACAAAAACAAAATTTCAGCAGAAAAAATTATCTAGAGAATTCTACTAATATCCTTTCTCTGAAATAATATACATAAGTGTATACATGTGTGTATATACAGGCATATATGCACATATATTAGGCTTATACTGTATGCTGCACATTCTTTTTTAATTAATAACATAGGAAATACTATAAATAGTCATCTCTGTAACAAAGGAGGAGGTAACAATGTTCGATAGGAAATGTACTCATTACCATATTCATGTAACTGTAACCCCTCTGTATAGTATTTGTACAATAAAATATATATATATATAAGTCATCTCTGTGATACACATCTGTCACCAAGCTAGGCCATTGGATACAGTAGGCAATGCCTGCTAAGGGACTTAGCCTGAAAGGTATCCGCAAATCACTCATCAACAAGCCACATTAGGGTTAAGCAATGTTCAGGCCTAGATCACTTCAAAACATGGCCTCCTGAGTGGCTGGGGACAGGGAGAACCGGTAGGAATCATCCCTTGGTATTTATCAGAATAGAGAGCGAAGCTCTGTCTCTGTCAGTGTCCAGCTGAGTGTGCTAGAGCCAATTGTTTGCAATCTCTGTGTTTCCTTGCCTTCATTTGTCACACTGGGATCAAAATGGATCCCACATCTTAGGAGTGTTTAAAAGTTAAATGAGCAAATGGAAAGTACCTGGTACATAGTCAGTTCCTGCAAAGAAGGCCGTCATTGTTATACTGGTTTCCCCACAATTCCCCCTGGCTTATCTCTATCCCGACTAGCTTGATCATTTTTTGTAAGTTGTGGAGCTTGAACTCATGACCTGGGCACAGTCCCTGAGCTATTTTTGCTCAAAACTAGAGCTCTACTTTGAGCCACAATTCCACTGCTAGTTTTCTGGTGGTTAATTGGAGATAAGAGTCTCATGGACTTTCCCTTCCCTAAGCTGCCTTTGAATCATGATCCTCAGATCTCAGCCTCCTAAGTAGGATTATCAGTATGAACCACTGGCACCCTAGTACCTACTTCCCTATCAAAGGCTACATCCTGACCAATATTATATCCTTAGGACTAATATAGTGCTGGCATGCTCTTTGAGTAAGTGAATGATGAATACATAAATTAATTAATGGCTAATGAACTGCTTAAGACGAACTAGCATTTTCTTGAGCAGACAGCATGCTTCTTGGCATTGGCCCGTAGTGTGTGTGTGTGTGTGTGTGTGTGTGTGTGTGTGTGTGTGTGTGTGTTCTACAAGAGAAAGACACATGGCTCTCTTAGGGAGATGGATACATCCTGAGCCTGGTCTTAAGGGCTCTGCAAACTCTCTTTTAGCACAGTTATACACTTTCAGGTCCTCAGGTTCATGACAAAGAGGTGTGGGGGAGGGAAGAACACCATCCTGGTGACTAAGATGAACAAGGCTATGGGAAAGACAGCAACGTTGTCAAACGACCAAGTGGAGAGGCTCACTGCCTAGAACCCACACTGGTCCATTGAGGGTTTGGTGCTATGGGATGATACTGGAGGTCCCCCTGGACACCCCTGCTATTCATGTCCCCAGACCTTGATCATCTTGAACCACTGCCACCAGCAGCGATTATTATCTGCTCTCATGACAGAAATTAAAACCACCTGTGATTGGAATTAAAACCACCTATGAGATTGGCAACAAATGCCAAATGACCTCTAAAGCACTTCTGGATCTGGTCCCTGATTGGTCCTTCAGATTGTGGTCTCTAAATCTCATGTCTGTCTGTCTCCTTCTCTCTGCATCTTTCACCATTTACACACTTCTGTCAGACTGAGCCAACTGAAGTTGTGGAAGGCTCAAGCTTTCTCTAGCCATAGTTCTCTATGCTATGCCCGGTGGTGGGACCCCTCCACCAGATCCCCTCCACCCACCAGCATGTTGATTCTCTCTCTAGCCAGCCCTGTACCTCCTCTAACAAGTCTTCACTGATCTTTCCTCTACCTCACCCTCAGTCCCTCTGGGTTGCCATGGTACCCTGTGCATCCCTATCACTGCACTTAACGATGCACTTCCTGTGATCCATCTCCTCCACCAGCCTTTAGGCTCTGGGAGTGCTGAGATTTTTTTTTTCTTTTATGTCGCTGTAGTTCCAGTAACAGACATGGGAGCTGCTCTGTCTGCTTGTTAAACAAATGAGTAGATGATTTCTCGGATTTACAACTTTTAACAATGCAAGAAATACTAACTCCTCTCATTCCTTTCCTACCTGTTACAATGGACTGAGTTGTGTCACATTCATGCCAATGATGGCTGCTGCTACAATTCAGGCATTCAGACAACTTCTATCCATTACATTGGATAACATGGAAGAAACCCCAGGGGCATCCCTCCCTGGCTCACCGGGGTGAATGAGGCAGGAGTCACACTCATTGTCCTCGTTCCTGCAGCATGGGATGGTGTAGCCCACCACTTCCTTCTTTCCAGGGCAGACACACTCAATCTGGTCGTATTCACAACACTCCCGACACATGATGTTCCACTCGGCTCCAGGGCAGGCTTCATTGATGACTGTGTATTCTGAAACGGAATCCGACAGGAAGGAAGATGGAAAACTTTTCAACATCACTCTTAGGATACAGATGTTGCCCTACGAACACAATGATGCCCAGGCTGAAGGAGAGAACAACCCTGTACAAATTCTTCCTAGGCCTGCATCTCCACAGAGCTATTCCAACCCACACACTGGTATTCACTTTAGTTTTGTGTGTGTGGCTTTTGGTTTGTTTGTTCATTTGTTTGGGGCCAGGACTCGGGCATGAACTCAAGAACTCATGCTGCTGCCTAGCTTTATTCCCTCAAGGGAGAAACTCTTACCACTTGAGCCACACCTCTACTTCTGGCTTTTTGCTATTTAGTTAGAGATGCCTGTAATCTTAGTTACTCAGGAAGCTGAGGTCTGAGGATTTGAGGTTTGAAGCCAGCCGAGGCAGGAAAGTCCATGAGATTCTTATCTCCAATTAATCAGCAAAAAGCCTGAAGTGGAGCTGTGGCTCTCATGGTAGCGAGCTAGCCTTGAGCAAAAAAAAAACAAAAACAAAAACTCAGGGACAGAGCCCAGACACTGAGTTCAAGCTTCAGGACCAGCTCTCTCTCTCTCTGTCTCTCTCTGTCTCTGTCTCTCTCTGTCTCTCTCTCTCTGTCTCGCTCTGTCTCTCTCTGTCTCTCTCTGTGTCTGTCTCTCTCTCTCTCTCTCTCTCTCTCACACACACACACACACACACAAATTTGGCTGCCTGGGCTGGCTTTGAACTACCATCCTCAGACTCTGGCTCCTGAGTTGCTAGATTACAGGTATGAATCACCAGTGCCCAAGTCTCTGTACTTTTATCTTTAAACACACATAGTTTTACATGGATTGAGAGTGGAACATGCATATATTTTATAAGCAAATACACATTTCCCTGGTGCTGATGTTTTTTTCTATTCTTTTCTTTTTCTTTTTTCTTCTTCTTTGTCATGCTGGAGGTGGGGAAAAGGGCTTTGTGCATCTTAGGCAAGTGCTCTACTGCTAAGCTACATCCCCAGTCCTCAGAGCTACTGTTACTGGAATACATCAGGCTGTTGTTAATATGTGCACAGATTGAGCACTGCACAACTCCAAGATAAAGCATGCAATGGCACAACTATCTCAGGCTGTGCAGCTCAGTCAAGAGTGCCATCAGCACAGCCTGGAAACCATGCTCTAGACCAGGCTATTCAGGGCATCGCTGATGGCCCAGCACAGCCTGTCACTGCTTCCTAGGCTGGGCTCCTCCATTTGCAGCATGCCACTTTCATAGCATCTTCAAAGCCAAACCAAAAGGTACCACTATTAGTATGTTTGAGAGAATTTCAATGTTTCACAAGGGTGAACTTTTACTCTAACTTCACTCTGCTCCTAAGTACAATTGAATATTCTTTCCTATGAGAATTAAAAAAAAAGTGTTCCTTAATGGGTAGGAGTTTTTCTTCCCTTCCTTCCTTCCTTCCTTCCTTCCTTCCTTCCTTCCTTCCTTCCTTCCTTCCTTCCTTCCTTCCTTCCTCCTTCCTTTCCTTTCATTTCCTTTTTCTTTCTTTCCTTCTTTGCTCCTCCTCCTCTTCTCCTCTTTCCTCTTCCTCTCCTTCTCCTTCTTCTTCATATACCTTAAGTAAAAAGAAAGCCAGCTGGCATTCTATAAGAAGAATCAATCGGAGGCTGTTCAGAGGAACTCAGGCTAGGAAAACAGACTGGATGGTTTTCTTTGCTTTGCTTTTTTCTGGTTTTCTATTTCTAAAAGCTTTGTACAAGGAAGATGATTCAAGCAGAAGTAAATCTGGACAAGGCTTAGTGAAGCCTTCCCTAGACTGGAGTGCTTTATATAGCCTTCCCTAAACTAGGAACAATATAGTTTGTCCATTTTCCTCCCCTAAATCTGGATATCTATTGATTAATTATTTATTTTATTTGTATTACAGGATTTTTGAAGTCAGGACCCCAAATGTTCTACCATTTGTCACTTGAACCATGCCTCTAATTCTTTTTGTTTCAGTTATCTTTCAGGTAGAGTCTCCTATTTTTGCCCAGAACCAGATTTTTTTTAAAAAAAAGTCTATAATGTTACTGTTGTTACATTGTACAGAGGGGCTATCATTTCATAAATCTGGTAATGAATACTTTTTTAAATAATGTCACTCCTTCCTTTGCTTTCCCCGTTTGCCCCTCCTATCCCTGCCTACAAGTTACATAGCTCATATGCTGATAGGATGACCGCATTTATTCACCCTGCCTCCCTCCCTTTGTGCAACAGCCCCTACCTCAGACTTCGATCTTTTACCTACGCCTCCCATATAGTTGGAATGAGAGACATGTGCCACCACCATGCCCAGTTTACTGATTAAGATGGGATCTCACTAGCTTTTTACGTCAATCCATGATCCTCCAGCTTACTACCTCCCCAAACAGCTAGGATTACAGGCCTGGCTAAAGCATCCAGCTCCAATTTAGGATTCTGACACAAAACTGACAGCTCATAATTCACCAAATAGACTCAGTTAAAAAAATTATCACCATCTATTCTCAGCCTCAGATCTTGAGAACCCTCTAGCTTCATAGGAATATAATGACTTGAATATTAAGAGATTAAATTTAATGCTAGGAAAAAATGACTGTCTTTCATCATCTTGCACAAATATTGGTGGGGCAGCAAAATCCTCACATTGGCGAGAGGCTGGCCCCATTCTCACAGCATTGCCTTTGTATGTGCATCCGCGCCATAAGCTCCTTCTGAGAAACCATCCTGCCAGACTTAGCTCAGCTTCCTATGCTTCTGAGGTTCCCAGAGGAAGCCACTGACCTCTCACATCTAGATGAGAACTGTTAGACCTCAGCATCCATCCTGGTGTCTAGAGAGGACCTCCCTCATCTTCTCATCCCAAAATGCAAATCAGACATCCCTTTCACCGTGTCCTATAGGATGTCACAATTCATAATGATTTTCTGGTTTTATTTGCCCTTAGGCTTCACACTGACAGATTCTGTATCCATACATACACCACCTGCAGATAAAAAAGGTTTTGATGGCTCAAGTGGTAGAGTGCTAGCCTTGAGCTGAAGAGCTGAGGGACAGCACCCAGGCCCAGAATTCAAGCCCCAGGACTGACAAAAAAAAAAGTTATTGAAAAACATTGTGCCTGTACCTAACATATATAGACTTTCCTTCTTACTTATTTTATTTAGTCTATGTATTTTCTACATAGCACTTATGTCATAAGAGGTTTTATTAGTAACATAGAGGTGGCTTTCAGTATATGGGTAGATCCCCATAAGATCTATGTAAAGATGATAGCATTTTATATAGGGGACTAGAGTCTCCATGGACTTTCATATTCATAGGGTTCCTGGAAACTATCCTTTGTGGACACTAAGAAGCATGCATACCTGCTTGTTGCTTGTCTCCTCTAAAGGGCTCGTAAGCCAGCAGGAACTATGACTAATTCACTGCTGCTAGCATAGGGCCTGGCACATAAGAGGTGCTGGAGAAACCAATTGTTGAATGAATCCGGTCATAACTCCAAGGAGTAGGGAAACCTTTTTATGCCAAATGTTGTTTGGATATTTGTAATATCCTTCTCAGACCTAGCTTTATTAAATTTCGACTGAAAAGAAACCTCCTAGATTTATTGAATTTTGAGTCTCATCTATAGTTGTCTTGGCAAGCCAGACCAAATGATTTCAAGGAGTTTATATGGGCTGCAGGCCAGACATCCCTCAGTTCTGTAAATTAGAGCTATATTTCTTCAGTAGTCACATATTTTCATCTATCAGATCTAGGTTGGGGTTATAGGCCAGGAAAGCTAGTTTTGCTCCTAATTGACTGATATCAGAGTTGGGGCACTTTCCTTCCTATAAGGAAGTCTCTAGAACTATTGATCCACATTATGTACCCTGGACCCATATTCTATGTCTTCTCTATGCAACATATATGTTCATAGAATGGCTTAGGTCTACATCCTCTCTCTCTATTCAGCCTGGGACAATCACTATACCTGTTCAAGCTTTCTTTTTTTTCTTTTTTTTAAAATTTTTTTTGGGGGGATCCGGTTATGGGGCCTGAACTCTGGGCCTGGGCGCTGTCCCTCAGCTCTTCAGCTCAAGGCTAGCGCTCTACCACTTGAGCCACAGCACCACTTCTGGCTTTTTTCTTTTTGCGTATGTGCTGCTAAGGAATCAAACCCAGGGCCTCAGGCATGCAAGGCAAGCGCTCTACCACTGAGCCACCTTCCCAGCCCCTGTTCAAGTTTTCTAAGAATGAATAAATATTCATAACTCCTTGAGAGGCAGACAGGACAGGATAAAACTCATTTGCAATTTGAAATATATTTCCATATTTTGCAGCATGAAAGGCCAAGGAAGGTTTGCTCTGCTTTTATAGCTGGCAGAGCCTGTTCCTCTACCAAGAAACAGATATGTTCACCTCCAACTGTCTGTAGAATATGGGTGGGGGGGAGTCCTTTGATCCAAGAATTAATTTCCTGAAATATTTTCTTTGTATGTCTCTGTATTTCGGTGAGCAAGCCTACCTCTTCCTATTTCAGCTCTGTCTATTAATTTTGAGGTAAGAGATATCTCAGTCTCAGATAATGAACTCAGAGGTGCCAGGAGAAGGGATTTGTAGCTGTGACCCACTTAAAGAAAAAGACAGTATAGGTACATTATATGGATGTATCGAAATAACACAATGAAACACTTAGTACAATTTAAAAAAGAATAGGCTAGAGATGGACTGAGCGGGATGGATTATTATATAGGACCAATGGCATCACAGAACCCTTATAAGCCACAGGAAAGGATGTACAGAAAGAAGTAGCATTTGAAGATAGAGAAAGGATCACGACCCATAGGACACGACTGCAAAATGCCAGGCAATGAATGAGTCCTTCCCTTGATCTTTCTGATTAACTTCCAAGTAAGCAATGTGCACTGTTTTAAATTACTAAATCTGTAACAATTTGTTATAGCATCAGTTGGGAACTAATAGTGTTTTTTCAGAAGGCAGGCAAATTTGCAGCAAATCATTACCACTCTGTTCCTCATTTCCCCATTGGCATAATACCAAGAACATGAGTGAACTGATGAATTCACCTTTTCATTCCACAAGTAGTAGTGAAGTGTCAGATCTATCCCTGGTGGGAGGCTGGATGCTGAGTACAACAGAGAGGAAAACAACCTCCCTGAGCTCCTAGGCCTCTCAGTGCAGAAGAGGAAAAGACATTGGTACAATTACCATAAATACATAATAATGAACAATTGGCTAATCATGAATGAATAATCCTGAAGGGACATTAGCATGGAATCCATAGACTTCACAGAGAAGCTTAAATAAAACAACAGAAAGAAATGGATCTATTGCAAGCTAAGATGAATAGAGGTTTTCATGCTTTCCTGATTTGCTCCTTCCCTTGTGGTCACCAAGTTGATCATTTTTCTTAGTCCTCCAGCTTGAACAGAGAGAAAAGTGCCCCCCAAATATTCCTTATATCCTATGAGAAATATTCAAATTGACCAGCTAAAGAGATTTTAGAATGCAATAAGCAAACAAGAGCAACATCTTGGATGTTTTTCCCTCTCTCCATTTATTAAAACTGCATTTGTGGAAAGGGCACATTCACCATTTGGCTTCAGCTGAATAAATTTCAGGGAATTTCAATATGGTGCAAAAGGCCAGTTCCAGAAACTACCACTGAGAGAAACAACAGAAGTTATTCAATGTTTTCTTATGTGTATATGAAAGCTCTTTAGCATTTCTGTAGAGAGAGTACTTTTTATATTCTTCATGCAATTTCATTTTCAAAACACTCCAATGGGTTAGTAATAAATTTTCTTTTAAGTAAAAATCATTTACTCCAACCCTTCACTTTACCACAGAGGTACAGGGCTAAGGAGGTAAAGGGCTGAGGAGAAAACAGTTGGTCTTATTAACAGAAGCAAAAAGAAATGTCAAAAAATATTCTAAGCTGGGCGCCAGTGGCTCATGCCTGTAATCCTAGCTACTCAGGAGGCTGAGATCTGAGGATAATGGTTCAAAGCCAGCCAGGGCAAGAAAGTCCGTGAGACTCTTGTCTCTAATTAACCACCAGAAAACCAAAAAGTGGCACTGTAGCTCAAATATTGGAGTGCTTACCTTAAGCTTAAGAGCTCAGGGACAGGGCCCCAGCCTAGAGTTCAAGCCTTATGACTGACAAAAATAAATAAATAAATAACCTTAGCATTTTGTGTGTTTTTAGTGGGCACACATACCCACCCACAGGTTTTTGTTTCTTGGGGGGGTGCTATTTTGTATTTTGTTTTTGTTTGTTTGGGGGGTTTGTAGGGTTTTATATGCATACTGGGCTCTCATGCTCTCACTTGCTTGGAGTTTTTACTAAAATCTGGTACTCTACTACTTGAACCACACCACTACTTCTGATTTTTTTTCCAGATTAGCTGGAGATAAGATGCTCTCAGATTTGTCTGTGCAGGCTGGATCTGATCCTAAATTCTCAAATCTCAGCCTCTTCTGAGTAGCTAGAATTCTAGGTGTAAGACATCAGTACCCAGCTTACATACAGGTTTTGATGTGCAAGCAGTGTTCTTTTCTGTCATGATCTGTTTTAGAAACTACCTCCCCCTCCCCATTTCTAACAAATGCATTTGTGTGTCTGTATGTCTGTGTCTGTGTGTGTCTGTGTCTGTGTCTCAGTTGTGGGGCTTCAATTCAGGGCATGGGCACTGTCCCTGAGCTCTTTTGCTCAAGACTAGCACTCTAACAGTGGTTTTTGAGTGGTTAATTGGAGATAAAAGTCTCATGGGAACTTTTCTGCCTGGGCTGGCTTCAAACCACAAACTTCAGGTCTCTGCCTCCTGAGCAGCTAGGATCCAGGCATAAGCCACTAATACCTGCATTTGTAAATGCATTTTCTTTTGACATGGAAAGATATTAAAAAGGCTTGTTAAGTTACTGTATAATTATCTTATATGCTCACGTGTTCCTCTACCCCTTATTTTAGAAACCAGAATAGCTGGGCACTGGTGGCTCATGCCTATACTCCTAGCTATTCAGGAGGCTGAGATCTGAGGATTGCAGTTAAAAGCCAGCCTGGGCAGGAAAGTTTGTGAGACTCTTATCCCCAATTAATTATAGAAAAAGACAAAAGTAACACTGTGACTCAAACGGTAGAATGCTAGCCTTGAGTAAAAAAGAGCTCAGGGACAGCACCCAGGCCCAGAGTTCAAGCCCCAGTACCAACCCCCCCTCCCCCCAAAAAGATAAATGAATATCAAGGATATTTTGGAGCTGGGCATGATGATACATACACATAATACCAGCATTTGGAGGTTGAAGAAGGAAGAGCATGAGTTCGAGGCCAGCTTTGGACACATAGCAAGACTTTGTCTCTAAAAAGCAAAACAAGACCAAAAAAAAGGGGAGGAGGAGTATTTGGAGCATTATAAGGTTGGTCTAGTCCCTTCTCTTAATTTCCATGCTTAGGGGCAGCCATCTTGAAATCTACTATCCAGAGTTCAATGACACAAGCACCAGGTTTCCAACATTCTCTATCAAGGAAACATATCAGCACTATGTCCAGTAAGCCCCTCCCTCTCTAAAAAGACTGGTCTGCCTATTTCATACCTGATTGAAGCACCATTGGTTAGAGCCATGGCCCAGGCCAAGACCACCCCAGAAGGTGGTGAGGGAAGGCACTTTTATCGTATGCCACGACACACCTGGATCCAAAGCTGCCTTTGAGTCCACCGTAAAAACCCCACAGCCCTCCCACCCGATAGCCTCATGCAATTAAAATTTCCACTGTGGGTTTTGTAAAAAACCATCTTGCATCTTATAATCTTGTGGGATCCAAAGAAGGAAGAGAGGATGCCGAAGCAGAGAGCTGCATGAGTTAGCTGCTTGTGTCCATCATCCCTGCTCCCTGCCCTTCTCATTGCATGATGACTCACAGGACACAACATTCCTGACCACTGGCCATCTAACCACCGGCTTGTGGGACTGACAGTGGACAAAGCCTGGTATAGAAAGATGTGGCTGTGGGATGGGTCCATGTGGCGACTCACCCTTTCACCTGAGCCTTGGCGAACCATCATGTCATCAAATCACCCGCAGCCCCAGCCTGGCATGATCTCTCCCTCAGAGACTCAGTCTTCCCCTTCTCTAAGCTTACCTTTGGTCTTTGTTACTCTTGCCCTCACTTTGTACCAAGACTTTCAATGGATTCCTTAGAAACCTGGTGTTTCAGATAATGTACACTGAGGGGGGGAGGGGCAGGAGCGGGAAACTTAATTTATTATTTGCTTCTTCATTTTTTTCCCTAAGCTCTGCAGGTTGTTGGCTCTGCATCCATCCTCTGCTCCCTGGGTCCCACCAATCTCCAGGCTTATCTCTAATCCCTGACAGCAGATCCTTACAGCCACCATTCAGAATAGATACTATCTTCAGCTAACAAATAAGAAAACAGGATGGAAACTAAGTAGACTCAGCTTTCAGGTAAAAGAAGAACCATCAGAACTGGGACTAAATCTTCATAGTGGGGTTTGAACTTAGGGCCTTGTGCTTGGATATTGCAAGGGATGAAAACCTGGTGCCCTCCCATTAATTCTAGCATGGGTTTCAGCGAATGCATTGCAACCTTGTATGAGGACACGATCGTTCAAGTTCTTATGTCAAGTAGGACAGGGGAGTTCCTCCATAGCCTGAGCAGAAGTAAAGACACCCACTCTTGTCCCCACTCAGCCTCTGGAGTTGGAGAAATGCCTCAGTCCCTGCAGTCTTAGCATTTTAAGAGCAGCCTCTCCGGGCTTCTAGCTGTCTCCAGGGCTGAGTTAGTGGTTTGGCAGCACACAATCTGTGTAAGTAGAAGTCTAGTCCGTTGGTTTGGTGATTGGAAAACCAGGCTGCTGCTGTTGTTGGGACAGAGTGAGGAACACATCCAGTGTTAGCTCAGGCAAAGATTGCCCCCGGGAGTTCAATTGATGTTTGGTTAAACAACATTCCAGCCATTTTAATGCACAATCACTACAGGGAGGAGGAGTGTCGGGCGCCTTTCACTTCAGCTAAATGAGTTGTTTGAAGACTCTGAGAAACTGAAGTGTCAACATTTCTCAAACCCAGGTCCACTTCTATTTATCTCAAAAGATTTCGTGGAAGACAGTGGGTGAACCCCAGGCAGGATGGGTCCTTTCTCCGGGAATTCACGGTCATCGTGTCAAGATGCCTACGGGTAGCTCCCATCTATGGTCTATTTATGGTTTCCCGTGTACCCCTGACTCACTTGGGTCCACAAAGGAGAGAAGACTTGGCTGGTGTTAAACACTGCTCAGGACTGAGCAAACATTGCTCCGTCTGGCTCTCTGCCACTAGGGGGTGCACTGCCTGCTTCCAGATGGTGCTCTTCTCTGGACAACCCAATTGTAAACAGAACAGAATGGGCAAATGTTGCCAGCCCTTATGAAAATGAGACAGCGCCCAATAAACAAAAAATATTCAGCTGTAACGGACCCAGTGGATTGTACTGCACTATAGACTCTCAAAAAGCCACACAAGAACACAAGGATTCTCACTTGGGTTGGTGTCACTCTGTAAATCACAGTTTTATTTCATATGTCCATCTTCAGCCATCCTAAGCACCTATCAGATACCAGGTATGTTTCAAGGTGCTGTGATGATAAAGACTAACTCCTTTTCTTAAAGGCACTTGTAATCTATTGAGAGGACTTCTGGTTCCACCAGACATTTCCTTCTCAGGGTAGGTTTACAAGGATTATGATTCTCAAGTGATGCTCAATAAACATAGACAGAACCCAGGATGTTATGATGAAGTAAGTCTGAAAGATGTGAAGACTAACTCTACTCAAAGCGTGTTATAGATTTGCAGAGTCCTGCAACAAAGAAAGCCCTCATTAGCATTTTATAAAGTTGTTTGCTCACAGAGCTCTTTTCTTTTTCTCTAATATTTTACATCATCCAGGAGCATTAGTGCTCCTGGAGTTTTAAACACGCTTTTGTCTCTTGTTCAAATTGAATGAAACATTGAATATCACCATTATAGAGGAAAGGGTAAGAAGGGAATTTGGAAGCCTGCAAAATATGGGCTTCTCTTCAGACTTCTGCAGAGGCGGAAAATCTGCATTTCTTGTCTGTCAGGACTAGCTGAGATATTTAAAGGACCCTAGAGATGAGAGTGTATGTAGCCCTGTTGCAGTGAAAAAAAATCTCAGCCACTCACTGCACAGATCATTGAGGAAAACCCATTTCCTGTATTCAGGGTTGTTTTAAGGAATATAGTTGGCTAGGATCCTTAGGCAAGCAGAGGTGAGAGTCTGTTTAATGGTGGCCCAGGAATTCTGGGGAGTGATAAGGAGCTGAGACTTGACTTTCCACCCAGATTATCTTACCTTCAGAAATCAGGAAAGTATTGAAGCATCTTTCTAATTCCTGATTGTGTCAAGTTCAAGATCCAGACCTCACTAATTAACCCTTCCTCACACACAGGCCACCCAGAGGCCTGTTCTCAATCTTGTATTATTGCCTCTATCACTTTAGTAGAGCCCGCTCACTGTGACCCTGACTCACCCAACAACACAGGATGCTCTGGCTGTTGACACTGGGATTGTATCTTGTAGAATTAGTACATGTGTTAGAGCTGTTCATCAACCCATTGCATGCTGTTTCTAAGGCCTACATTTTTCCTGTCTTTATTAGATATTGTTCTTTGTTGTCAAGTAGCATGGTTTTTGCTTGGCCCTGTAGCATTGCATGCCTCCTTTCTCGGCCCAGACTAGTTTCAGATGGAATGACTTTACAGGGGATGATGAAGAATAAAACCAGCTTTTACTGTAAAGGGCATCCTGCTTACATGGATTTGGAAACTCATGATTTCTCAAATATTCAGCCTCTATTTGCCATACCTGTGGGGTTCATCTTTGATGTAGTTGTCTACGTACTCATGTTTACAAATGCATGCATACAGTGGTATAGAGTATTGTAGTTTAGAATGCAGGTCAGGCTTTGAAGCCTAGCTTTATCATTTATGGCTAGTTTTCTATGCCAACTGGGTTCTAATATAACCTTACCACCTTCTAATCTGTAGACTAAGGAGAAGGGTGTCCATATCCTAGCTTTATTAAAGCCATTAAATGAGTACTCTATTTAAAATATTAAGCATATTGCCCAGTAAAAAAGGAATGCTCAGGAAATTAGAGCCTTCTACTCTTCTCCTTCTATCTCCTGTTTTTTTTTTCTTTTTTTCCCACTAGTAAGAGTTTTAGAAGGAATGGAGACATAGTAATATCTGGTTTTTTCATCTATAGTATGAGGGAGGAACTTATATGATCCTATTGAGGCTCACTTTATCAGCCCACGATCTTATTCTATTCACTCATTGTCTTGTTTTATTCTAACTATGTCAGAAAAAAAATCCTTTAGCAGTGTGGAGGTTCCTCAAAAGACTCCACATAGAGCTCCCCTATGACCCAGCAATCCTACTTTTGGACATTTACCCAAACAATTACAAACAAGGCTATACTAAAGCTACCAGCACAACTATGTTTGTCGCAGCATTATTTACCATAGCTAAGATATGGAACCAACCCAGATGCCCCTCGGTAGATGAATGGATCAAGAAAATGTGATATATATAGATATAAACACACACACACAATGGAATTCTATGCCTCCATCAGAAAGAATGGTATCACCTCATTTGTTAAGAAATGGAAAGACTTGGAAAATTTATATTAAGTGAAGTAAGCCAGGCCCAAAGAAACATAGGTCTCATGGTTTCCCTTATTTGCAATAACTAGTATAAGTCTAGGACAAGCAGAAAAGGTCAAAAACTATGTACATATGACCATGTAAGATGATATTAAGTGAAATGAACTCCAAGATAGGGACACAAGTGGTTTTTTCTTTCTTGCTATTGTTTTTAACATATTTAAAATGTACTATGTGATTTTTTTGTTTCTCTTGTATGTTCTTCCCCCACAGTATAACCCTTGTTTTCAATGTACTTGATGTCAGTGCCCTGCGTCTTATATAAACATTTTTCTAATTTGGGGAGGGGAAGGAAAATAACAAAATGCTGAAATAAGGATACAGGTTGACCCATTGTAACGAGATGTACAAGACACTATATTGAAAATGAACTTTACAACTTGGGTGGGAGGAAGGAGAAGTTGGGGAGGTTGGAGGGAAGAGATGGTAGGGGAAAAACAAAGGAAGAGGTAACAATGCTCCATAGGAAATGTACTCATTACCTTACTCATGTAACTGTAACCCCTCTGTAGAGTATCTTTAAAATAAAAATATAAAAATGTAAACAATAAAGTTTAAAACAAAAAAAGAAAAAATCCTTAAAGATTCATATTTATCTCCTGATACTTTCCCCTTCCTTTGTTTTTGTCATTTATCTACCCTCTGGCTTCAGGGGAAGTGATCTTCCATATGCTGTGCCTTCAGTGTCTATGTTTGAAATAAGACCAATGGCAGGTTCTTGCAGAGAACAGAATAGTTTAACAGAATAGGTGATTCTAGGTCAATGATGTTACAGTCCTAAATTTAAGACCACTTAAAATTCTGAAGATGAGATGTTGCTAATGAATGTCCACTTGTGTTTCTAGGGTGGAGCCAGATATAGGCCCTTAGCTAAAAGAAGTTCCCTCTTCATCATGTTCTAGCATGCAGAACTGGAGGAGGTAGCTATAGTGAGGCAAGCCTGCCTGAAGTTGTCATGGGTCCAGGGATTATGGACCTGTCAAATATTCCATTGCAAATCTTCAGCATTATTCCATCCTTGACATCAGTTGTTGACCAGCTGCCTTGGGTAGAAGGAAAAATTGGCTTCTGCTGGCATTGGTGAACCTAGATATGAAGACAATAGCACTAACTCTGAAAACTCTTGGCAAAGAGGTGGGCTGGGGTATACTGAGATCTCAGCACAGCCCTGCTGGACTCTGACTTAAGAGATTTTGAACTGTGAAAGGCTAGGAACAGGTGGGGGATTTGTAGGGTGCTTGAGTGTGAGGAAACTTGGATTGAATGATCGGGGTACTGCTTAACTTTTATTGTTTTTAATCCTACCCATTCCAATTCTTTGACTGATAGAATATTTGTTGAGTTCCATTACCAAGTACATTTAGATACATTACTCAATTATTTTCCTAGTGACCAATGCTTATAAAAATAATCATCTTCTAATCTCACATCCAAAATAACCCAGAAGCAGCTGTTCTTCAAGGAGTTCCAGCACCAGAGTGGTGGAGGGTTATGGCAACTGGGAGTGTCTCCAAGATTCTAGACTTTGAGTGCCATTCCCTTTGGCTAAGGATGTGAAATATCTATGTCTAAGGAAGCAGCAGGAGGCGAGGTATGTCCTATTTAATGGTATTAGACGAGAAGCTATGACTTGAATGTGTTCAAATAGTATATGTTGGAAACATAATCCTTACATTAAAAATTAATATGTTAATTGGAGGTTAGGCCTTTAGGTCCTGGCAGCAGCCTTCATGAATCAGTTAATCTACTCATAGATTAATGGATGAATAGAGGAAGTGGCATGGTTACTAAACAAGCAAACTGCTTTCAGTACCTTTCCCCTGTCTCACCTCTTCTTGTCCTCTATTATGTTCTGTAGCAAGAAAACCCTTGCCAGATGCCAAGCAGATGCCAGTGGCATGCTTTTAGAGTGTAAGTCTCAGCAGACTCTTAGAACATAATTCTCAGTGTACTCTTAGAGCTTAATTCCCAGCAAGCTAAATAAACCTTTAGTCATGAATTTCTGAGTCCCAGGTATTTTGTTATAGTGTTAGAAATCACATATAGATAGGCAGTATCATAGAAAAGACACTGAAATCTAAAAGCAAGTGGGAAGAATCCAGAATTTTGTGGTAGAAACAATGAACAGAATGCTCCCAAATTGCTATTGGTGTGAACCTCTGGAAGGCACATTATCACTCACTCCCTTAATTCTTATCTATGTCTTAAACTGTGCTATATATGTAAATATGTATATACATATATATATATATATATATATATATAGTGTGTGTGTGTGTGTGTGTGTGTGTGTGTATACCTAGCTACTCAGAGGCTGAGATCTGAGGATCATGACTCAAAGCCAGACCAGGCAGGAAATTTCAAGAGACTCATCTCCAATAATCTACTCAAAAAAGTTGGAAGCAGTGTTATGGCTCAAGTGGTAGAGTGCTCACCTTGAGCAAAAGAAATTCAGGAGCAGCATCTAGGTCCAGAGTTCAAATCCCAAGACCAGCAAAATACATATAAATATAAATAAATTTACATATAAATAAAAATATGTATACATATACAAATATATATCAATATGCATATATTATATAAATAAATTGTGTATAATTATATATAACATATATAATTATACATAATGTAAATATTTATTTATATACATTTATATGTATATATAAAGAGAGAGAGAATGAGAATAATTAAGTACTGGTGGCTAATGCCTGTAATTCTAGCTACTCAGGAGGCTGAGTACAGCACCTAAACCATGAATTCAAGCCCTAGGACCAGCACCATATATAGAGAGAGAATATAGGTAAAGACTAACACTACACAATATTTCTTCCAGAGCCTTTCATGGTCAACTCTGTCTTCTACAGCATTGACATGTACAATTCCACCACTGTCATTTCATCTTCATGAGGTTGAGACAATGTGTCCAGTATGAAAGAGTGGAAATTCTGTGAGTGTGGATCCCGATTACAATCCAAAAGGTCAGACTACCTTTCTAGGTCACTGGGAAGCAGGGTTGACTCCCTGGATCTTTGCATATGTGAGAATGGAGAACCAATAAGAACTAAACTAAGCCTGGTTTCCATGGACTGGAGAGAGGCTGACTTAAGCAAAAAATAGAGCTACAATTCTCACTGGAGTATCCTTAGAGACTTAAACTCCATCCTAAGAGATTCTGAAGGAAGACGTCTGGATTGGGGTCTAGAACTTAACCTTTTGTTGTTATTGATACAGAATGCAAGGCCTTGTACTTGCTAAATAAGTGCAGTACCACTTGAACCACACCCCCAGTTTTAAGGATGTGGGTGTGGCTATACTGATAATGGGGCTTGAACACAGGGCCTGGACACTGTCCCTTAGCTTTTTCACTCAAGACTGGTGCTCTGCCACTTGAGTCACAGCAGAACTTCCAGCTTTGGGGTGGTTAACTGGAGATAAGAATCTATTCATAGACTTCCCTCTCCAGGCTTTCCTTGAACTGTGATCCTCAGATCTCAGCCTCCTGAGTAGCTAGGATTACAGGCAAACACCACTAGTGCCTGGCTCAGTGCTAGGGTTTGAAGTCAGGGCCTCCTGCTTGCTAGGCTGGCACTCTTCCATGTGACTCCTGCTTCCAGCTCTATTTTTGAAATAGGGTTCTTTTGCTTCCCACCTAGGCATGAACTATGATCCACCTAGCATACGCTTCTGAGATCACAGGTACTTGTCATCATGTCGAGATGGAGTCTCATAGGCTTTTCTGTCTAGGCTGGCCTTGAACTGCAATCCTTCCTATCTCCCCCCTCCCCCCCACCCTCCCACCCCCGTACCACACACCTATAGCTAGAATTACAGTTATGAGACATCAAGTATCTGGCTAGGAATCAACAATAATTCCAGGTGTTTTCAATGCAGATAGAGATACAGATGAGAACATGGGCTTCTGAGGTGGACACACTGAGTTCCAGCCTAGCCACTTTGTAACCTAGATCAAGGTTCTTGACAGTAGTAGTTCTGTGCCTGTCTCTTCATCTCTAAGATGTAAAATCATAACTCCATTGTGAGTGCAATAACACACAAAAAGGCACGAGGGGGACTTGGCGCAGTGCCTGGCTCAGGGCAAGCTCTCAGTACTTACAGCTGCTGTTGCTGTTACCATTCAAGATTAGGAAGGATACTTAAGAGCCAGGCCAGCTGGACTACTAAGTGCTCCTCTCTGGAAACAGACTGCCTGAATTGGAATTCTCTGTTATTCCCCTCTATCTTCCCATATATAAAATGGGGTGTTATTGACCCTACTCTCTAGGACTGTTGTAAGGACTGAATGTGTTAAAGTAGCAAACAACCGAGTACCATGTCTGGCACATGTGCTATGGAAGCAGACTATTCATCAGTCACTTACAGTGATCTTAAGAGTATATATAAATCTTCCTTAAATTTCCCTGAGTTCCTGTTTAAAACAACACCCTGATCATTGAAATTAGTTATAAAGATAGTAATAACACAGATGGAGTGTTCTCCCAAACACTTTTCTTATTTTTTTGGGTCCGGTCCTGGGGCCTGAACTCTGGGCCTGGGCACTGTCCTTCAGCTCTTCAGCTCAAGGATAGCGCTCTACCACTTCAGCCACAGCTACACTTCCGGATTTTATTCTTTTTGCTTATGTGGTGCTGAGGAATCGAACCCAGGGCCTCAGGCATGCAAGGCAAGTGCTCTTCCACTGAGCCACCTTCCCAGCCCTCCAAACACTTTTCTTTAATAACTCTTGTGTTCCTCCTCAAACTCTTAGCAAAGTGCTGTTAATAAATATGAGCTAACTGAGGCACAACAGATAAGTGACTAATTCACTCAGGGCCAAATGGTAGGGCCAGGATTCAGATTTGGGCAGCCTGATTCCCAAATATTTCCATTTCACCAATGCCACTTTTTCTTAAGCAGTAAAGTCAGAGATGTAAATGCTCTAGAGTCAAGATATCCATTGGGAAGAACAAGGCTTGTAGCTGGGAGCCAGTGGCTCACACCTATAATCCTAGCTACTCAGGAGACTAAGATCTGAGAATCGTGTTTCAAAGCCAGCCTGAACAGGAAAGTCCTGAGACTCTCCAATTAACCACCAGAAAACCAGAAGTGAAGCTATGGCTCAAAGTGAGAGAGCAATAGCTTTGGGCAGAATAAGCTCAGAGACAGTACCCAGGCTCATAGTTCAAGCTTCAGGAAGAAGAAGAAGGAGGAGGAGAAGAAGGAGGAGAAGAAGGAGGAGAAGAAGGAGAAGAAGGAGAAGGAGAAGAAGAAGAAGAAGAAGAAGAAGAAGAAGAAGAAGAAGAAGAAGAAGAAGAAGAAGAAGAAG
>NW_012267262.1:13073157-13153581 GCF_000151885.1 Dipodomys ordii
GGAGGAGGAGGAGGAGGGGGAGGGGGAGGAGGAGGAGAAGACAATGGCTTTGTGCTAGGCATGGTGATTCGTGCCTGTAATCCCAGTTATGTGGGAGATAGACATCAAAAGGACTGTGGTGTGAGGTTAGATTGTCCATCTTCATAAACCAGGCATGGCATCTCATGCCTGTGGTCTAAGCTCTATGGTAGGTGGTATGAATAAAAGGATTGAGGTCTCAATCAGCCTGGGCAAAGAGGGGAGGGGGGGAGAGAGAGGAGAGGCCCTATATGAAAAATAACTAAAGCAAAAAGTTCTGGGGGAATGACTTAAATGGTAGAGTAGATAGTGCAGTTACATGTAGATATTGCCAAAAGAGAAGAAAAATAGCTTTCCTTGATTCATTCTGCCCTTCACCTTATCCCATGGCTAAAGAGCGTACATGCTGATAAGTGAGATGGAACAAATCTGGAAAGGAGCAAGGATACATCATGTCAGGGGTAGACTTGAAATACCTCTCCATCCCCAGTGTTGCTCCTCTTGCAAAGAGACACATGATTTGAATTACAAAAGTTGACCATGGAACAAAGAACCTTCCACTTCCCATGTCTAATCAGAGTGAGACCCGTGACCCTGTGAACAGTTATCCTGGAAACTGGTTGGATTCTGGGCTGCTTAGCACCCGTTTTCTCGAAGCCATGGCTTCTCATGGGACCCACTGAAGCCATTGTCTCTGTTCTTTCTCACCCTCCATTCTCCCTCCACAGAGAAGAGCACATGACTAACCATCTTTAACCTAGCCTGAGCACTTGGAACAGCCACAGGTTCAATCAGACGTCTCTCCTAATTCCAGGGTCTTTTAACATTTGGTTCAAATACAGCCAGCAGATCTGTCACATTGGGGACCTGCTTGCTGCTGGTTGTTACTGGTGTTGCTCAGAATCTAAGAGCATCTCTCTGGAATCAGACTGTCTGTGCCTAAACACAGACATCCAGCATATGACTAGGCCAGGTCCTGAAAGTTTGCCTAAGTTCTTTTTGTGTATAAACTGGGCTTCATGACACTGCACCCCCTCTTAGGTTTGTTGTGAGGATTTAAGATGGCCTAGTATCTCTCACAAACTCAATCAGTTATTTGGAGGGCAAAACTTGGGAGTAGGCTGTCTAAGATAGAAGCTTCTTCAAAGACAAGTTTGCTTTAGGGATCTCTGTCATCAAGGATGAGAATTTTATGTACAGGGGTGGGTTGGGAGAGGTAGCTGAGAATGTTTAAAGGGATGACATTGATCAAGTTGTACTATATTCATAAACTGTCTTGTTGAATGGCAACTACTCAAAGATAATTTTAAAAAATTTAAAAAAAAGAATTTGATGTACTACTGCCCACCTACTCTGCTCTCAAACTCCCTGAACTCTAAATACATCCCACAAGTAATTGTGAACTAGAAAAATAAAAAGGAATAAGTTAGATGTAGAAAATAAGAACATCTCTATGCCAGACAGTGAGAAGTCTCCAGCCAGCTCTAGTTCTCTGCTTTCCTTGAGGCATTCTGTTTACAGATAGAGAGCCTATGTTCTTCTACAATCTCTACTTCTTTTCCATCATAAATCTAAAACTTTGGTCCAGATCTTGTGAGGACTGACAAGGCATAAATACAGACAAGACTCGAACCTGGTAGACTTCCTACCAGCGATCTATTACTCTCAGTATTCCAGTTGGCCTCTGGGCAATCTGCTTTGCAATTCAGGAACTGGAAAATAGAAACCCTGCATTTCCCTGTCCATTAAAATAAATAAGAGGAGAAGAAAGCCAGGTACTCGTGACTCTCAAATGTCCATAGAGGAAGAGGGTGCTAGCTCTTTACCCATGTAAAGAGGTGGGGACAACATTCTCACTCATCAGGGAAATGGTGCTTTTTCCAATTTACACACACTCCAAATCAATTGTCCCATCCAGAGCTGGCCTCTAATGAGGGAAGCCGAGACGTTTGCTCTTCTATCCTGATTGGCCACCCCAGTAAGACAGATAAAAAAAAAACTTTTTTTTACTTAAAACCTATTATTAGGTGTCCAATCACTATTAGCTCAGCTAGTCTTACTGTGCCAATATAAGCCAGGTGTAGGAAGACTGAGTCAATCCCAAGCTCATGTCAATGACATTCCAAAGGCTTCCTCAGGACTTGTGAATATTCCCATGTTCCATGGCATCTCTATTTCTGGGTTTCCATGTCCAAAAATGCTTTGTTCATAGCTTATTGCCGACATAGCTCCCAGGCTCCTCCTCAGTTCCTACCAAAAATTTAGGCTAAAGGTCAGTCATGAGAATAAAATATTGTACTTAAGAGTAGGAGGTCCTGGAGAGAGAGGTACAATTAGGCTCTAGGAAACACACAAATTAAATTATAATTTGAAGCTTAGAAAAGTCCTATGTAAGCCAGGCACTGGTGGCTCACACCTGTAATCCTAGTTACTCAGGAGGCTGAGATCCGATGATTGAAGTTCAAAGCCAAGCTGGAAAATCTATGAGATTCTTTTTTTTGTTTCTTTTCTTTCTTTTTTTTTGGAGGGGGGGTCCAGTCGTGGGGCCTGAACTCTGGGCCTGGACACTGTCCCTCAGCTCTTCAGCTCAAGGCTAGTGCTCTACCACTTGAGCCATAGCGCCACATCCAACTTTTTTCTTTTTGCTTATGTGGTGCTGAGGAATCAAACCCAGGGCCTCATGCATGCAAGGCAAGTGCTCTACCACTGAGCTACCTTCCCAGCCTATCTATGAGATTCTTCTCTCCAATAAACCGCCCAAAACCCAGAAGTGAAGCTGTAACTCAAAGTAGTAGAGCACTAGTCTTTAGCAGCACAAAAATAGTGCCCAGGCCCTGAATTTAAGTCCCTCAACCACAGACAAAAAGAAAGAAAAGTCCTATACAGTGGGTGTTTTTATTTATTTGTTTGTTTGTTTTGCCAGTCCTGGGGCTCGAACTGAGGGCCTGGGCACTGTCCCTGAGCTTCTTTTGCTCAAGGCTAGCACTCTACTACTTGAGCCATCATACCACTTTCAGCTTTTTCTGTTTATGTGATACTGAGGAAGGCAACCGGGGCTTCATTCATGCTAGGCAAGCACTCTACCACTAAGCCACATTCCCAGCCCTAGTGGGTGCCTTTTAAAGTCCTCTTATACTAGGTGCCAGTGGCTCATACCTATAATCCTAACTACTCAGGAAGCCGAGATCTGATGATCATGGTTAGAAGACAGCCTAGGCAGGAAAGTCTGTGAGACTCTAATCTCCAGTGAACCACCAAACAGTGAGGACAAGAGCTGTGGCTCAAGTGATAGAGTGCTAACCTTGAGCAAAACAACATGGGACAGCACCCAAACCCTGACTCGCACACATACACAAAAAAGTCATTAGCCAATCATCATTAGCCTTAGTAGTATTACCCCTTTGCAACTCTCAGCATTGAGCATCCAGCCTTCTACTTCCATCCTTCCCTTTCTTTCTCTCTTCTGCCCCACTACTCTTAGGAATGGAGATCAAGAACACAAATGCTGGTAGTCGGTATCAAACAGGAGAAGGTAGGCTGTGGGACTAGAGGGTGGATCTAGCCCACCTCAAGGCAATCAGCTTCAAACATTTCTGTACATGGGGTTCTACTAAGTGTCTCTGCTAAGGCAACTGTGGGCTGCCAGTTTGCAGTCTTCACTGTGCACTCTTCCTCTTTACCGCAGCCAAGCATGACAGAGCAACTATGCCCCCAACTGAAGCTAGCCAGGGCTGTCTCTAGTCTGCTTCCTACATGTCCAGAAATCCTGCCAAGGTAACATGTACATGGCACCACCAATCCATGTGCTAGATGTGTGAGTGAAAGTCACCCAGGGAATAGGTGAACTTGAGCTCAAAATAAGACAGCTAGAGACTACCTTGTACTCCACCTATTCAGACTTTACTCACTTACATGATTACTTAATTACTTATGAAAGCAGTCTCACTATGTAGTCAATACTGGCCTTGAATTCCCTCCCAAACCTCATACCTCAGCCTCCCAAATACTGGAATTAGACGTATATGCCATCATACCTATATTGTTAGATGGAATATATATATATATATATATATATATATACACACACACACACACACATATATATATATCCAGAACTTTTGCATCCTATCAAACTGAAATTCTACACCAATTAAACACTAACTTCCTTTTCCCTTCTCCCTGTGGCCCCTGGTTGTCACCATCTTACTTCCTGTCTCTGTGAACTGACTATTGTAGGTACCACATACAAATGGAATTGCACAGAGTATGTCATATGTGTGCACACGCAAGCACACCCCAATACTGAGGCTCAAATTCAAAGCTTCATGCTCTTGCTTGGCTTGCTTTTGCTCAAGACTCTTGCTCTACCACTTGATTCACACCTCTACTTTTGGCTTTTTGCTGATTAACTAGAGTCTCACAAATGTTTCTGCTGATGTTGGCTTTAAGCCTCAATCCTTAGACCTCAGCCTTCTGAATAGCTAGAACTACAGGGGTGAGCAAACAGCACCCGGCTGGTGTTTGTCTTTTTGTGTCCAGCTCCTCCAACGTATTGTTCATCTATGTTGTAGCATGGGCCAAAATTTTCTTCTTTTTAAAAGTGTTATTCCATCATATGTGTGTAGCACATTTGGTTGATTCACCTTTGGACAGTTGGCTTGTTTCCAGCTTTTGACTTTGGAGAGTAATGCTGCTATGTACTCTGGGATGCAGGTATTTGTTTGAGTCTCTGCCCTCAGTTTTTAGATGCATAGATCACACACTGAATTGCTAGGTCAGATGGTAATTATATGTTTAACGCTTTGAAGAACTATGCCTGTGTATCCTTGAACCAATCTTAGAACCTCTCCAAACTTCACCTGTAAAACAGTGATAGTGAAGCAACTGTGTTAATAGTTAATAGCCTAAAACTTAAGTATATAAAGCATGTGATTTAAAGTCTAGGTGCATCTTAAACCTTCACTGCCTGCTAGGTGGTTAATCTTGTCCTTGGAATGGAAAGACTCAAGCAAAAATAATCACTAAAGACAGTCTCTGCTCCGAAAATCCATAGTCCTACCATGAAATTATCTTCCTTGTGGGGTGCCAAGAGCTCTCAGAATATATGATAAGGGAACACCCTCTTTGTGATTCCCACAAAATCCACCATGTCTGCAAGCTCAATTTCCACAGCTCTCGTCTTTGGAATGTGCTAACACATCCCACCAGAAGCCACCATCTAATTTTCCTTGCCACTCTTTCCCCCTTGCTTGCTTTCCACATTCCCTGCTGACACTGAAGAATACCTGGGCTTCACATTTTCTTCCCCAGTTATATTTGGGTTCCCACCTTACTAGCTAACTGTTGGAAATGTCACTAGCAAAGTGATTCATAATAAAGCTTCATTTCCCAAGAGCCTCATGTTTTAAACGAGGTTTTCCTCTTAGGCCGAGTCACATTGGCAGCACCACTGCTATTTGGCGGAGTCCATTAGAGTTGGGCTTCCACCTCATTGCTGTTTATGTCGCGTTTATCACTTGGCCTCATGTCTGGATTCCTGACCTCCGACACATATCCCGTGTCTAGGAACAACATCATCCCACGGATATTTACATTTCAGATCCTCTTTTTAGAAAAGTAATTACAGGAGAAATGCATCCAAGCTTTTTCTTGCTGGAGCCAGATGCAATATTCCAGCAGGGAGTGGACTTGTACACTAACTACATGAAGAAATATTTTCCTTCTCCACTCTTCAGTTCAACAACTGGAATGTCCGTGCTAAATGCATGAAGCTGCTCCTCTGGCTCAGTCAGCGGCTTGGCTGACAACAAACCACACACCCTCCCCAAAGCTTTTCCACAGCAAAAGGTAAAAGAGAATCTTAAATTAGCAAGAAATGAGTTTTTCAGATGCTGGGGAGCCGAGTTTGTTTTTCAGCTTTCGTGGGTTGGAGTTGTCTCACCTGCCACGTTATGGAAATGGAGAAGAGAAGCTTGGGACTGACCACAAGGGAAATCTGAACCACTGAATCCGGATGCTCTGAGAAGAACCAGGGTCTTCTAGAGTTGCTCTAGACCACCACACCCCGGTGATCTGGTTCCAAAAGGCAAATATGGAACAGGGAGGAATCCTAAGGCAAAATCCTCAATTTACCCCTGGGCAAGTGTTTAGGGTGGCAGATTAGACTTACTTAAAGGGCTACTTCTGCTTTCTCTTTTATTGTCTTTGGGCTGCTCCTGGGACCAAAGGCAAAGGAAACACTCAGACCTTCAGACAGTAAATCACGGAAAAAAAACGGGAGGAGGAAGCTGGCTGTAGATAGAGTGTGCATCCGAAGTGGAGGAAGAGGCCTCCTATATCCAGGCTTTTTGTTGACACAGACACTTGTCTTCTGCTTCTCTCCAGCAGGCTATTGCATGTAAGTATCACCACCAACCTCCTTCTCTACCTGTTGCAGTTCCCTGTAACCACCTGCAGCATCACAGCACCCATGGCTCAGCTAAACACAAAGGACAGGCTGCCTGCACGGTAAAGAGGCACCAGAGACTGATAGGCAAGCTGCCAGGAAGAGATGCTTTCTGTTCTGTCAGTCCTCCGCTCTCTCACCTCCTGACCCCTCACCCTCTGGCCAGGTAAGGGCAGCTGCTTCTCACCTGCCAAAGAGCCCTTCCCAGGCCTGCCATTTCCTGGGGTTTCCCCTTTGCTGACTCAAGAGGTTCCCAAGAATTCTATGTCATGTCCCAGCCTCATTTTTTTTTTTACCCTCGCCTCCACCCACCCAGCCCATTGGACCTGGGAATTGTGGCTCAGAAAAATGGCATGTAAAAAAAACAAAACAAAACAAAGAAACCAGAATGCTTTCCAAACAAACACTGCGTGTGTCCCCAAAAAGAACTTGGCATTTCAACCTCGGGCTTTCCTTCTTAGTAGGAAGGAAGTGCCTCGATCTCCTAGGCTTGAGGACCTGAGCAGAAAGGGTTCTATCAGTGAAATCATGCAGATCAAGGTTCTCCAGGCAGAGCAACAAGCCAGCCCAGCTCTCTTGCCTTCTTTCCTGCTCACCTCTGCAGGACTGCTTCCCAGGGAAAACTTTGTATTTGCAAAGCACACAGCCACTTAAACTCAACCCCATCCTCAAGGTGACCCGGGACTTTAAAAAAGGAGCCAAATATAATTGGTCTCCCCTTCTAGAGACAGTTTAGTCTACAACTAGGGATATCGCCTTCCGTTCTCAGGGAGGGCAACAGGCTCTAACTCCAGCACCACCAGCCAAGCCCCCAAGATTAGCCACCCACACCCCTGCCTCCTTGAAACTGCCAAGTCCAGTCCCCATCACCCCAACCCCGCCGCTCCCGCCCCCCCCCCACCACCCGGGAAGGAAATGCCCTTCCAGGGGCGTCCTGAACGCCACTCACAGTACCTCTTGGCAAAGATGAGATGAGCAGGAGCTGCAGGAACACGAGCCCCAGCTGCGTCCAGCGGTCCAGCTCCATCTTTCCCGCGGTGCTGCGCGAGTCACTGGGAACTGGAGGAGGGACGGGACAGAAGGAGGCAGGGCGGCTCTTACAGGGACCTCCCCAATCCCCAGCTGAGCCGGAGCTCGGGTTTCAGCTGGGCAGACTCCCCCATCCCCATCAGAGGGGAGCCACCACCTTCAGCCACAGCGACGGCGACGTCAGCCCCAAACTCTCCTCACCACCTTAACCCTTGAGGGGCCCAGAGGTGGCCCCCCGCAAAGCTCCCCACCTCCTGCCCTCCACCCCGCCCCAGGCTCTGTGGCAGTCCGGAGGGAGGCTAATGGGTACCCCTCGCAGCTCAGAGAGATGCCCAACAGGACTCTGGGGCTCCCACGGTCCACCAAGTGGAGATGGGTGGGCAGGAAGGATGGCGTGGAGACGCCAGGAGCACCTGGATGGAATAGAGGTAGAGCCATGGGGTGCCTGCCTCACCCCACCACCCACCACCCCACCACTGCGGGAGCCTGGGGTCGGGGCTAGGACGGGAATTCATTGCGCTTTCTCTGGATTGCGCCCTGATTAAAAGAGTGGCCTGGGGAAGGAGGCCAGGAGAACAAAGGAAGCCCACTGGCCTCCTCACACTCTTCCTCTCCCTCTAAGCTCTCTCTGTCCCCCTCTGTCTGCTCCAAGTGATTACAGTTTGGAAGCTAGTTGGCTAGGGAAATTCCTCATCTTCCCACCAGGCCCATATTGGTGAGTTCAGCAACAGAGAGCATTCCTGAGCACATGCCAGGCAGGGCGCTAGGCTCCGGGATCCTGTACAGGATACTGTCTCTATTGTGGCACCTTAAATGAGGAGGAAGGGTGCTTTCTAAGTTTTTGTGAGTTCTTCGCTTTTGTTTTTGTACCAGTACTGGGTCTGGATGCTGTCTCAGCTTTTTCACTCAAGACCCGCACTTCTTGATTTTTTTTTTTTTTTTTGTATGTGCAACCAGAGATAAGTCTCTCAAGGACTTTTCTGTCCAGGCTGATTTCCAAACAGAGATCTTTAGATCCGTTTCCTGAGTAGCTAGGATTAACAGGCATGTGCCACGGATTCCCAGCAAAGCTTTTGACTTCTACTTCTTCTTCTTTTTTTTTTTTTCAGAGTACTTGCAATGGTTTATTTTACATATCAACTTGATGAAGATATTCTGGACAGCTGTTCTGTTAAAACACTAATATGGATATTGCTGGGCAGGACTTGTGTAGTTGTGATTTGCATATATAATTAGGAAATTTTAAGTAAAGGAGATTATTCTGGATAATCTTGCCCATCCCTTCTCTATATCTATCTATGTATCTATGTATCCATCCATCTATCTATCAATCTATCTTCTCTCTGTGTTATCTATAGCTGTATCTATATCTGTGTATGTATGCAATCTCTCTCATTTAAAAAATTAACAGAAATTTATAAATATTTAGTGGGTGCCCTGTTGTAGTTTGATACATGTATATACCATGTTTTGCTCGTTCATGGTAAGTATATCTTATCAAGTACATATCTTCTCCAACATTTATTATTTCTTTGTGGTGAACACAATTTAAATCCTTTCTTGTAGCTTTTAAAAATATTCAGTACACTGTTGTTATAGTCACCCTAATGCATAACTGAACATCAGAAATTATTTCTCCTAACTGAAACCTACCTACCTACCTTTCCTCATCCCTCCTGGTAACCAGTCCCTGGTAACCACTATTCCACTGCATACTTGTATGAAATTAATTTTTTTAGATTCCACATATGAGTGACATCAATAGTATTTATCTTTCTATCCCTGCCTTATTTAACCTAATGTAATATTTTTAGTTCTATTTGTGCTGGCACAAATGACAAGGTTTCATCCCTTTTTCTTGTCTGAATACTATTGCAATGTACATATGTACCACAGTTTCTTTACCATTTATCAGCCAATGCACATTCATTCACTCAATTTCTTTTTTGTAGTTTTTTACAATAATTCGTTTCTAATGCATACTTTTATTATAAAGATACTGTACAGAGGGGTTTGTTACATGAGCAAGGTAATGAGTCCATGTCCTATTGAGCATTGTTACACCCTCATTTATATTCCCCCTACCATCCTTTCCTCCCCACCTCCACAACTCCTCCCTCCTCTTTCCCATCCTCCCCCATCCCCACAAAGTTGTAAAGTTCATTTTCAACATACTGTTTTGTACATCTCATTGTTACAATGGGTCATCCTGTATCCTTATTTCAGCATGTTGTTATTTCCCTTCCCCTCCCCAAATTAGAAAAATGTATATACAAGATGCAGGGCAGCAGAATCAAATACAGTGACAACAGGAGTTGTACCATGGGGGAAGAACATACAAAATAAACAAAAAAAATCACACATTTTGATTTCTGAACCAAGCACTGTTCTACAAACAGAAAAATGAGCCATTGAGAGTCAGCTCATTCCAGGCCACCCAGTTAGTAATGGGCTGAGCCAGGGTTTAAACCCAGAACTCTTGGGCCAGGGGCTCTAATTTCTAGGTTATTCAGCTTCTTAAGGTACTGCATATATAAAATTGTACTGGCCATTATACATACAATTCTGCCTAAACAGAATTTTAATTAACCGTAATAGTCACATTGTACAATAGGTATTGTTATCTACTTATTATGGATGCAGGAAAGAAGATTCAGAAATTCACTTGCACATGATCACTCACCTGAAAATGACAAAGTGAGACACACCCAAGTCTAATATGAAATTGGGGCTTTGGGCCATGCCTGTTTCCATATTTGTTTGTACAGTCAGATTAAAAAGATATGGGAGTGGTCATTCCAGGGCAGGCCTAGTGAAGAAAGTGGGATCTCAATCCACTGAGGGAAGTAGAGAAGACTTTCTAGAAGGACACTAGGAAAACAATGAACATTTCTGTTTACATCATCATTTGCATTTATACTCCCCCCCCCATGGATCCATGGCAAGTAACCATCAAAATACCTTTAAATTTGTTTAGATGGATAGATGGATGGATGATAGATGATAGATACATAGATGATAGATACATGATAGATATAGATGATAGGTAGATAGATACATAGATAATAGATAGATACATAGATAGATAGAGTAGGCAGACAGATAGATAAGTAGACATAGACAAACAGGTAGTTACATAGATAGATACATAAGTAGACACATGGGTAGATACATAAATAGATGCCAACAGAAGAAGATAAGCAGGTGTGTAGCTTGGACATGGCAAGAGGAGAGTATGAGCATGAATGTGGCCAATAATTGTCCAATGCTGGAATATTATTGTCTAGTGGTTGGGGCCATGATGATGTAGGAGTGGAGGATGCTGGGCCCGAAACAGTGAAATGGCTGAACATAAGAGCTCATCACTCAGAGGCCTGTGTTCAAATACTGATTTAAGTACTTTCTGGCTACAGGACATTTAGCAACTTAATAAACTCTCTTAATTCTCTATAAAATGGATCAATAATCTGCCCTATTGGTTGGAAGAAATTAATGAGATTTTGCATGTCAGGCCATAGCACAGTGCTCAACACTTGCAAATTGCACAATGAATGTTGACTAACATATGTAGTGTCTGTCTTGAGACTGACTGGAAAGACACATGGTGTTGGTCTTCCTCCCCTCCATTCCCCTTTGGAAGAAAAAAAATCTGTACACAACAAACATTAAAAAACAGTCTAACAGAGAAGGAAAATCACAAAGCATATGGAAGAGGTGCAGGGTAGAGGTCAGAGAAAGAGGTTCAGTCTATTGCTCGCCAGCAGGTCCTGCTCCTTGCATGATAGCAGCAGGACAGAGCTTTGTTTCCAAAAACCTGTGGGTATTAGAAGCTCTAGGGGGTCTCCTACCAGCTGAGAGGATGACTTCCTTCCTCCCTCTTCCTCCTCCATGGCCCTCTACCCACATGCACACACAGTCTCCCTACACCAATACCCACCAACAGCTTCACCCTTAGAACCACTGTACCCCCATCTGGACAGAAGGTACAGCCCAGAGAATGTTGCACATGTGTCACTGGAGAACACCGTGATTTGGGAACTTCACAACAAACCCTGAGTTGGGAGAAGAATGGGGTGGGGCATGACTATGACACAGAAAAGTCCGTAGTTTGCCTGAGGGGGTCACATAGCCCAACACCACTGGAGTTTGAACTCAGGGCATCAAACACTTGCTAGGCGGATATCTGCTATGAGCCATCTCACCAGTCCTTTTTGCTTCAGTTAATTTGGGGGGTAGAGCTGCCTGGGGAAGCCTTAAACCATGATCCACTTACTTGTATAGCTGGGATGATAGACCCACACCACCATACCTGGCTTATTGGTTGAGAAGGATCTCACTAAGTTTTTGCTCAGACTGACTTAGAACCACCGTCTTCCCAGTCTCTGCCTCCCAAATAGCTAGGATTATAGGTCTGAGCTACTGGACACAGCCAATTTCTTCTGTTTAATAGTTTTCTAAATCAGGTGTTCTTTTTTTGTCCAGTATTTGAACTCAAACTCAGTATCTGTGCTTTCACTCTTTGGTTGGTCCTCTACCAACTGAGCCATGACTCCAACCCCCAGGGCTTCTTAGGAGTTCCTTGTCGTCTGTTGAGAGGGGAATTTAGAGGGACTTTGAACCTGTCAAAAATTTTGTGCAAAATTTCCCTGTAGTTTCTGTTTCTGGAATAAGAAGGAACAGAGCCTTTTCTTAAAGTCTCACCTGTGAAATTCTAATACTTTCAGAATCACAATTCTTTACAAATTAAAACTGAAGAATTAATCAAATATTTCTCCGATTTGGAGAAAGCAATCTTGCCCTTTCCCGTGGTTGTTGAATCTGAAATATAAACTACACTGTGGATATTTGGAAGACACTCCACCACCACTTTTTAAAAATATTCTTAACTTGGCACTTGCTCTTGATCATGCTGCCTGGTGTGGAATCTAAATGAACGCCTTACTTCCTATTTCATCTGGTGGGTTACTGTGTCCAAGATGGCCTCAGTTTCCTCATCTGTTAAGTACCTGCCCACAGGGGATTGGGATAGAGGGCTCAGAACAGTGGCTAAAAACTAAGTACTCAATGATTATTAGCTATTCTTAGCTTGAATCTCCCTTTCCTACCCTTTCCTCCTCCTAACACTCCAGGGGAATCATTCACAAGGAAGACTTCGGGTGAAGAAAGGAAAAGTGACATGCTGGCAGGTGGAGAACAGCACCTGCAATTTAGAATTACCTCCTTACAACCCATGCTCAGAAATCAAGGATTTGCTGTATTGATGGAGTCCAGCCACCCATCTAATTACAAGTCATAATAAACACTCATTTTCACATGAAAAGATGAGGCCCTCTGACACAACCTGTCTCATTTTCAGTGTCAGCAGGGAGGCTGGCCACATACAGAGGGTGTGGCCGCACAGAAGGTCATCTTTGTGAATGCCCACAGTTCCCTAGTTCCCAGCTGTATCTTCAGCAGAACTCTACCTGAGCCACAAGTGCAGGCTGGGAAAAGCTTGAGGAAGGAGGACTGAGTGGGGTCTGTGTACTGAGAGACTTCCCCAGCTTCTGGTAATTAAGTTTGGTTTTCATCAGCTCTACAACACCCAAAGTTTAAGTCATCAGGGCCAGAGATGGAAAAGGAAAGCACAGTGAAAAACATAAAGGCTTCCACCAGAGCCTGCTCTGACTGGTCCCACAGTAATGGTCTGCAACCCTAATGAATCCCGGCTGTTCACCTTCACAGCACGCAGCCATGTTCTGCCTCCAAGTTTGGCTCGGCTCCACTCCTTTTCCACTGGGAGCGAGGCAAGGGGTAGGTGCGCCTGTGGTTCTTTCTCTGGCCACATTCTTGTGAATCTATGTCATTCTTCATGCAAATTGCTGAAAGCAGTCAAGTTTCTGCTTCAGAGGCAAAGCAGAGTTCTTCTCCCTAAATCATGTGAATTTGAAAAACTGACCAAATATTTCTGGGATTTGAGGGAGCATAATTTTATTCATATATAACAGTGATTGAGGCTAAGCTATAAATTGCATAGGAGATACTTGAAAGACCATCTCACTGGCCGTATTTATTGATTGGTTGATTGTATATGCCAGTACATGATATATTGGGGCTTAAACTTAGGCCTTGGGTACTCTCACTAATTTTTTTTTCCCTCAAGCTTGACACTCTACCATTTGAGCCACACCTCCAATTCTGGTTTTATTTATTTGCTAGTTCATTGGGTAAGAGTCTATGGACTTTCCTGCCTAGGCTGGCTTGAAACCAGGATCTTCAACTCTCAGCCTCTTGAGTAACTAGGATTACAGGCATGAGCCACCAGTGTCCAGCATCTTTTGCATTTTTTTTTATTATTTCTGGCTTAACACTTGCTCTTGATCATCATGCTCATGGGTAAAATACAAATGGACCCCTCAGTCTCTATTAAGCCTGAGCATGATACTTCATCTAATCTTGACTTCAAATCTATTCTTAACTTCTTAACTTCAAATGCATATTTATAAATCAATTCAAAATAAAAGTTATCAGTTGGAAGCAGTGGCTCAAGCCTGTAATCCTAGCTACTCAGGAGTCTAGACCTTGAGGACCATAGTTTGAGGCCAGCCCCGGAAGAAAAGGCCACAAGACTTTCCATCTCTGAAATGATCAACAAAAAACTAGGCTGGAGTCATGGCTCAAGTGTGACTGAAGAGTGGGATAGTAGTGGATAGAAGAACAGGGTTGAGATGTAGCTCAGGGGCAAAGTGCTTGCCTAACAAGTACAACATCCTGGGTTTGATCCCCAGTACCAAAAAAAGAAAAGACAAAAATATATATTTAAGAGCAGTCCTGGAAGATGCTTTGAACAACCAAGCAGAGATGGTCCCCAAATTATAATGGCTCAACTTATGATTTTCTGACATCAAAATGATATAGAAACTGTACTTCAGACTTTGAATGTGGATTGTTTCCCTGGGCTAGAAAAACGCAACACGGCACTTTCTTATAATTCTGTTGCAGATGCAGCAAACCAAAGCTCTCAGTCAGCCACACCATTGTGAGGGGAAACAACAGATACTCTACAGAGTCCTGGATTGCCAAGCTCCACGTTTTGGCTGGTTGGATTTATGAAATGAATATATGAAATTTTCCATTTGTGGAAAATGGTGTTTTCAACTTATGGTGCTGTTACCAGGAGCTAAATCAAGGAGCCTTTGAAGGCAAAAACAAACAAAACAAAACAAAAATCAGCTCAGTCAATTGACAGTATTCAGTGTTTGTCATCAGTCACCCAGACCTGGAACAAGGCTCGCATGGACAGACTGGTCCTGGTGACACGGTGGAGGTTACAGATGGCAGAGCAGCCTGGATGATAGCTTACCAAGGCCAGTCTATCTACTGCAACAGCTGGTGGTATGGAACCCACCAGCAACAGGGTCCATTGTTGAGCCCTAATAAAGTACCAGGCAGGCCCAGTAGCACTAGGACAGGGACCAGAAAATTTCCATTCCTAAAAAAGGTCCAAAATGATGCTAGTGATGCTGGTCCCTAGACTTCCATTTGAGGAGTAAGGACTCAAAGGAGCAGATATTACCTCCTCAGGCTGGAATACTGGAAGAAAGGACAGCTCTTTAACAGGCTCTATCAGAAAGAACTTTGCAGGGAGCACTTGGGACACATCCTCTTGGCAGCTAGTATCCATACATTTAGTCTGAGCTGATTTAGGAAAGCTTCAAAGCTTGTTCACCGGAAAGAAAGGGGTTACTCTTGGTTAGGTAGCTTAGAGGGGAACAGCATGAACTACGCAGTATCTGGAAGAATTCGGGGTTTGTAACTGTTTTCTCTTCTTCCTCTGTCCTGCTGGCTTGACCATGGGCTTTAAACTTTCAACCTGGAGCTTCATGATCTGAAACAGAATTGTCATCAGGGGGAAGTATGCTGTTCCCCAAAGTAGTTAGGAGGTCAGGAGGGATCTGGCAGTGGCTGTTCCCCATAAATCCAAGACTGCACATGCCTCTTTTAGGTTCTGCAAACATGCTTGGTTCCTTCATCACAGTGGGCCTCTCGGAGCCTCAGCTCAACCATAAATCAGACTCCACCGATGCTGAGTTGACACCAGCCTCCTCTTGGATGTCTCTCTGGTGGACTGGGCCCATTTACCTGTAATTTAGCTCTGGACTGTTTGCCTGGTCATATTTCATTGGAAAGCCTGATCTCATTTAAGGTTTGTGTTTCTAATTCTGTTTCTGGGCAGGTAACCAGTGGGAGGCAGCCAGGGAAATGTAAACAGTTAATGAAATCTAACAGGATCCACACTTTTAGTGATATTTCATGCCTCCAACAAGTTTGTCTCTCACATTTCCTCCACTGGGCCTTTCCTCCAGGGGCTAGTCTAGGTCTGTTCTCCATCACCATGTCAAGTGATTAAGGGAAACACAGGTGTCTGTAGTCGTTAGAAATCAAAATCCACCTGCTAGACCATGTGTAAGAAGGAGGGCAACTCAGGGTCAGCCTGTTCAGGGTGGGTGGAGGGTGAGTGTCTGGCTAGGAGCCCATAGGGGACCACAAATTGTGCTGGTTTCCAGAGAAAAAGTCTCCTGGGAGTCAGGTGAGAGGCTCACCTGCAGCCAGATGTCTGGGTACTATTCAACAGTGGTCCCTGAAGGTCTTGAAAGTGGATATTTTTTTTCTCTTAATGCCCTGGAAGCCATTTACTGCTCAAATCTGCTCCTTCTTTTTGTGAGTCTTCATGTACATCTTGTTCCTCCTATGTGTATGCTAAATCCTCACATGTTTGTCTCTCCCCATGTCTTCTACTCTCCTGTATTCTTCTCACCTTTTCTCTTCTCTTTGTGTGTGTAGGGGTGTGTGCACCAGTACTGGAGCTTGAACTCATAGTCTCATGCTCTAATTTGACTTTTGCAGTGAAGGCTGGTGTTCTACCACTTGAGCCACACCTTCACTCCCGGTTTTTTTTGATAGTTAATTGGAAATAAGGATCTTTTGGATTTGTCTGCCAGGGCTGGCTTCAAACCTCAATCCTCAGATCTCAGCCTCCTATGTATTTAGGATTACAGGTGTGAGCTACCAGCACCCAGTTCTTCCTCCTTTAACTCCCTTTATCTTCTCCTCTTTTTCCTTACTTTTTTTTTTTTTTTGGTCTGTCATGGGCTTGAACTCTGGGCCTAGGCACTGTCCCTCAGCTCTTCAGCTCAAGGCTAGCGCTCTACCACTTGAGCCACAGCACCACTTCCAGCTTTTTCTGTTTATGTGGTGCTGAAGAATTGAACCCAGCACCTCATGCATGCAAGGCAAGCACTCTACCACTGAGCCACCTTCCCAGCTCCTCCTCTTTTCCTTACTACAGGAAATCAAGGTTCAATGACCTAAATATGAGGGCAGACTGAAATAGCACTTAAACAAGAAAAGGGGATGCTTGGGCAAATGACTGATACACATCTATATCAAACCCTTTGGACCAGGAGATCCTGATCCTGTAGGAGGCACAGGAAATGGACTGGGTGGGGGTTGGGGGACCTCCAGGTAAAATTGTGGAGTGGCTCATTCTGTCACCATCCTCCATTTTGACTCCTTCCCCAATCTGGCATCTGCTCATATGTCCTGCCACTGCTGCAGCCTGTCCTCCAGGTCTCTTCCTGCATTGCCATTGCTCAGAGTCAATGCCATGTCTGCCAGTGCTATACCCTGCAACCCCCATCTCATCCTTCCCCACACTCACATGAGGCGCTTGGGGCAGCCCTCTCTGCTAGAGGTCATTGTGCTATGTAAAGCTCTTTTGCCCAGAAATCAGCTTCAGACAGATAGCACTGAAGTATGTTCCTGAGTTTAGGGTGTACCACCAGGGAGCCCACTCAGGGAGGCTGGCTTTCTTCCATCCTAATGACCCCACATGGAGTCACTTGACTTGGTCCCCTGACTTTTCCTTAGCACAGCCCTGCTCTATGTCTCTGTGGTTGTAAGAAAGTATTTGTCACACATGTGCATTGCATAAATTCCCACATGTACCAAGAGCAACATGGCTAGAACTCAGTTCTCTGTCTTAGCTGTGTGCCCTGGGAGGGCTGGCCTTTCTCTCTAGTTCTAATTCCCTCTATGTAGAACAAAGGGTTGGACCACTGAGCTCAAAACTCCTAAGCCTCCAGCTTCAGTGGGTTTCTACATATATAACCAAGAGAATCTCAGGGGTTTCTGATCTGTGGATTGAAATCAGGTATCTATCATAACCATTTCATTCATCCATGACTTTTTCTCTCTGGGATCTTAGAGAACATAAGCGACCCATGACACCTCTCCTATCTGATGATATCCCCCAGAGTTGTCTCCTAACTGCCCATCAACTGACAAGTTACCATAGACATAAGCAGCAACTGGATTTCTAATGTCTCCCATCCCACTCACCAGCACTGCCTACATTAAGATTCCCAATTGTTCCCAGTGTGTGCTCCAGCGGCTGTGCTATCAGACTAGCCTAAGAGCACTCCAGACCACAGAAAGGAGCTGATTTCCTCATTCTCCTCATTCTCACACTGCTGGGCTTCCAGATGCCAGCAGGCTTTTCTGTTCTGCTCAGAAGTGATGAAATTATCCCTCTCCCTCACATGGTGCCACCCAGACCTATAAAAGGCCCTGCCTATTTCCTCAAGGGTCACCAGGTCTATTGCACAAAGTCTTGTTCATTCTTGCACAGGACCCTGATGCAGTGCAAAGATGACCATCCCCTTGCTGCTCCCAGCTTGGAGTGGGAGAGCCTATTTGTAAATCACCTGCTGATGGTCACCGATTGCTTCTGCAGACGTGAGTTCCATTTTGAATTCCAGCTGAGATGTTACCACAGTCCTCGCATACACACACACAGAGACACACGCAATTCTATAATTTATATCATTGCAGCAAATAAATCAAAGTAATGCATGAGTGAGCAGTGAGTGAGTGTGACTTTATGTGCAAGAAGTAAAACAGGAGAGGACTGCAATAGCAGAATCCTGGCAGTTCATTCAGTATGCCAAACCACATTACCAGGTAAAAATTAGAATTCTCCTCTCCAACTCTTTGCCCCCATATATTCTAGAAGCAGGTTTCAATCTCCAAAGGAAACCTGCAACAGTGTTGCTGGTGACATTTGAAACCCTGTACTTGCTAACAAGAAAGAAAATATCAAAGTGATGAGAGAATAAAATCATATGCTATAAAAGGAAGGCTTTTTTTTTTTTTGGTAGTCAATATAGGATGCCTGGAAAGAAAAATACAGCCTGGATGCTCAGTCTGGAAACCCTGCATAGTGCTATTTTAGACTAATGTAAAAAGCTATGTATAAGATCAGGACATAATAACAGCTATTTTTTTCCCTTCCTGTAGGAATGAGGCCTAGAAAGCAGCTATTAAGAATCTGGGCCCAGAATTTTGAGTAAGGAAACTTAGAATAAGGGCCTCATTTTATGATCTGTTCTGCCTGATCGGGACCCAAGAGAAAGTCAGACTATAGCCTCCTGTGGTAGAGACAGATGCATTCAATAGTTGAATTTGTATTGACTGATAGAAGGTGATAGAACTGGGGGAGGTTTAAGGAAGTTGCTTCTGAAAACTGTGGAAAAGTCAGTTCAGACTAAGCATAACTGCTACAAAAGGCAAAGCAGCCAGGCATCAATGGCTTGTGCCTGTAATCCTAGCTACTCAGAAGGCTGAGAGATGAGGATCCCAACTTGAAGCCATCCTCGCTAAGAAAGTCATAGACTTAACTACCAGAGAGAAGGAGGAAGGGGGGCGGAAGAAGAGAAGAGAAGAGAAGAAAAAAAAAAGAAAAATGGAGCTGTGGCTCAAGTGGTAGTACACCAGCCTTGGGCATAAAAGTTAAGGGACAGCGCCCAGGCCCCAAGTTCATGCCCTAGTACTAACACAAAGGGAGGAGGGACAAGGCAGAAATCACCTGTTCTTCTGTGGTCTCCTGACCACTCTGTACCCCATCCCCATTGGCATCCTCTCGAAAAAGTCCTTGTAAAATGGCCTGATTGACATCCTGAGTACAAAGCCTGGTTACCAACCCCCACTAAACCTAGGACCATAAATTCTAGAGGGATTTGGAGATAATGGTGGAGAAGGCCAAACAGCAGCCACAGAAGTGCCTTCCAATCGTTCATTTCCTGACAGAGCCCTAAAAATAGAAACTTTCTCCAGACTCCATGGAATCTGGGGTCTCTGCTGCCATGTCTGGAAACCCATCAACTGCTTACTTTGGTAACGGGGTCTGTGACAACACTCTTGGCTTTCATCGCTGTTTCTGGCACAAGCACTACGAAGCGCTTCTTTCTTTTTTGGTTTTAAGTCTCACTTTTCATAGAAGATAAATCAACTGTAGAAGTCTGTTATGAAAACCAACTTGGCAAGCCAGGGCTCCTAGAGAGAAGCAGAGGTAGCTTGATTTTCCATTATCTCAGTGTAAAACAAGTAAATTCTCCCTTAGGACGCTCTGGGGTCATCAGTAGTGATTTAAACCATGGCCCTTGGCCGACTCTGGTCTAGAGCATGATCTAATCAGGACTGGAATTCTCAAAGAAAAAGAGTAGGGGAGAAAACACTCTGCCCTAGATGTGAAGTTTTCAAAGCTATCTCAGTACAAGGATGTTTTCCCTTTCTGCCAAAGCCTCCCCAGAGGGAATCTTCCAAAGGAAGCTGATTCTCTGCATCTTTTAAAGGTCCTTTTGTTCTGTAAAATGAGCAAGGTTAAGCCTGGGCCAGCTTTTCTTTTCTTCATTCCCTCGGCTGACAAGCTCAGGCTTTTCCTGGTTTGATGGCTTTGCTGCAAATGTGGGAAGCTGAATGACCTTACACAAGGATTTAACCCTTGCCTAAGCCTGTCTCTCTCTGTATGGCTGCAATCTGAACTCATGTGGAAACTCGGTTGGTTTGATGTTTGTGGAAATTAAAGGAGGCATTTGATGTAAAGTGACTAGCTTAGCACATTGCCAAGTAAATCCAATCATTTTGTAGAGAAGCAGTTGTGTGATGAAGAGTATGGGCCTACAGTTGAAGATGCTGTGTTTGAACCTTAGCTCCATCACTTTCTATGTAAACTACCTGAGTTCTCCCTTTAAAAAAAATGTTATGACAAAGGTGATGTACAATCTTCTGAAGTATCTAAAGAAAGAATACAAATGACTTACCACATCCTATTACCCAAGGTACATTTGGACCCCAAGTATGCACAGATGTGCTTGATGCAGGCAGGGCAATCCAACCTAAATCTGGCTGTAACTGTTCCATGGTGATCCTAACCAAAAGTCCCCACCCCCCTTTTTTCGATAACCTCTAAATAGCCTTTTCTATAACCAGTGTCTCCTACCTCAGACCCTATAAAAGCCTAACTCCAACCCCCTCCTTCTTGTATAAACCTCTATTCCCATGGGAAGGTTGCTTGCCCTTTGCTGTTGTAATAAATAGCCCTCACCTGTCAAGATCAAGTCTAGTCTGTTCTTTCTTCTCCATGTTCCTAACAATAAGTACATTTCTTTTGGGACAATGTCACCCCTACCTGACAATGTCAGGTACCTCTCTCAGCTACCTGATTTCTAGAAGCCATAGTTTTCTCATCTGTAAAAGGGTGTGACAATGCTGTGTGTCTGGCACTTTAGATGGTTGTTAGGAGGAGACAATGACACAAAACACTCAGACCATACAATAAATAGTAGGTAAATGAGAGCACTACTATGACTTGAAAAAATGATGATGATAGCAATCATAGCTACTCATACCAATGCTGTTTCCAAAACATTATTTAGGGATCTTTGAGTACTAGGCAAAGCAAGTCACTTCTAGAAAAAAAACAAGAGAAAGATATATCAGAGGGACTCTGAAACAGCTGACAGAATCAGAGGGTAAGTCAAATGGTCAAACATCTCCAAGAGGTAGGAAAGAGCCCTGGTGTAAATCATGTAAACTGATGATGGTGTTTTCAGGGTGTTGCTACACCTCTACCGGGGCCCCATCTTTGAGCCTTCCCCTCCTCTAAACAAAGTATGTGGTTTTTCCAATTACGATGTTGATGGAAAGACAGCCACAGTCAGTGGGTAAAAATAGTAAAATAGCTGCAACCAGTAGTTTTAGGACCTTATGGACAATTATGCTGCTCCTTACCCCAGGGGGTGGACTGTTCAACACTCCTAAAATCTTATTTCCCACTTGTCCAGACTTCCTATAGCCAGTTGAAACGTTCCTGGCCTTCCTGGGAAAGAAAACAAACAAATAAATGGGTCCTTCCCCACCTAGCTCCCAAATTCCAGAGGAGGGGATAAAAGAAAACTCTGGAGCAGCATGTAGATCATTTGCTCTAACCCTCTGTCCATTTCCACAAACAGCTTCATCTTTCTCTTTGCAATCAACTTCTCTTCTGTTTGAGTTTTTCACTATTCTTGGCTTTACTATTGTTATTATTATTGTTGTTGTCATTATTATTATTATTATTATATTTGGTCCAGCATGGGGTTTGAAGACTGGGCCTGAGTGCTGTCCCTCAGCTCTTCAGCTCAAGGCCAGTGCTCTATCACTTGAACTACAACACCACTTCGAGTTTTCTGGTGGTTTATTGGAGATAAGTGTTTCATGGCCTTTCTTGCCCAGGCTGGCTTTGAACCGTGATCCTCAGATCTCACCCTCTTGAGTAGCTAGGATTATAGGCGTGAGCCACGGGTGCCTGGCTTTGTTGTTGTTGTTGTTGTTTTTAATGCCAGTCCTGGGGCTCAAACTCAGGGCCTGGGTGCCATCCCTGGGCTTCTTTTTTCTCCAGGCTAGTACTGTACACTTCTGACTTTTTCTGAGTAGTTCATTGGAGATAAGAGTCTCAAGGACTTCCTTGTCCAGACTGGCTTCAAACCAAGATCCTGAGAGCTCAGCCTCTTCAGTAGCTAAAATTACAGGAGTAAGCCACTAGCACCTGGCTCCTAGCTTTATTTCTATATCTAGAGAACAAGGACCTCCTCACCTATACTGCTCATGTATCAGTGTGATCTAGTAAGGAGAAAGAGTTAACCAAAGGAAAATCTAGCTGGTGCCCAAGGAAGGGAGCTGGCAAGCTGGACTGGTAGAACCAACTCATGCCAAATGTAATTATGAGCAATCCTACCATTATTGGTATTTCTTATCAATATTTATGATAGCAGTGGTTGTAGTAGTGGCTGTTAATATTATTCATCCAAGGAAGGAGACATAAAGCAATCAAAAACAGGAGTGTCAGAGCTGGGGACAGCTATCATCTCAGTTACTCAGGAGACAGAGATTCAGAGGATCACAGTTTGAGGACAGCCAGGGCAAAAAAGTTAGCAAGATTCATTTGTTTGATCAATAACTCAGGTATGATGGTACATGCCTCTGGTCAGCTCACACCTATAATCTTATCTCCTCAGAAAGCTGCTATCAGGAGAATCACAGTTCAATACCAGCTCAGGCATACAAAGTTTATAAGACCCTATGTTAACAGAAAAAAAAAACTGGTATGGGGGTTCATGCCTGTCATTCCAACTACAGTGGGAAGCATAAACATAGAGAATCTCAGTCCAGGCTGGCCTGGGAAAGAAAGCAAGAACAAATCTCAAAAATAACCAAAGCAAATTACTGGAAGTATGGCTCTAATAGTAGAGCATCTGCCTAGCAAGCTCAAGGCCCTGAGTTCAAACCCCAGTACCACCAAAAACAAACAACTACAAAAACCAGTGATGCTGGGTACTGGTGGCTCAGACCTGTAATCCTAGCTACTCAGGAGGCTGAGATCTGAGGATCACAGTTAAAAAGCCAGCCTGGACAGGAAAGCCCATGAGACTCTTATCTTCAATTAAACACCAGAAAATCAGAAGTGGAGCTGTGGCTCAAAGTGGTAGAGTACTAGCTTTAAGAACTCAGGGACAGCACCCAGGCTCTGTGTTCAAGCCCCATGAGCCACAAAAAAAAAAAAAAGTGGTGTCAATGAAATCAGAACTGAACTTTATGGATACTATTATTTCCTAGGTAATCAGAATACTCATAAAACTAACACTGAACACTGCTTTTATTCTTCTTTTACAAAAATTATGTTTCTTAAAATGCCTTTGACTTTGGGAAAATGATCATTTCTCTGTAATAAAACAAAGGCCATCGTTTCTTGTCTTCTTACTAAGTGTTTGACACTGTGTAAGGACTTGACCTCTTTTATCTCACTCATTGTATTGCCAGGTTGGGTCAGGAGAAATGATTAACCATTGTTAAATAAAGTTTAATGGAAACAATAAAAATTAATGTTGAAGTCATAATAATACTTTATCATTGTTAATAATTAATACCAAGTGATGGTAGTCTTTAATTTTGTAATAAAGCTTCTTTATATAGTGAATCAGTCATTCAATTCACCAGGACACACTATTAAATCTATATAACTACTTGCCCTGGCCCATTCATGCTACATAAAGCTGTCCATGTGAGAAGCGATCAAATAGCTAGTCAATGTCTGTGATTCAGCTGCCCTTGTGAAAGTATATGTGGTGAAACAGGATAAATAGTCTGGGATTAGCACAGTTGATGTGTGTTGGTATTTGTTGAAGTGCATAGAATAAAATGCTGTCACAGCATTTTAAAATTCTTCTGCAAACAGGACTAACTTTCAGAAATCAAATATCTGCTGGGTTCTTTGGCTTAATCCATATAGTGTTCATCCTTAACATCATTTGTTTTGTCTTAGTAGAGAGTCCTCTGTAGCAAAGAGCAATGCAGGATCCTTCTTCCCACCATCGCTTGCTTCTCTGAGCCTCTCTGGACTGGGTGTCAGAACTTCCCAAGCTTTCTGCTTTGCATCCCATCTCTTGAGAGATACATCCTGCCTTGTATTGTGAAGAATGCTTTAGAAGCTATTTTTTTTCTTTTCTTTAGGGGTGATGAGCTTACATTGACTTTTCTATCCTCCTCTGACATCTTTGCCAAGCCTAGCAAAACACCTTTGCAGTATCAGGGATAGGAGACAAGGTTCTTTGCAGAGCTGTCTTAGACAGGAAGGATGCATTCACCCCTATCCCCCCACCCCCCACCCCTGCAACTCCAGCCAGGCTAGCTATCATCATCTCCCTTAATCACTGCTGAAGAAAGGGAATAGGAAAGCAGCCTCCAGTGAAAAGTTCTCACAGGAACACAGGAAAAGACCACCCAGGCTGCCAGCAACATTGTAACCCCATGGAGACAAATAGAACACACTCCAGCAAGACAGCCATGGAAAAAGTCTTATTTCATAGTGGTATTGAAGCCACTTCACTGAAAAAAAAGTCTCCGTTCCATCCTTCCTGAGCTAAATGCTTAGTAGTTCTGCTGGCTTCAAATCCTGCCTATAAACCTTAGAGCAAAGCCAGAGGAAATGGGTGCAGGGTCCTTGGAGACAAACTTATTCTCTTTAATAATTTTATAAAAAAAAAATTAGCCCTGCACCTGCCCCTCATCCTGTGCATATATCCTCTCATAGTTGTGTTGGCAATCTGACTATCTAACTCAAACTAAAATAGCTGGGTATGGAAGAGGAAAAGAGCCACATGTAGCTTGAAGGCATAAGAAGAACAATAGGCAGTACTTATGTTAATCAGCTTTCCATTATTGTAACAAACACCTAGGATCATCAGCTTATAAAAAAGAAATGTTGATCTTAGCTCATGTTTTTAGCTGTTCTGGTCTGTGGTCACAAGGTCCCATTGCTTTCAGGCCTGTGCCAGGCATAATGTCATGCTGAAAAAAATTCCATTCATCTCATGTGCTGGGGGCAAAATAAAGGGAGAAGGTGAAAAGGTGGGGTCAAGCTATCCCTTTCAAGGGAAAGCCCTCAATGACCCAAAACCTTCCAGTAGGACAGCTCTTAAGTTTCAGAGTACCACATATAATCACTTCCTCCAGGAACTCTTTTCTGATTACCCCAAAGTGTGTGAGCTGTTCTTATATTGGACTAGAAATGTTTATTTCTTAGCCCACTTTCCTCCTGTCAAGAAGAAACACCATCACACTATTCCCAGTATGTAATTCTGTCTCCTCTAGAGTATGGAGAATGGGGGAGGACACCTATCCCTCACCAGAATAGTGACCACATCAAAGCAAGAGGGTCATAGAGACAGAAGTTGTCAAACTGCAGGTTCTACCCAGTGATTCCTGGATTCCAGGCCAGTCTTCCTTCAGATGAAAACCTGTTAAATCATTCTGCTTAATATGTGGCCCATCTCTGTATTTAAAGCCAAAGGATTCTAAGTGAAATGTTGAATCTGTACCTTGAGACTTGCGTATCATGACCCTGAACCTTAGTCTCTTACTCTATAAAGTGAAATCGTACTGCTCTGTTGGATAGATTCCATGATACAGCGAGTTCCCAAGATACCAAATCTATCCGGGCAGTTTGTGTACTATATATAGGAACTCAGGTTAGAGCACAGTTGGAGGCCAGAATTCAGCCCAGTTTCTACTGACTAAGCCCTGCCACGTTTGCCCAAAGGGTGTTTGCACAAATATTCTCTAATATTTGCAAATATACTCCCAAAATGGTGCTGGTAAGGGCTTTGTACATGTTAGGTCTTGGCCAGCACTAATTGAATCTTAAATTTCTTATTTCCACGGAGAGAAAAATAAAAACTATTGTTGCTGAAATAGCAATAATTTGAGCATACTTTTTTCTGGGTGGCAATATAGCAGAACAGTTAAAAACAAAAGCTTTGACGTTAGTCTGGGGTTTGATCCCCAAATCTACCACTAACTATTCTGAATTGTCATAAGCCAGATGCATAATCTCTGAGTTTCACTTTCATCATCTGTAAAAGGGGAATAATTTGGGAGGATTAATGGTAACTTTGTAATTACTATCTCCTGAATACCTCATGTTTCAAGTGTTCCAGGACATAGCTTTATGGAGAAGTAGTCCCCCAGATCACCAGAGGTAATCAAACATTCATTATGGTAATTGGTATTTATTAAAGTCCTAATGTGTTCTAGGCTCTGGAGGGCTTATACGCTTATTGAGGATTTCCTGTTTGCCAGATAATGTGCTAAGCACTTCATACACATGATTTCATTTATACCCACAACCACCCTATGCAGCAAATTCTATTATTATCTGCTTGAGGGAAACTTACTAAGAAGGTAATGAATCGATATGTGTAAGCATGTGAGCTAATGCTAAGCAAGTAAAGATAGATTTTATTTCTGTGGAAGACAAGTACAAGGTTGTACTTTCAAGCAAGATGGTAGCTAGGAATTTGAGTGAGTATTGGAGGCAACCTAGACACCTATTTTTTGGATATTTTGTGTAAACAGAGAATGAAATATTATACAGCAGTCAGAAGGAATTCTTGCCAGGTGGAAGTGGCTCATGCCTGAAATCCTAGCTACTTAGGAGGAGACTGAGATCTGAGGGTTCAAAGCCAGCCCAGCAGGAAAGTCTGTAAGAGTCTTATCTCCAATAAACAACGCAGAAAAATCCAGAAGTGGCACTGTGGCTCAAAGGATAGAGTGATGCCCTTGAGCAAAAGAAGCCCAGGGACAGCATCCTGGCCCTGAGCTCAAGCCCTAAGAATGGCACAATAAATAAACAAACAAATAAGTTCCTAATTTATATCTAGGAAGAGGAATAGATTTCAAAAACTGTGTCAGATTGAAAATGCAAGAAACTGGGTAGGATTTAGAACACAAGAAAATAGGGCAGTCGTATGCCAAATTCAGTCCATCATGAATATTAGGGTTCACTTACTCTTTCCAGATGCTGCCATTCGGTGTGCACCAAAAATAATGGAGAGTAAAACACAGAGCCTTCCCACAAATTTCCAGAGCCTGGGGTGCGTTCACTAAATGAGAAAGGGAAAATATCTCCACCACAGGTATGCATCTTGCCAATGATTGTCCCTCTGGGTTGGTAGATTAGTTTATCTCTCCCACTTATGTCCTTGTAAAGTGGAAGAAACAAAAGCTTTGGTGAGCATGTTAAATTGAAACTAGAACTACTTAAAAATAGTAATATATGTATATATATATATATATTTTTTTTAAGTAGGGAGTGGTAGCAACTGAGAAGGTGAGAGCCCTTCTGAAGAAGCTTTTGTTAACTAATGTAATAGTTTCCTGAATAACTACTCTCTGCCCCTGCTTGTTGAATTAAAAGGAGCTACATGGGAATAAGAAAAGGACTCAGTACTCTGCTCAAATATCTGGAGTACTACTACAAGCACTACAGAAGCACCAAACAGCACAGTCAGAATTTGGGGTTAATGGCAGGTATATCTTGGATCTGCAAATAGAAACCAAGACTTCCTCCAACACTTGTCTCATTTCTGGAACTCCTTGGCTGCTGCCAATGTGATTGTCTACATCCTCATATCCTAGCACACTTGGGGAAAATGCCTTCTCCAAAACACTCTCAGCACCCTTCAGGTGCACATCCCCCTCCAGCAAATCCCCAGCCAGTGGAAAGGTCACTGTTTCCATCACCTTTCATGGGACTAATTCATGGCCCCTCCAATCTAAAAGTCATTTAAACCATCATGTGTCACTCTCCAAAGTCCCCCAGAAGAACAAGGACAAGTGCTTTGCTGCACAATAATTGTCCATTATCAGTGGTGATACCCGACTCTGAACAGATGTGGCTGGGATTAAGTTGTGGAGAGTGTTAAGTGAAATTACCAGGACCCAGCAGGAAGAAGGATACCTCCTTGTTGTCTCCCAAGTGACAAGAAAGTCATTATGGTCTTTAAGCAATATTGGGGCAGCATAAAGATCACCTGATTATAAAGGACCTCAGAAAAAGGGAGGGCCACCTTTGAGTACATTGTGACAGCTCACCTTTTTGTGCACACCCTGGGTTATTTTCCCCACACATTGTATTTGGATTTCTAGAAAGTCAGTGAAGGAAGAGCAAATCATCTTCAATGACTTCTCTTCTTCTCTGTCCTTCCTACCCTGACTCTTCCTCTCCACCCCCGCCCCCAACTTTGGAAAACTGCTAACCATGACTTCTAATGTTGACTATCACAAATAAACTGTAACTGACTGAAGCAATAGAAATGCACAGAGAATTTAATTTGTTACAGCAGCTGATCTACTTTGACAATACAATTCATTACTGTTTTCATAAGACAACAACCTAAAGTCAATTCAAGAAAGAATACTCATTTGGCTTCAGGAGTCTGTCTATTTATCTTGAAAGCATCTCAATAATGGCAGATGGTGAGAAAATATTTGCAGTATATCTTACAGTCAAGAAGTTATGACTAAGGAGCACCAGTTCTAAATATAGAACATAAATCAAGACATTATCAAAGGATATAAACAATTCACAAAGTTACAAATGACTAGTGAATGCATGAAAACAAGTTCGTCTTCATTAGTAAGCTGGGAAATGCAAATTAAAATAGGAATGAAATCATTTTTTATCAACTAAATTAGAATGGATCCAGTTAGCTTAACTTGACATTATTTAGTATAGGCAAGTATTTAGGGAGAAAATATACTCCTCTCCCAACCACATTGTAGCAATTTACACTAGCACTAGAAGTACCAGCTGTAAATTTTTTAATGGTAATTCGGTTCTACTTATCAAAACACCAGTGTGTTTCCTACCAAAATACAAGACATAGGTACCTTTTGGCTCAGTAATCACATTCCTAGGAATATTTACATACAAGTGATACAAGTTAGTAGAAAAGCAGCCAATCAGGGAATTTTGATCTACAAAGTTTACAGATGGCAAGATAAGCTGTAAAACTAAAATCTTCCTGACAGTGAAATAGGGCAATAGGATACAAAAGAATAAGGAAATAAGAAGGACAAAAGAATGTGGGAATGTCTATGCCACATGTTCTCTTTCTCTGTAATATTTCTTTTCTTTCCAATGAACTTTCCTATCATCTTTACAATGTTTGTGTCTTGCTTGAGTTCTTCTCTTGTCAAATACAAGGACCAAGATCAATTAAGCTGCCCTAAAATTTCTGCTAACATATTTGATGTATTGTCTGGGAAGTTAGAGATGATGTATTTTCCTTAGACTCATCAGATGGTTCCACAAGATTATGTGTTAAAGGATCAGTTGTAGAATTCATTGTCATATTAAAAAGATACCTTAATAATAGCTATCAATATAAGAATCTGTCAAACATACAAGTTCAGCATTATGATGAAAATAGATGTAACAGATTAAACAGAAGGAACTTTTCCTATTGCCTTTAAATTCTACTAATGCCCAAAGGTGAAAATAACTATTCATTCAACAGACACATTCTAACTCATATCCCCACCTCCAGGTATTGCTTTAAAAAGTGTCTAGAAAGGCAAATGTGGTTTTCAGTGATGTATAACTGCCTCCATTTGCCCAATGAGGTAACTAGCAAATCTCTTTAACCCAGAAGAAAAAAAAGTCAAGCCAAACATGCAATCTAACTGGTGTGTTTCTCTTCCAAACGTTACCATCAGCCACAAATCTGTGATTTTTGCCAGGGAAAAAGTTGTTTATTATTCCACTGTTGTCATGGCAGCCATGTTTCCATTTTATCCTCCTTTTCTCCCCACACATCATGCCACTAATACATGTTCCAGACCTGCCGTCCCCGACATTTTGACGAAATAAAATCCATTGAGAAAGCCAGTCCTGCGGTTTGAGTCTAGTCTATTATTTTCAATGATTACATCAGCAGAGGGGGGTAGGGAATGGAGCTGTCTATCTCTGTACCTCAACACAGGAAGACTGAGAAGAATTCTATCCAATCTCAGGATTACCTGTCTTCCTCCACCTTAGACACGTGGATGACAGTCATCAGAACTGAGAATGTTTCCAAAAGAACAAGAGAAAGAAGGAGAAAACAAACTCAAGCCTGACCATTGGTAATACTGATGTCTGTAAAATTAATTGAAGAATCAGAGTTAGTCTCAGGATATCTGGAGTCTAGACAAATCTTCCAGCCTTGGTAGGATGGGCGCTGCCCTTTCATTTATGATCAAAGTAGAACAGTAAATAAATAGCAGCGAAAGTCAATACCATTTGCCAAATAACTGAGGATTCTTACTTTTTTTTTCCTGGTCTTGCTCTGATTTTGAGTGTGTGTTAAATTATTTCTCTCCATTCTATGTCTTACTTCCTTTGATTCTGATCTTTCAGAGACATGACATCCTGAGGCCCTGGGACAGAAGCTAAACATTGTTACAGCACTGTTAAGTCACTGTTAATATTAATGATAATTCTTTTTTGCTAGTGCCCCTTCTCTTGTTTGTTTTTCCAGTAGATGAGCTATGATGTTGGGGGGGATGGAGATATTTGGTTCCCTAACTCCCAGATGTTAGGCACCTCTTTGTTGTTTTGGCCACTTCTGGTGAAGGACTATCAGCTGAACTGCCAATTGAACTGCCAACTTGCCAGCATTGGCTGCTTTGTATACTCCACAGGCACCTTGAGGAAGCTGCTTGGCTGAGCACACTATCCCAGCTATGACTATTACAAACATCTTGATTTGTACCCTCATTTTTCCCTAGTAGAGAAGTAAAAGGCCTGTGACTGGTGCAAACATAGTCCTTCAATTGCATGAGAAACTGCTATCATTGGTGCAAATGTGATCCTTCATTTGCATCAAGAGCAACTGTGGTGGGCACAGAGATCCTTATCACACCCCTTTCTTCTGTATAAGAGGGAGAACTACACACCTTCCACCTTCCTGTCCCCTTCTCCTGTGTTTCAACATTAGGCTCAATGAAAATTTTCTCAAGTGGTGTTTTCTTGCCTAATTTTGATCTTCATCACCAATGGAGTAGGTTAATAACAGGAAGAGAGTAGGCAACATGAAAAGAGGATTTCAACCTGAGAGAGGCCTGGACAAAACTGATAGGAGTGAGGGAGGCAAGCAGTGCAAGGCAAAAGATAATACTGGCATGTGGCAATCAGCTGGTGGAGAGACGCTTCCTACCATAGGAGTTGTAATACTTTGGACCTTCGGCCCCATGTGGATTTTCTAGCTATCAGGGGGCTTGGGCCTGAACCCCATGTTGCCACTCACTGTCAAAGTCCCAGGGATAAGAATCAAGAATAAATGGAGGAACCTCTTCTTGCCTTACCAAGGTTTCTATCTAGTAGAGCAAAAGGAAGAACATGGGAATCAAAATGGTAGGGCCTGGAAAGCCATGATCAAGACTTTGAGGTTTTATCTAGAGATCCACTGAAGGTTTTGAGCAGAGAAGTAACATGACTTGAGTTGTATTTTGGTGAGTACACTCAACAGATCACGTTGCAAATAGCCTATAGTGAGGTGAAGCTGGAGCAGGAAGCCAAGTTAGAAGGCCACTACAGTAGTCTTGGGTGATGTATCACCAAGGCAAATAACCCCGCAAACTCTGAGAAAAACAATCTTTTTGTCTAACTAGCATTCTGTTTCTGACAAGATGCTCTGCCTAACTGGCCACACAGACTTCTGGGGCCTCAACCATAGCTAAAAAACCAGATGCATGATTGAACAAAAAGTAGTGTCATGTTGACCTACAATTCACTTCTGGTTCAACCACTCATAGTAATACATTACCTGGTAAAATTCCTGCTCACCAGTGTTATCTTGGTGTGGTCCATTCTGACCCAGACTGGAACTGGCCCCGTTATAGAGTAAAAGAATTTAATTCCTCCTTTTACAAGATAGACTCAACTATTCCCCAGGAAAATGTAACAAAAAAAAAAAACCCTTCCTTTTCTAAATTTATGTCTTCTCTCTCTCCCTTGGCTCTCAAAAGGACTTTTATGCTTTGTTTGGGTTGAGATGATTTGTGGTTTAACTCCTTCCTTCTTGCATTCTCTATTCAAGGATAAACCTTCCTTCATTGTTCAATTGGTGTTAGGTCTTGGTATTAGTTCCACATTTTCAAGATGGAGAAAGGACCCAATTTGGAGTGAGAAATTGGTAACAAGATATTGGCTGCTGTGACAGCTGAAAACAGACTCTAGATTTATTTTGATATCAGAATTTCCTACACATTTGTGAGGTAGAAAAAAGAGAAAGATTGCGTATAGCATCTATTTGGGGAGGAATTTCAAAAGATAAACCTTGAAAATGTTGATGTGGAGAGATCTAAAAGGCACCCAAGTTGAAATATCAAGTACATAGTTAATATATAAGTCTGGAGCTTAAGAAAGATGTTTAGTGAAGACTTAAAATCAGGAGCTATAGGGGTACCAATGAAGTTAAAGCTATGAGATCAGATGAGTTCATCAAGTAGTAGCTATACATAGTTCACTACCTAATCTAATAGCTCAGGAGTCAACAAGGTAACATAGATCTTACATAAGTGGCTTATTTAGGGCATATTAAAATTTTATAGGCAGAAATTGGTGGTTACCAAAAGGATTGAAAACTTCCTTAGGGGAACAATAATGGAAAAGGAAAGCTTGAGAAATGCAAGGTAGAGAGAGAACATGAGGAAAGGAACTGGATCAAAGAAATAAATCACCAGCCAAGGGACAAAGAGTTAAGTGAAGTTCCTTTAAAACACTGAATAATAACAGTATAAAAACAGTGCATAGAAAATGTTTATGATGCCCAAATGCAGCTACCAACCCATTACAGATGTCAACTCAGTAGCTCTCCTCTGTAACTTCATAATGGAGGGACTCACCATTGTCCTAATTTTGTAGTTGGGGAAACTGAAGCATACCCAGGTTAAGGAACTCACCCAGCCAGGAAAGTACAACCAGAAGTGTTGTCCCTAAGATTTAAACAAAGACAACTCAGCTCTTTAACCAACAGTTTCGATTTATCCTAGATGCTATTTTTTATTGTTTCGATTTTGTTAATATTCTCTGTATTTCCTTAACAAAAACAAAAGAAAGAAACATGCATACAATCATATATTTCCAAAACTTCCCATGTGGCATATCTTCATTAAAATCTGCTGACTTCTTCCTCTCACAATTCCTCAAAAGTCAATGTTTTTTTTGTCTTTGTGTTCTCTCTGGGGGAACTTTACTCCACAGAAACTTAAACTTGTCCATACAGATTTGGCCAAATGGGTCCTATTTTCTCTATCTAAAAGGCTCTTCAAGGTTAACTATGGCAATTTCCTCTACAGTAGCTAAATTAAATATAAATCTAGAGAAATTAAAAATAGTGAATTACTCCTGTCTCTGGAATATACAAATGAAATCAGCCACTTTATTTATTAAATTACAATCTTCCCACTCTTCATTCATCTGGACATTTGTCCCTCCCCATAAGCATCTCTCCCCACAGGGAATGGCTCAATTAATATAACCCAAAAGTAGTTTGGAGAAAAGTCAAGCACAACAATCCTTTACCTTAATTACATAATTTTTCAGGGAAAACTACATTGGAAGGCTAAATTATTTGCATAATTGTCTTAATTCTTCACTTAATTTAACAGATTTATCCAAAGTCAGAGGCAAAAATGGTTTAATTTTAGATGAGCCCTAACCAGCAGTTGAGATGTATATGTCCCTGACAAATTATTTTAATCAGGGTCCAATTTGGAAGCAGGGAGTTTTTTGTGTTTTGTTTTTGTCCCCTGATCTAACAGTGGTAGCTATAATGAATTCAAGAAGATAAATTATTTCCTAAAGCATATAAAGCTTTCTGGAGTGTCCTGTAAGCAACCACAGTTTCTAGTTTCATTTTCTACTTTTTGGTCTGCCATCCTCAGCAAAACTACCTCTTACTACTCTTGTCTGGAAAGTTCTCCACCAACTTTTAGAACAACCTTTGGAGTCCAAATACATTTTAATCCTCTCCCAGAATTCATAATCCCTTCCCTAAGAGTCATTATCCCAGAATAAAATTCATTTATTTTGCCATGCTTGGGAATTTTCTCTAAAAATGAAAATTAGAGAAAAACCTGTTAATTCTCTCTGTTGTCCAGCTCCTAAGTGTTGAAATCCAACACATATACTCACACCTCCAAAAACATATATCAGTCTCAAAGTCAATAAGGTCATCACATAAGAAGTAATTTATTTTTCCTGTAACTTTTAATTGTTGAGGCTATGTAAGAATAATGTTCACTTTGGGGCCAAGGGCCATTCTCAGCCTAAAGAATGCCAAAGATCTCCCTTTTTAAATTTCTATCCTCCAATTACATGCTTAGATATAATTCTTGTTACTCCCTCAAGAAAACTCTATGAAGGAAACATGTGGGGGTAATAAGACTCTATAGACTATCTCAAACCCATTCTACTACCTCAATCTTAATCATTAACTCACATTCATATAGTGTTATCAATGTAAACTGCCTGCAGTATATCTGACAAATGATAACGGATACGAAATCTATTCTTTGAAAATTACTAAAACAGATTGAAATGAGGAGCAATACACAGACAAGCTTAAGTTAAAATTATAAATACTGAGCACAAGGTAGGAAGTATTATACTTAAGAGAAAGAGACAAGCAGCATCCTTAGATCTCTCCTTCTATTTAGGAACATTAAGACTTTAGACCAGGTGCCAGTCAGTGGCTTATGCCTGAGATTTGAGAATTGAGATTTTAAGCCAGCATAGGCAGAAAAGCTCAGAAAACTCCTATCTCTAATTAACCAGCAAAAAGTCAAAATGAGACTGTGGTTCAAGTAGTAGATTGCTAGTCTTGAGTGATAAAGCTATGCAGGAGCTAGAGACTGAGTTCAAGCTCCAGTACCAACACATAAACACACACACACACACACACACACAACGAATTTAGACAAGTTTAAGACTTTAAATTGTTTAGACAACTTTAAGGTGTTAGACAAAACTGGTCTTGACCTTGGATATTCTTTTTTAAAGGGGATAATTCAATATCATTCTCAGCATTATCATGAGGACCATAAACAATAATACAAGAATATTTCTGAGGCCAACCCACAAAGCTGGTTGTGTACAATAGCCCTCAAACCTCACAGTCAGCATCCTGTGGGAGCAAAAGGCTGGGCTGGAATAAAGTTTTGCAAAATAGTTTCCTTCTTATTGATAAAGACAACATTTCAGTCCATTTACACATAGCACAGATGTTTTAATTTAAAAAAAATACATAGCCAAGTTTGCAATAATGTGAAGTTATTGCCTAGAGTCATCTTTAAATGATGGAAAACTAATGTTTTGAGACAATAAAATGGCCCATATATCTTCTCATGTTATCTAGATGAGCCATTTTGCAAGCATACAGCTTTGAAATTTGTCTGGGATCCAAGCAATTTTTGCTAATTGCTTTGAAGTTAAATAAAGTGAAACTTATCTGGAAATTTTAGTACTCAGATAAATTGGTTTCTAAAGCATTTTAAATAGTTTGGATTAAAAAATCCTTAATTTTTAAATAGTATAAAAAGTTACAAAAATATTTTGCCAAAGTAATTCACTTTTCAAAAACAGTTCCTGGCTTGTACTATCTTTAAATCATACCACTTCTAGGTTATGAAAACTACATGAAATAGATCCCAGAGCAACTAAGTTTAAAAAAACAATTCCAAAATTAGTACTTGAAAAAACTTTCCAAATTTAACCTTTGATGGTAATGTCCCTCAAAATTCCAAATAAGTTAATGAACATTCTAAGTTTCATGTACTCAAATATGCAAAATATCTTATTCTGTTCATGCAAGTCAGAGTCTAGGACCTACACCTGCTTTCCAAAGGTAGTAAGGTCTGAGTTGGCTGTGACAAGGAGGTTCTGTCTTCTCTTCAGATGGTGAAAGAAAAGGAAGAGACAGTCCAACTTCAGCCAACCCATACTCCCCCATTCTCCTCTCCCATAAATCTGACATGATGATCCCTGTCTGACATTTCTCATTTGATTCCTCTGTGACCATTCACATTCACATGCCTGGATCAGAGATTAGCACAGAGGAGGCATTTAGTTGTTATTGTCTTAACAAATTAGTGAACATGTTGTGGGAGAGGGAGAACATGACTTATACCTCTGAAAACCCTCAATCACCCCCTCAAGACAGAAATGACTCTCCCTCCTTTATGCTTCCTTAGCTCCGCCTACCACTGCACTACACCATCTCCTAATTACTTAATGTGAAATCTGGCTCTCACATTTGACTTGGAACTTCTCTCCGGCAGGGATTTTTGTCTTCTCATCTTTCTTTCCCAAATGTCCAGCAACACAGGGACTGAGCCCTAGGAAGTGTTCCAAAGGAATGGCTGAATGAGAAAGAAAAGAATGCAATAAGATCACATGTTTACTGTCTTCTTTTATTGCTAATGCTAGAAATTCGTTTGCTTTAAAGTTAGAACATATGATGAGTGAGTCACTCCTAAGATTTTTTTCCCCCAGAACTTTGAAGAGAGGGAATGGAAAAACAAGATAAGGCAAAAAGAAAAGCCCAACGGGAAAATGTTGACAGTAACTCTTGCTCTTCATCATTTGTTCTTGAAAGCCAAGGCGATCTGTGAGTCAGGAGACAAAGGAACATCATCTCTGACTATTTGCTAAAAAATTATCAAAAACAATTGTGGAAAGGAAGAGCCAAAAACATAAATACCAACTCTGTGAAGAGAATTACAGAGATGGCATATGCTTGGGATTTGTGGAAAATAACTTCAGCAGCTTCTTTATTCTGCTGCTTCATAGCACCCTTCTCGCAGACACCAGTAATCACTAGAGAACTCGTTTCCCTCAAAGTCCTTCCTATCCAGCAGAACAGAAGAACTAAGGTATACATCCAGATTTCCCTAACCCAGACTGAACTTCAGAGTTACCTGGGAACTCCACGAACAACTCCCTGGAAGCCTGCTTCATTAACTTATAAGGAGGTGAGCCATGGGACTTTGAGCATCTGAAAGTCTTCCTTTGAAGGAGTTTATTGGGAAGGGAAAACTTCCCTTTACCTTCCTAGTATTTGTGCTTAGAAGCCTTTGAATTAAACTAACAATAGACAGTTTAAACAGAAAGTGGAACCCAGGAGACTTGAGGGGATGGGAGAATTGGGAAGGATGGAAGGGAGGATGGTGAAAGGCATGACATCCTTCAAGATACATTGTCCTCCTAAGATGACATGTTCACTTGAAACCTCTTTGTACAAATCTTAAAACAATAAAGAATAAAAATGATAAAAATTTAAAAAAAGAACTTAATTACACAGTGAAGTATGACTCAAGGGAAAGTTAGAATTTAGCACTTATACATGATCTTAACAGGAGAAGGGGGAGATAGAAAAACAAATGGCTTTTTGGAAAGATAAAGGAGCCTTCTCATGAGAACAGATGGGAGATAGAGTAGTTTTTGTGGCGATGCCTGTTGGGTGTTTGGGTGGGTTCTGATTGCATTTCCAATGGTAGGAGTCATTTTTCCCCAGGTCCCATCAAGGAGGGGATTTATAACCAGAGTTCATTGAAGGAGCCTCTGTTTCTAAGCAGATAAAGAATTTCAGGAGCCAAATGCCTTCAGCTCAAAATAATTTTATGTTACAATGACGTATTCTGGAACCCTTCAACCATTTTATCACTGACACAACTTAGTGTTGCAGGTGCATGGAGACAATGAAAAGCAAAACAACGTTCAATCAGTTTTATTATTGTTTTTAAATGCTGTACAGACAATATAATCCCTCATTACTGGGAAAAGAAAAAAGAAGTTAAGAAATAACCTTGGTTCCACACCCCACCCTTAATGCACCACTGCAAAGCCCTTGGCCTTTTGTGAACTCATTTGTGATTCTCAGACTTCCATTTGGGTCTCCTACAAGTACCAGAAAGTCACTGGTTTTCCTTCTCACCATTTTTATTGCTCTTAGTTATCAAAGCTTGACACACTGTATACTTTTAATAACATCTGTTCATCAAAGATATCAAGGAGTCAGCTCAGGCATGGGCATGACACTCCCAGCCTCCATTGCCTATGACACCCACCTTTTCTCTGTCAAACCCTCAAACACCAGACTGTGAGCTGTCATGGTCCTCAAGGACCATGATAAATGGGGAACAATAATGACAAGGTAATTTATTTTCTATTTATCTATGTTTCTCCATTTAAAATACTGAGATAATGATCGTGTATGTGTGTGTGTGTGTGTGTGTGTGTGTGTGTGTGCGCGCGCGCTACTCCTGAGGCTTGAACTCAGGGCATAGGTGATGTCCCTGAGCTTTTTTTGCTCAAGGCTAGTGCTTTACTACTTGAGCCACAGTTCCATTTCTGGCTTTTTTGGTGATTGATTAAAGGTAAGCGTCTTATAGACCTTCCTGCCCAGGCTAGTGTTGAACCAGGATCTTCAGATCTCAGCCTCTTGTGGAGCTAGGATTATGGACATGAGCTACCAGCACCTGGCTCAACAGCCTTTCTAACATTATTGATGGCATAAAAGGGCAGATGTGGCTTTGAGAATCTGAAGTACGGATAGTACAATTGAGATATGCTTTAAGTAAACAGTACAAACCAGATTTCAGGGCTAGGGATGTAGCTCAGTAGTAGAGCACTTGCCTAGCATGAATGAGACCCTGTATTTAACCACACACACACACACACACACACACACACAGTATTTAAACTAAATTTTAGAAGAAGATTTCAACATTGACAGGAATGTAAATTAGTGCAGCCACTGTGGAAAGTAGTATGGAGGCTCCTCCAGAAATGAAAGGACTATCATATGATCCTGATATACTGTTCTTGGGCATATATTTCTCATAAAAGAGACTTCATGTTCACAGGAGTAAAATAAGCAAGCAGTAGAATCAGCCAAGGTGCCAGATAACTGATGAGCACATGAAGAAAATGTTCTGCATACACACTATGAGTATCATTCAGCAGTAAAGAAAAAGGAAATTTTGACTGCAGGAAAAAAATGGATGGATCTGGAGACATCATGTTGAGTGATATAAGCCAACCTCAGAAAGAGAAATAGTACATATGTTCACTCATTTGAAGAATCTAGACCTAACAATGAGCATCATCAGAGTAACATAAAAATGATATTAATATGAGTATGATCAAAGTATATAATTTATATGCATGAAAATAGCATGATAGAATCACTATAAGAAGATTTCCAAGACTTAGTATTATTTTAAAAGAATGCAAATGATTACATTAAGATTTTTGTCACTAAATATGGAAGTTAGGACATTTTGGATATGTTGGGATTTAAAAAAATTTTTTTGATCAGTCATGGAGCTTGAATTCTGGGCTTGAACTCTGGGCTTGGGAGCTGTTTCTGAGCGATTCAGATCAAGGCAAGTTCTCTACCACTTGAGCCACAATACCATTTCTGGTGTTCTGGTGGCTAATTGGAGATAAGAGTCTCACAGACTTTCCTGCCCAGGCTGGCTTTGAACCACAATCCTCAGATCTCAGCCTCCTGAGTAACTAGAATTACAGGCATGTACCACTGGCACCCAGCAATTAAAATATTTTTTTTAAATCAAGCCTTCCTGTAATGCTAACAATATGCTAAGTCTAGCCACAACTGGAATTGAAAATATGTAGTAATAGAAATAAGCATGGAACCTCAGATATTCTGTGATGGTATAAGTAGAGAAGGCTGAGTAGCCATAAAACTGTTTATAGACACCATTTTCTCAGCCCTCTTCAGCGTAAAATTTTAGACTGACAGTATGTTTTTGATGCTTTGTTAATAAAACCAATTATAATTAAGTTTGAGAAATGTTTTTCTTTTAATAAAGTATATTCGATGATAACTTGTATGTTTATGTGCTGGCACCGGGACTTAAACTCACTTTTGCTTAGCTTTTTCGCTCAAAGCTGGCATTCTAACACTTGAGCTACAGTTCCACTTACAGCTTTTTTGGTGGTTAATTGGAAATAAGAGTCTCACATTTTTGTAATTTGGGGAGGGGAAGGGCTATAGTGAATGCTTAAATGGGGATGTAGATTGACCCATTGCGACGATGAGATATACAGGACTCTATGTTGAATACAAATTTTACAATGTGGGGGGGGAGGGGGAGGGGAGGAAGGAGTTAGGGAGGTAGAGAGGGAAGTGATGGTGGGGGAAATGTACCCATTACCCTACTCATGTAACTGTAACCCCTCTGGACAGTATTTTTACAATGAAAATATATATTAAAAAATTTTAAAAAGAATCTCACAGACTTTTCTGTTCAGGCTGGCTTTGAAACTCATTCCTCAGATCTAAACCTCTGAATTGGTAGGATTAGCTAGGAGTAGCCAGTATGAGCTACTGGCACCAGTAATATTTTTTAATTTTATTTTCTTGTAAAGATGCTGTATAGCGGGGTTACAGTTACATGAGTAAGGTAATCAGTACATTTCTTGTCAAGCATTGTTACCCCCTCCTTGTTCTTCTTCCATTATCCCGTCCCCCTTTCCACCTCCCCCAAGTAATATTTTTGTTTGTTTGTTTGTTTTTTGGGGTCCGGTCATGGGGCCTGAACTCTGGGCCTGGGCGCTGTCCCTCATCTTCAGCTCAAGGCTAGCGCTCTACCACCTGAGCCACAGCACCACTTCCGGCTTTTTTCTTTTTGCTTATGCGGTGCTGAGGAATCGAACCCAGGGCCTCTGGCATGCAAGGCATGCGCTCTACCACTGAGCCACCTTCCCAGCCCCCCAAGTAATATTTTTTAACCAAAGTTGTTTTCTTACTTGTGTCCCAATGTCTATTCCTTTTTTTGAAATAAACTTATTTTTTAAGTTTTAAATTTTAAACAAAATTACCAAGACCATAAAAAGTCATTATATACTCCATACCCAGCTTCCTATTTTTAACAGCTGAGATTCATGTGGTACATTTCTCACAGTTAATGATATACTGCTGCTATGTTAGCATTGACTGTCCATGCTTAACTATCTGTGCTCCGTTCAGCCTTCCTCTGGCTTCCCTGATGTCCTTTTGTTGTTCCAGGGTCCCATCACAGGTACCATGTTCTTTTCAGTCATCACATCTTCTTAGGTTTCTCTTGACTGTGATAACGTGTTATACTCTGCTTGTCTTGCATGACTTTGTATGTTGTAAGGAAAACTGACCAGGTATTTTGTAGAATATCCATCAAGTGTTCATTTGACACATTTTTCATGATTCAACTGGACTATGGTCTTTTGTCCCTCCCCCCACCCCATCCCACCCCTTCCTGGACAACTGATATTTTACCTTATGTTTCTTTTCTTTTCTTTGGGGGGTGGGCAGTCATAGGACTTTAACTCTGGGCCTGGGCTCTGTCTATCAGCAATTCAGCTCAAAGTTACCACTCTACCACTTGAGCCACAGTACCACTTCCAGTTTTCTGGTGGTTAATTGGAGATAAGAGTCTTATGGACTTTCCTGCCTGGACTGGCTTTGAACTGTGATTCTCAGATCTCAGCCCCCTGAGTAGCTAGTATTACAGGTATGAGCTACCAGCACCTGGCTTATGTTGTGTCTTTTGCCAAATCCTTTCCCTCTGCCTTGAGAACTTAAGGCTCTTCTAAAGTCTACAGCTTTTGAAATAAAAAAGCCAGGATTTTTTTTCTCTGTCATCTGCAGATGACAGGTTCACTATTCAGATGAGAAAAATTAGCCACAGAGAAGAGGGCAAAATCATAAGATGCTTCATTATCTTGTAGTACTTAGTAGGTTGTAGATAGGTGAGAATATCTATTACTAGTTCAAAAATATTGTTTGCCTTCCATACAGTACCTACTGCATAGGATTCTTACAAGGATTAAATGAGATTGCCCCTGAAAAAAATCTTAGCAATCTTTATAGTACTTATGTGCTCAATAGATGTTAGTTTTTAATCTATAGAGTGAGAAGATTTAACCTCCTTCTAAGGTTCCTTCCAGTTCCAAAATACTAAATTCTAAATATGCCTGATGAGAAAGTATAGCAGTATGCAGAGTTCTTCCCAGTATGCAGAGTTCTTCCATTTGGCCCTTGCCCATCCTCTGTAACCTGCTGAAGGATAACCTATTTGGGTCATGTCACAGAACACTATGCCCTCTAGTTTCCAACTGTTTGGACCATGGGAGCTTCCATAGGATTGGAGAAAGAAAGCTAGTCTGTTCCTCTCAGGTCTGTGTTGAGCAGTCTTCTGTTGCTGATTGGAGTCTTTATCCCCTTGTTGCTCTTCTCTAAAGCAATTATACAAGTTTGCTGGGACTGCTGTAACAAAATGCCACAGACTGGGTGACTTAAACAATGGATGTTTTCTCACTTAAAGTCTAAGCTCAAAGTGTCTCTAAGGCCTGTCTCCTTGGCTTACCACTGTTGGCTGTCTTCTTCCTTCATTCTTATAGAATGTCTCTTTGGTGTCCTTATATTCCTGCATCTCTGTGTCCAAATTTCCTTTTGTTATTGGGACACAGATCAGATTGCATTAGGGCCTAGCCTGACAACCTCATTGTAACTCAATCTTCTCTAAAAAGCCCTATCTCCAAATACCTTTACATTTGAGGCTTTTGAATAGGAATTTGAAAGAAACATAATATAATTATAATTAATATAATTGGATATATATACATATATAATATAATTACAATTACAAATAAATTTTGATTTTTTAAATGAGTTTTCTTGGCAGTACTGAGGTTTAAACTTAGGTCTTTGTGCTTGCTAGGTAGGCTCTACCACCTAAGCCACATCCCACCATAAACTTTACCATTTTACTTATTTGTGGAAAAAATATCTGTTAAATTCTCTTTTCAATTCCATGAAAGAAACTGACAGTATGTGTCACAAATGATAAAAAGCTTTCCACCAAAAATTAAAATTTGGGAAAATTGTATTCACTGCTGTGTGCTTGACAGTTTCCCAATACTTTAGAATTTTTCTGATGACATCAGTGATAATACTGACAACAGTGATTTGTTTCAATATTGTATAATTAAGTGTACCAACATCTAGAAAATGTACATAACCCTGGTGAATCAATTATCTTTCCATGATAGTACAAAGTCATGTATAGGAAAACATCCATGCAAACTTCAAAACAAAATCAGTGGATTTTAGGGTATATAAAAAAATTAATTGATAGGGCTGGGAAGGTGGCTCAGTGGTAGAGCACTTGCCTTGCATGCTCAAGGCCCTGGGTTCGATTCCTCAGCACCACATAAGCAAATTGAAAAAAGCCGGAAGTGGCGCTGTGGCTCAAGTGGTAGAGCGCTAGCTTTGAGCTGAAGAGCTGAGGGACAGTGCCCAGGCCCAGAGTTCAGGCCCCATGACCGGACCCCCTAAAAAAAAATTAATTGATAGGTACTTAGATTCTATCCTGAAAATAACCTTTAAGAAATTTTCAGCAATGCAAAAAAGAAGAAAAGAACAAAAGGATAAGGAAGAGGATGATGAAGAGGAAGAAGGAAAAGGGAAGGAAGAATGGGGAGGAGAGGAGAAACGAGGAAGAGGAAAAGGGAAGAAGGGAGAGGGAAGAAAAGAGAAAAGGGAAGGAAGAGAGGAGAGGAGATGAAAAGAGAGAAGAGGGGAAGGGCAAGGAATGGGAGAAGAATGAGAGGGAAAGGAGAGGAGGGGACCAGAAGGGAGAGAGGAGATCTACCTTATGACCTCACCATATCGGCTTATGGAATATATCCAAAGGAACATAAATTAGTATAAAAGAAAAACACCTGCATACCCATACTTATTGCAGCACTGCTCTCTATAGCCAAATCATGGAATTAGCCTAGGTGCCCAGCAACAGATGAATGGATAAAGAAAACATTATGTTATATGTTTGTGGACACATACCAGCCACAAAGAAAAATGAAAGTGCGTCCTTTCCTAGAAAATAGATGGAACTGGATATCATTATATTGAATGAGATAAGCTAAGCCAAAAAAAATACTTATGTTGTTGCTTACTTATAGAATTTAGATCTAAAATGCTGCTGCTGCTGCTGCTGCTGATGATGATGACAATAATGGGACATAAATGTAAAAGGGGTATAATCTTGGGAATCAGTGGGAAGAAAAAGGGGAGAAGAAAGACTACTGGGGGTAAAGATTATAGATAAAGTATGCTACACACACACATACAAACACACAGATAACAATAACATAATGAAATCCACCAGTTAATAGTTTCAAACAGAAGAGGAGGAGGAGGAAGGAGAAGGGAAGGAAAAGGGAAGAGGGGAGGGGACTGTAGAGAAAGAAGGAAGAGGGGAGAGAGAAGAAGAGAGCAGGGAAAGGAAGGGAAGAGAGGAAAAAAGAGGAGAAGACCGAAGAGAGGAGAAGAGAAGGAGGAGAAGAGAAAAGGGGAGGAGAAGGGAGAGCAGGAGATGATAAAGGAGGGGAAGGGAGAGGAGGGAATATAATGGAGGGTATAAACTTTATTCAAATTACACTGCATTCATCACAGAATTGTCGCAGTGAAACGCACTCACATTAATAATGTGTATGAATTCAAAAATAAAAAATTTCAAAGCCAAAACTAAGTAAACAATCAAGCAACAAAACTCCAAACTAGTATAGGTAGAGTATTGTGAGAGGAAAGCCTTCTCTCCAGTTACTCGCAATGGCTGGAGCTTTAGCCACACAGCTGGGTGAAGAGGAAGCATGACACATGGAAAAAATGACAAGAATGTAAACCTGGAAGCTTGAGGCCCCAGATCTATCATTATCTAAAGAGATAATCTCAAATCAGTGCCTTTTCCAGTACCTGTCACCTAAGTCATATATATATATATATATATATATATATATATGAGTGTGTATATATATACTAATATATATTAGTATGAATGAAACACTTCTTTTTTAATTTAAATTTTATTGTAAAGGTGATGTACAGAAGGGTTACAGTTACAAGTCAGGTAATGAGTACAATTCTTTTTTTTGTACATTTCTTTTTGAACAGCATTACCCCTCCTTCATTCATTCCTACTTCCCATCCCCCCACCCTCTCCCCCACAAGTTGTAAAGTTCCATCCCACCATAGTGTCTAGTGAGTATCATCATTGAATTAGTTCACCCTTTGTCTCACTATTCTCTTTCCTTTGACATTACCCCATTCATAAGGAAATGGAAAGACTTGGAAAAAATTATATTAAGCATTGTAAGCCAGACCCAAAGAAACACAGGCTGCATGGTTTCCCTCATTTGTAATAACCAGAATATGTCTATAAACCTACACGTTAATCCAATGGATAGTAAAAGACAAATAATAACATTTGGACATGATTAATGAAACAGCACTCTCAGCATTCACACACACTGAGAACAAAAGAGGAAACTAACTACCACTTTCTATATCGGGTAGATAAGAAGCCATAACAAAGACTACTGATACAGTGATCTAAATGACAAGAAGAAACTAACTACCATTTTCTATATCAGGTAGATAAGAAGCCATAACAAAGACTCCTAATACAGTGATCTAAATGACAGAAAGGTTTATGTGTCTCTGACATAGAAGACCAGTGATAAGCAGAGCCAGCTAACAGCTGTATTTTCTTGATCTAAATGACAGAAAGGTTTATGTGTCTCTGACATAGAAGACCAGTGATAAGCAGAACCAGCTAACAGCTGTAATTCTATAAGGTTATTCTGAGACCAAGACCACTCCTATTTTCTTTCTGTAAGTTCATTCAGGATTGTGCTTTCTGTCTGATGCTGCATCAGCAATACCACACCCAAGTACTAGCCACAAGGAAGAAGGAAAGAACATGGAAAGTAGACTCCTTTCCAGGAAGTGATATGATAGATGCATTTCTGTGTTTCCATGCATTAGTAAACTCGTGGCCATAGGAAATTACCAGGAAGAAGAGAAGGAGCCCTTGTTCCCAAATGCACCTATGAAATGGAGAGATTTCTAATAGAAGGGCAAAGGAGAGAGCAGACACACTTGGATATTTACCTATCTCTGCTATGCCTATAATAAGATGCACATTTGCCTATGATTCTATTAAGGAGTAGATTTTATTGTCTCTTTTTAGCTCATTTTGCTCCAAATATTATCTCGAGCTTATTTTGCTTCCTCTCCACAGAACTTTTTGAGGATTCCAGCTTAATCTCACTATTAGCCTAACTGTGGTTATTTGGGACACGTGTTTCAAAATGGTAGATGTGGACTTCTAAGAGTACTTTAAAGGTCTTACAAAAAAAATTAAATTCAGGGTTTTCTTTTTAGCCAGAGTCTTAAGATTGAATTTTAGCATCTTGGCATCATTCTTAGGTCTCCTAATAATCAGATCATAGCATGGGATGCCAAATTGGGTGATCCCAAATTGAAGCCAAAACTGTTAATAGAATACTTCCCATGGTCTCCAAATCAGCTAAGATAGAAAGGGATTCTGGGGAATTGAGTGATCCCAAGGCACCATGGCACCTGACAACAGAGGCATGCCAAACTTAAAGTAACTATCAAGCAGCAGTCAATGTCATGGTCTCATTTGAGAAGTAATTTGGTTTCAGAACAACAACATCATCCTTCCCATTAAATTAATGTTGTTAAATTGAATCACATTGGCTTTGTTGGTTTTGGATGAGTTTACCTTGTATTTAATTTAGTTCAATTTAACTTTTGGCAGGTTTGGGGCATATTATTGGAGCCACAAGGATAAGTCTAAAAATAGCATTGTAATCAAGCAATTGAAGTAAACAGAAGAAAATGGAAATTGCTTTTTCTCCCCCTTTCAAAGAAGCCCATGTATTGTTAAGGAGCAGGGTTATGGTGAATTGTGATATCTTGTAAGCAAGTGCTCCCTCACAGTGAAATTCTCTGACTATGAAGCTAGCGGATCCTGAATGTGTTTGCTTTGGCAAGGCTTGCTTCAGAACCTGGCCTAGTTTTACGCTTCATCTCCAGGCCTGCTCATGCAAACATGAAATTCTCTGATAATTTTCAGCATTGTTTGAACCAAAAGCAATTTTGCCCAAGAAGGTAAGTGATCATCCTCTTGATCATTGCTGGCCTATATGGTGGTTGATTTCCATTGCCTGAAAGGCCAGGGAAGTGAAAATTCCCTTCTTTGCCTCCTCTCCACCTCATGAGGGTAACTATGTGACAAGGACAATAAACATTCATCCACCCCGGGCAATAATGTAGAAAGAAAATGACATATATAGGGGCTGTGTAACAGCACATACATCAGTCTATCTCGTGTTTGGAGATCCTTTGGGATTAGTGGTACTATATAACTATAAGTTATTGAGACGCTTAATCAACTATTCCCCCACAGACTTGGTTCTGTCTGTGATTTACTGACACCTCTGTTTACCTACAGGATAATGGTCCTGGTGGACGAGAGTATGAGGAAATAAATGACTTGGTAGGTGATTAATTGTCCTAGCGCAGCACAGGGTCCGGCACCAAGATCATTATTTCTATTATATGACAAGAAAGGAGGCATGTGCATAAATAACAGGAGAAAGATTTCCTGGCTGTGCAGGAAAGTTCCACTGTCCTGTTCTTTTCAGACTACCCCAAGGAGTCTAGATCATGGTCAGAATTCTTATCCATCTCCTGAGCCCTCAGAACTGACCTTAATTAATCCATGTGGCTGGAGACCTGGGGAGAATTTAAATCCCATTAACCACCAAAAACAAGTTCAGCATGGTATAGAAACCTTGTTTGGGGTTTTGGATTTTTCTTCTGGAGCTTACCTCTACAGCCCCATTCCCCTACCATTAGGAGACAGTTCTGTGTTCCAAAACTAAGACAGCAGGGAAGAATATAAATTGGGTTGAACACAAACTAGGAGACAGGACAGAGAAATCTAGCAGAAAGTTCAGGACACAGGGGCATCAACCCTCAGTGTTTTATTTTAATTAATTAAATTTGTTCTAGTTGTTCTCAATCCCACTACATATTAGAAGCACTTCATTTGGGAGCCTTAAAAAAATACCACTACTCAGGTCTTGCCCTATTCCAATTAAATCAGAAGCTCTGAGCGAGGTCACTACCTTTCCAAACCAGTGACACATCAGAGACTGAATTCCTGAGCCTTGGAGGTACGCCTTTGGGAGACCTGAGGTATTGATTTCATTAGGGAATCTCCCTTCTCCCCAGCCTAAAAAGAGTCACAAGAAAGAGCAAGGCATGTGCTGTTGCTGGATTGTTCCAGCCCCAACATCATTGCTTCAATAGGAGGAAATAAATCACTGGAGAAGGACTGTGCCTGATTTTAACTGGCCTGGACTTTAATAGCCCATCAGCTTTGGTTTAAATGCTTTTTGATTGCACTGAGCATTTGACCTTAAGCAAAGCACTTGGATTCAACCTTGACATTTACCATAATTAAACAAAGAAGAGTTTGCTCATTAAATATTATTTTTGTTTCTTGGACCATGAACAGAATTGTGAATGAGACTTCATTTCAAGCAATGCAATGGCATGACCCTTGGCTCTCAGAGCTATTAAGAGCTACAAGCCCCAGTCTGCTTTTCACTGAAGGGAGGAGAGACTAGCATTTCCCATAGGCTCTCTTTGCTACCGTCACCTACTGAGAAATGCCACAGAGGCAAACAGTCTACAAAGAGAGAGAGTGTGTAGGGTAGTAAAGACAGGCAGCCCCATCTCAACTCTCATGGATATGAACTTTAGCTTCTTAGGATCTTCACCCATTGAGATCAGGGAGTAGATCCTATTTTGGCAATATACTCCCAATTGCATTGCAACCTTAAACTCACTCATCACTGACAGCAGTGGGGTGGCAGTCATTCTATAAGTTCAACCTCCATTCTTTGTCATGATAGACTGGCCCAAGTAGAATTGATGAACAAAATTCTCCCAAACAAAATAAATCAACACTGGCAGCATGACTTTTTTTTGCATGATCAGACCACCTGTCCAATGGATCTATAGATGCCTAGATTCAGTATAGTTTTTCCAAACCCCATTTACAAGGGATGCCCTGAGCATCAGGTACCAGCCAGTATAGATAGAAGCTGTCTTCCAAAAGATTTTCATGTGGAAATCTCCCCCTTCAGACAAAACGAGATTAAACTATTTGATTTGCTTTGTTGTTAAGACTTTGTTTGTTGCTTCATTTATTTTGCTTTATATCAGTTGAAGGCAAAGTTGAAGTTACAGCAAAATTGAAAGGAAAGCATAGAGAATTCCCCCCATGGCCCTTGTCACTACCCAGACTATATATACACAGCTCTCCCAGCACCCCCCCCATTATTCATGTCCTCCTGAGAGTGGTATATTACAATTGATGACTTCATGGACTTATCAGCAGCACCCAAAGACCTGTCTTGAATTCATTTTTAGAGCTGACTTTCTGAGTTAGGAAAAACTCAGAAGACCATGTATATGAAACCAAGACTACAAAATAGGAGGTAAAAAAAAATGAGGAAAAAAACCTTCTAGTTGTAGCTAGCTTGTATTGCTAGTCAGTTTGCTCTTTTGTTATTCAAGGATTTGAACTGTTGTATCCTTCCCTTTCTATCCTGGGATGCCCAAAGTGAACATTTAATTCAACCTTTATTCAATCTTCTCCTTACCTCTCTCTCTGGCCACCAGGAGGAAGTAAACCTCTGTCATATAAGACCTACAACTTCAGAGATGTGGTGTCATTAAGCTTTGAGGTAAGAAGCCAGGGTCACAAGAAGCCAGGGTCACCATCTGGTCTGGGACCTGAGCTTCATCACATACCCAAAACTGAGCCTCTGGGCTTCCCTTTTTAAAAACATATCCTCTCAAAAGTGGTACTGTAGCTTTGAGGCAATCATTTATGCAGTCCTGATGTTGCCTAGCAAAATTAATAATCCTTTACTTCTACTTCTCCAAAAACCCTGATGTCATTATCTGTGAACAGCACTGAGCTCAGAGGACTGAATTTTCCCAAACTATATTATCTACATAATATACATACCACCGTAGTGTCTTACAGTATACTCTCAGTGCCACAAGAATCTCTGCACTCTGCTTACTCATCCCTACTCTTTGCTAACCCCACTGACTCCATGGTGGTTTTCTCCCAGAATGGCATACAGTATGGCTCCTTTTCAGATTGATTTTTGTCATTTAGGAATATGTATTTCAGTTTCTGCATGCTGAACTGGGATTTTTTCTACTTACAAGTACGATCTAAGCAAAACAGCTCCTTTCGCTGCACCCTTCCTCATCCTTTCTCCCTCCTTTCATGATGAGTATGCAGGAGTCAAGCTGACCATTTAAAACCCAAATCCAAACTGGGAGAGAGTGAGGGAAGGGGTGACATTGCCCAAAAAGAAATGCACTCTTTACCCAACTTATGAAGCTGTAACCCCTCTGTACATCACCTTTATAATAACAATTTAAAAAATCAAATGTAATCTCCAATTCTGGAAACTTCACCAGCTAAGATGGGTACTGCAATCTTTCTAGCAACATCTTTTCAACATGTAATGAACTCCTCTAAATCCCTGTAACAATTTCACAAGTCCGTTGTCTGGGTCATGGTATCTTAGATATTTGGTATACAATTCTGGGCATTTCTGAGAAGGTGAGTTTTCTGTATGAAATAGATTCTGAGTAAAGCAGATTGTCCTCCATAATGTGAGTGAACCTTATTCAATCAGTTGAAGGCCTTCATAGAACAAGGGCTTACCTTTTGTTCCCAAGCAGGGAGTCATTTTTACAGCAGATGCCTTTGAACTACACCTCATCTCTGAGTCTCCTGTCAGATTTCACAGAGTCTGCAATCACATGAACTAATTCTTGAAATAAATATTAAGCAAAGAGATAGGCATCTATATGGACATATAATAAATAATATAGGTAATATAATGTGGATGCATATATGCACGCACACCAATCTATTTCTTTGCAAGAAACCTACTGGAGATCACTGACAACTTACCTCCACAGAAGCTGGCTTATGGTTTCCATTGCAGCAATTTCCTCCCTGTATTTCTTTGTGATGCTATTACTATTAAATGGCAATGCAGAGTGTGGCAAACATGAATGAACCCTGAACCCAAGTCTACTGATTAGTAATAGAATTACAAGACACTTCACTTTTCTTTTTGCTTCCAGTGGAGGAGAGAGATGAGAGAGGATGAACACGTGAGACACAGAGTCCTAACTCTCCATTCCACACAGATCAAATCCTCCAAGCTATGCTGGGTGTGAACTCGCACTGGGACCATAAACAGGCCATAGCTGGCACCACTAGGGAGAGCGATAACCTGTGGGAGAAATCTGCATTTACAAGGATGCCCTGAACATCAGGTGCCAGGCAGTATAGATGGAAGCTGTCTACAGAGACCAGGCCTATGACAGTCTCATGCAACCCAACTCAGTTCTTTCCTGGTTTCTACAGAGCACAAAAATCTACAAAGTTCTAAGGGCCAATGAAAGAGGTGGTGAAGGTAACTGAGAATGAAGAACTGAGAAGCCAATCTGCAAGGCCTCACTAAGACACAAGATGGAAACTCTGTAGTTGAGACCAACAGGGAAGTCTAGACAGATCTGGAAAGCTGATAAAGGATATGATTAAGAATTAAAGAGCCAGTATATCACCAGCAAAATTTCAGGTAGGCTGAAGTCATCAGAGGACAAGCTGAGTTTGCAAGCTATGGACTGAGAGAATGTTCACCAGTTACCCCAGGGTACACCCTGAAATAGGGAAATATGTGAAACTAGAAGCCAAGTCCCAGAGAACAGAGACAAAAGACTCTTTTCCTCTCTTGAGGATGTCCAAGACTTCTGGATTCTCTACCTCCTCCACACCACCTTGAGAAAGGACAGAGGACAACTTCTTGGAAGAAGGAAAAAATAGAACTTAAAGAAAACAACTGTAGAGCTGGGAATGTGGCTTAGTAGTAGAGTGATTACCTAGCATGCATGAAGCCCTGGATCTGATTCATCAGTACCACATAAACAGAAAAGGCTGGAAGTGGTGCTGTGGCTCAAGTGGTAGAGTGCTAGCCTTGAGCAAAAGAAACTCAAGGACAGTGCCAAGGCCCTAAGTTCAAGCCCCAGAACTGGCAAAAAAAAAAAAAATTAAAGGAAACAACAACAGCAAAAAATAAACCTTTAGTGTCTATCCACAGGGGACTTTTTTTAACTGGGGAGACTGTTCTCTTTCATGAGTACCTGTTATATGTGTTCCACCCTACTGTCTATCCATCTGTCTGTCATCTATCTGTCTGTTTATGGTAGATCTCACTAGGTAACTCCGGCTACATGATCCTCCTGCTTTGGCCTCCTGAATGCTGAGATTACAAGGGTAGAACATCATGGCTGACCCCATCTATCCACTCAGCCGCCCCACCCCCACCTCGCATGTTCCCCCTCTCCCCTCCCCCTCCCCGCACTCTCTTTTATTAGGACTTCAGAGCAAAAAGAAATGGTTACCAAAATAAAAGGAATTCTATCCTGTGTTTGCACACTGGAGCCCTCTGCGACTGTGACAGAAGACCATGAAGGGAGAGCCTTTCCTCCATCACGGCCTTGGAAGAAGACATGCTCTCCTCTCATCCTGGGAGAACGAAAACAAGGCTAGCCCCAAGGACACTAGTTACTTTCAGCCTGCCCCGAAGAAGCCATCATGATAATAACAAGGCAGCCAGACATATGAAGGTTGACTTTCAGACAGGCAGTTTGAACTCTCTCCTTCCTCCTAATGCTTTGGGTATAAGACAGTAGAAAGAAGCTGAGAGGCACTGGGAATCCAACTGAGTAACAGTAGCTTCTCCCAGCTGTAGAGCTAAGGGGCTCCATTCAGAGGGAGAGGGAGCCCTTGCTCCTGCTTGTGCCCATTTACTGTGACCAGAGGCCCTTCCAAGAGCTGTTAGAACCAGTGCTTTCAGAAAAGGCAGCAGCGTTACCAACTCATTGACAGGGAAGGTTGAGGGTAGACATTAGGAACCAAAGCTGTGCCTCTATGGTGATACAGCTCAGCTCAGAACCAGCCTGGAGAGATGCCTGTCCATGTGAGGCTCTGCTCTGCTGTGGTCTCCTTATTCTGCCTCAACCTACCATGTCCTTAGTTGTTATCAACCTGGGCTATGGATTTTCAAACCAGATTTGATGTTGTTTTAAGAATTCTCCAAACCTGGGATGTTAATTCTACCCCTGTGTCTTGCTGGGTAGTTGCCAAAATCACATACCTTAAAACATGAGGCTTTTTTCAACCACATCTCTTTCATCCAGGCTATTTTTGTTCTGATTAGCAAGTTCTTACTAGTCTACTTCACAGATCCATGGAAGAGCTGGAATTATGTCTTCTCACCAATTCTGCAATTTTGGTTTCCATCTGGTCATCCCTATTGTGTACCGACAATGTGCTATGCACAGGACTAGATATTTAAAATGTATCTCAATTAATCTTACAAAAGTCATAAACAGGGCTGGGAAGGTTGCTCAGTGGTAGAGCGCTTGCCTTTCATGCCTGAGGCCCTGGGTTCGATTCCTCAGCACCACATAAGCAAAAAGAAAAAAGCTGGAAGTGGCGCTGTAGCTCAAGTGGTAGAGCGCTAGCCTTGAGCTGAAGAGCTGAGGGACAGCGCTCAGGCCCAGAGTTCAGGCCCCATGACCAGACCAGACCCCCCCCCAAAAAAAAGCAAAGCAAAAGTCATAAACAAGTTTACAAGCCCCATTCTACAGAAAAAATTAGAAGTGAAATAAGATAAAAGCAGAAGCTGAACACTGGTGATTCATGCCTATAATCCTAGCTACTCAGGAGGCTGAGATCTGAGGCTCATTGTTCAAAGCTGGTCCAGAAAAAAAAAAAAGATCATGAGATCCTTATTTCCAATTAACCAGCAAAAGTCCAAAAATTGAGGAGTGGTTCAAATGGTAGAGCATGACCAGTCTTAAGTAAGAGCCAAGTAAGCCCACAAGGCCCTGAATTAAAGCCATTACACTATCCCAACACAAAAATGAAACAGGTGGTAGCCTTTTCCCAAGATTTCAAAGTGAGTAATTTGCAAATTGAAGAGCCAAACACACACACACACACACACACACACACACACACCAATCTCCACCCTACAGTAGTGTACTAACCTCTTTATGGCCTCTCTAACCCCAATGCTACCTCTCACCACACCAATGCCTTTTCTCTAGGCTGCTGCAAAGGGGGAGCTTCTACATTCCTCCGATTTTCCTCTGTCAGTATTTGTGAGGAGAGAATGATTTCTGGATTAAGAGCTAACTGAAACAGCCTCATTCATTCTCAGAAGCCCTTCACTGCTGTGTCCCATTATCAATAACGCCAACAATACTGAAAACGTGTCTATACATATGTATGTTCAGTATATACTCTTTTGGCTGTCCGTGCAAAGAAATGAGCTAGAAAGAATTGAAATGCCTGACTTCTTACATGCCAGTCTATATTCTATTCCACTGTTGTCTCAAGAGAAATGTCCCAATACCAGCTATAATGTGAAAAGGACATAACCAGAATGTAAATGCAAAGCCAGCAAACACATTCTAGAATTTTGTCATACTTTTTAAGCATCCTAATCACTGGACATCTTATGTGAAAGATGGAGGGTGAAAGCATCATTTCCATTGTACATCCCAATTCCTCCTTTATATTAGCAGAATTTGTGCCTTCCCTTTTAGAATATTTCCCTGGTTTTATCACTACTGACCTTTCCTTTCCTTGTCATTGAATATTTTTTCTATTGCCTTCAAGTAGTTACTGCTAAGTTCTCGAAGCATTCATTAATCATGGCTTTCTCCCCTCCTAGTTCTAAAGCAATTGAGAAATACACAAAGGAATTAGACAGAGTACTTTAAATGGAGTTCTACTTCAGGGACCTGGGCTGTTGAATGGCAATTAACCCCATAGGCCAAGGCTTTCACTTTTCCCACTCTGAATTACACTTAGCCACCTTTCCATGGTCACAGCAGCTAGACAACTTCAAGGTTTTCTTTTTCTCTAGATCAGCTTATAACTGTGTCTTCACTACATGGAAGAAGCAGAACAGAAAGGAAGAACATAATCTAGGCCTCGGGTCATCTGGCCTAAGAAAGCAAGCCTAGAAAGTACAGAGCCTAAAAAAAACCTTAGCTGAAAATTCCTTCCATCTCTGCAGGGGGGTGTTGTGTTAGAAGTGTCTCGAGATATTGGGGTGTCACATAGGAATAAGGATACCAACTTAAAAGAAGCTCAGCAAGGCAAGATTTTACTTCTGCAGAAAAGCATGCTGCTAATAAGAAGCCAAGTTGGCAAGCACACTTGGTGGGCAATCCATCCAGGTTTTATCCCTAATCCCTTTGCTTTGATTGGTCAGCACTTAGGTCTACCATCTTGCAAGACTAGCTAGTTTGAAGGAAGTTAAAAGTTTATCCAAGCAATCAACCAAAACTATGACACATGGCCCAAACTTGTCAGAAAAACAATTCTTAAACAGCTGACTCTCTACCACTTGGGCCATGCCTCCAGTTCCTAGAAAAACAATACTTCTAACAGGATGTGGCTTAACTAAATAATGTCTTGTATGATGGTGGCTACACGTGAAATGGTGTTGCTATGTCAAGCAACCACTTTGACAGAGAACATTCTAACTCATATAGTAGTTGCAAATCTCTCATCAAGAAGGCATGTCTAACTCTATTAAAGCAGGCTTACCCTTGTTTAATTTGTACCAAGAGTCCTCTGCCTTCACCCTCTCAGAACCCATCTACCCACAGTGGCTACACCAGTGGAAAAGCCATATGGGTAAAAGCCACAGTGCCCAGCTGAAATCTCAGCCAACCACTAGACTTAGGAATGATGTCATTTAGGATCGGCCAACACCAAATCAACAAGCCCTTGACCACAAGCACGTGTGTGAACCCACTAACTCCACATGGGACAGAGACAAACAATCTCATCTGAGTCTTGCCCAAATAGCCAGCCCACAACATCTTGAGCAAATTAACTAGTCATGAACAACACATGCTCAGAAATATCATCCAGCCCTGACACTCAGATAAGTCCTTCTGGAATAGATGGGAATACTGGCTCTTCTATGGATTATGAGGAGTGGGGTAATATCTCACCCAAGAGGTGTGAGTATTGTCAATATCTACCTCTTAACGCCTTCTTGTAAATGCAGTGAAGGCACTTACAATTAGTCAAGGATCTAATGGAAAGTAGTTTCCTAATCCTGCTATTATAAATCGCCACAAATTCTCTGGCTTAAAGATTAATTGATTATCTTGTGTGTCTAGAAGTCACAAGTCCCAAATCAAGATTCATGGGGCTACAACCCAGGTGTGAGTAGGGCTACTTTCATTATGGAGGCTCTGGGGGCCAAATTCATTTCTTTATGTTTCCATTTCCCTGAGGCTCCATACATTCTTTGGCTTCTGACTCCTTCCTGTCTTCAAAGCCAACAATGTCTTCCTCAGTGACTCTGGCTTTTCAGCCTCACTCTTCCACATTTAATGACCTTAATTAAATTAATCCCATTGGAACTACCTGAATCATCCAGGTTGCCTCCTTTATTTTACAATCAACAGGTTAGCAACTTTAAATCAATCAGCAACTTGACTTGCTTCTTGTCGTATAACAACATGTTCACAGTTTCTAAGATTTAGGATATAGGCATCTTTGATAGCAAGAACACATTATTCTGTCTACCACAAATAGCAATGTCAAAAAGAGTAGAACCACAGAGTAGAACCACTCAGTAAAATTAGCATTCAGTTCTTTCACATTTCCTAACAATTTCTTGAAAGTGGGGATAATAAGAAATCTTCCCTTTTTAATGGTATGTTTTGGAGTTGATCGTGTAGGACAGAAATAAAACCTTGTTGAAAACAAAATACATTTTATCTTCTGTTTCACTCTAATAGTCCCATGAAGGCCAAGTTGACAGACTGCCTCGCTTCCCTCTCAATCATGTTGCTGATAACAACATTGAAACATCACTTGGGCCTTCAGGCTGGACCCTGTTGATGCAGGCCTCACTGAGCAAGAGGCAATCTGTCTCGGTCTGTCAGATGCTACAAGATTTCTGATGGCAATGATGAGGAAAGCACTCGACTTCCCCTGGCTCCATCCATCTCCTGAGTGGTGGGAGAGAAGCAGCACAGCAGCATCCACTGTCAGAAGCTACAGGAGATGATGCATTGAAGAATACAGCATGTGCCTGCTTGCACGGCCATTTTCTCCTTGCACTTTCATGCCAAAAAGGTGGTTTAAAAGAGACTCCTGGATGTGGTGGCTCACACGTGTAATCTCAGCCACTGAGCCGGCAGGAATTGGGAGGATAGTGGTTTGAAGCTAGCCTAAGAGACAAGTTCACAAGATCCCAGCTCAATGAATAAAAACCTACCTGTGGTGTCACATACTTGTATTCCAGCTGTGCAGAAAGCATAAGCAAGAGAATAAGTCCAAGGCAGGCTCAGACGTATGTGTGAGACCCCATTTGAAAAACATCTAAGGCAAGATGGACCGGAGGGCATGGCTCAAGTAGCAGAACACCTGCCCAGTAAGCAGAACCCCAGAGAGAACCACTAAGAGAGAGACTGACAGAGACAAAGGGGAAGAGCAGAAAGGAGACAGAGAGAAAGATAGAGAGAGAGAAAGAGAGGAAGAGAGAGAGAGAGAGAGAGGAAGATGGAGAAAGAAAGAAATGACGATGTTTACTGTGTATGTGCATGGTCTTACCATATCCACTGAAGATACAAAGAGGTCATGCCTGGAAATACGCTGGGCACCATTTACCCAGGCCCATAAATAAAGAACATGCAATGGGAAGTCTCATGTATTAACACAAAAACATGCTAGCTGTGGAATGGCTCACACACACTCACGTGTGTGTGTGTGTGTGTGTAATATAAGGACATAAGCAGACACATAAGAGACTTGAGAAGGAATGACTTGTTAGCTCATCAACTGGGATCATTTGACAATTAGCTGTATAAAAGAAGTCAGTGTGCTGAAGGAGAATGCCACTAGAGTGGAGAGAAAGTGTGAGAGCCGGTTCCACCACTTTCTTGCTAAACCTAAGTAAGATCATGGGCAAGCTAGTTAATTTGGCTCCCTGTTCTACAAAAGAGGTTGTATTCCAGCATCCTGTAATAAATAGTCTTCGACAAATTCCCTTTCCACATGACCTGCCATTTCCCTCCCACACTGATGCTGGGATCACCTGTGTGATTTGTTTTAGACCAATGTAACACCTTCAAATGAGACATCAGCAGAGAAAGCTGCTTTGCACACCTGGGGTTTGCCTTACACTACCCAAGATAACCTGGTGGAACGGCTGTCTCTAAGATTCCCCAAGCACAGCCCCAGCTAATGCTAAGGGCCCAGGCATGTCATATCACAAATGTTTACTACCTTAGATCACGGTACCTTAATTTAGTCACATGACCACAGTCACATGCATAACCCCAGGAAAGCCAAATAGTAGCGATGCAGCGCAAACTATAGAACCATTGCAAAGAAATCATTGTTTTAAACTAGTCTTTGGGGATGAATAAGATGGCTTTCATAAGTAGAACCCAAACAGCCTTTCCCTGTATGGATTTGAACCATGTGGCCGACCACTATAAGCAACTGAAACCATGAGATGAACGGGGCATCTCAGCCTCTTAGATTTCAAGAAAGGGAAAGCCTCCAGCTGTGGGTAGTTAATGCCTTTATTGTCTCCTGTGTCTGACTGCTTGGTCTCAGCTATATACCAAAGGCCTGTAGGGAAGGAGTTGAGATAGACTCAAAAAGAATAGCCAGAGGAAACTCAGAAAATCCAGAAAGTGGCTCTGATACATTGGAATTTTTCTACTCATTTGGAATTATTTTACTTCTCATTCGAATTTGGTGATGAGCCTGCAGTCCCTCACATGAGGATGGGAAAGGGAGTGAATGCTCAAAGATAGGTCAGTATGGCCTCTTGTGATGGTGGAGGCACTGCAGGAATGGAGAAGGGCGGTACCCATGCCCATGCAGCAGTCAAGCTAGTGTGGGTCTTCACTGGAGAAAGAGAGGGATAAACAGATGGCTGTGACTGACAAGTTTGGAGCCAGGAGGCAAGGACAAAACCTTGCTAAGCAGTACACAAGTGTGTCCAGGCCTTCAAAGTCCCTGCAGCTGGAGAAAGAACAGCTTTAGAACCCATCTGATCTCAATTTTCATTCCAATACAACCAATTAGCATACAGGTGTAGAGTCAAGAACGGTGATCTCAGACTGTTCAAGAGTCAGGCAGAGGCGGGAGGACCTCACAAAACCAGCTGAGGCAAAGTAGCAAAGCCTTGTTTCAAAAACAAAGTAAAAAGCCAGGTGCCAATGGATCATTCCTATAATTCTAGCTCTGCTCAGGAGACTAAAATCCTGGAAAGCTGCATTTCAAAGGCAACCAGAAAAGTCCATGAGACTCTACCTCCAAAAGAACCAACAAAACTCTGGGCTGGAGGGGGTGGCTCGAGTAGTAGAACACCAGCTGTGGGAGCAAGTGGAAAAGTGCGTTGAGCAAATACAAGTCTGTGAGTTCAAACCTCAGTACTACAAAAAATAAAATGAAAACAAAATAAAAAGGCTGCAAGTGAGGCTCAACAGTAAAGCATTTGTCTAGAATCTGCAAGATCTAGGGTCAATCCTTAGGCGCGCACACACACACACACACACACACACACACACACACACACACACACACACACGTGACCCTGGCAGATTAGTTGACCTAGAGAGCCTCAGTTTCTAACCTGGATTGTTGTGAGAGTTGGAGATTATGGATATAAAGCATTTTGTCACATATTAGGCTCTAGAAAGTGATGGCAGTCATTACAAATATGACATTACACATTGATGTCCAAAGGAAAGGTGCTTCAGCCAATCCTAGTAGGTGGTCCTTTCTCTGGGCAGTGAACTTGGAATGTGGCTGTGCTTTGTGGGCCTCACCTCTGTAGCCTTCTCCCAGAGAGCAGAGCAGAAGCAGAGGGCTGGGGATGTTCACCACACTGACTGACCAAACCCACCCACACCCATCAGCACCGATTCCTGACTTCCACTTGCATCTCATAGATTTGGCTTTAACAAGATAGCTCTTGTACTCAATACTGATGGGCCCGAAATGCAATGTTTACTGCAAATTAGGAACCAGAGAGACTGCCTAAGTTAGATCTCTGGTATAGCTCAAGCACAGCTCTTAATAATTAATTTGCCATTTTGATGATACACAGTAACAGGCCTATTAAGCCAAGTGTTCTGCATTTATTAAATGCTAACTTAGTGGCAAACAAACAAAACCTAAGTCAATAGTTGCTTTGCCGGTTATTAAAAGCTCCTTTCCCTGAGGATCCTGTGGGCAGCAGGCCATGTGGTCCAGACAGTGGAATTTAGGAGCAGGAGGAAAAATTCAGGCACACAGGAGGCCATTCATTGCCCAGGCTCTGGGGTGGATGGGGCACTGGGACAATATGTGGTAGATGCCAAGGAAAGTAACTGGGCTCCCCAACCCAAGTTGTCCCAGTAATATCTGCTTTCTTGTTTGAGCTTTTGGGGATCTTTTTATTACCCAAAGGTGAGGCATAGAGCAGAAAAGATGTGTGGAAAATGGTAATCTCAATGTTAGAATGTTTCACCCAAGAATAATGGAGGTAAAAAATACAGCCAGCATTGCACTTGCCTACATAGCACAACTACACACACGGGGCTGGGAATGTGGCCTAGTGGTAGAATGCTTGCCTAGTATGCATCAGGCCCTGGGTTCAGTTCCTTGGTACCACATGAACAATAAGTAAATAATAAAAATTAAAAGGAAAAATAGCCATTAACACACACACACACACACACACACACACACACAGGATTGAGTTTGGAGATCATGTCCTTGATTGCAAAAAAAGAATCCCAACTCCAAACAGTTTACACTTTAGTTAATTCCTTCCCAACAGGAAATTCAGAAATACGTAGGTTTCTCAGTTGAAATTAGACTCAGCCGCATAGAAGCAGAAAAATAAATAACAGTGGTTTCTAGAAAATAAAGATTTCCATTTCTCAGCTGGATACTAGTGGCTCACACCAGTAATTCTACCTACTAAGGAGGCTGAGATCTAGGATAGTGGTAAAAAAAAAAAAAAAAAAAAAAAACAGCCCAGAAAGGAAAGTCTATGAGGCTCTTATCTCGAATTAACTACTAAAATGCTATAAGTGGATGTGTAGCTCAAGTGGTAGAGCACCAGTCTTGAGCAAAAAAGCTAAGGGATAGTTCTCAGGCTTTGAGTTCTTCTCACATAACAGAAGCCCAGAGCCTGGCACTGGTGGTTCATGCCTATAATCCTAGCTAGCCAAGAGGCTGAGATCTAAGGGTCACAGTGCAAAGCCAGCCAAGACAGGAAAATCAGCGAAACTCTTATCTCCAATTATCCACCAAAACTTTGGAAATGGAGATATGGCTCAGGTTGTAGAGCACTAGCCTTGAGTGAAAAAGTCAAGAGAAAATGTGAGTTCTAATACTGGAGCACATGTGTGTGCGCGCGTGCACACACACACACACCACACACACACACACACAAAGTTAATAAATAAATATACAAAAGCTGGTATCTGAGCTCCCATATGAAGGACTTGTAATTTCTATACTATTATCTTTATAACGTGGCTTTTAACTTCAAGTTAGCTTCATGATCACATATGGCTGCCACATATGTAGCTAACATGCTCACAATCCAAGAAGGTTAAAAAGTTAAAGCCAAAGACTACCTTACATTTTATTGAGTACTCACTCCCACATTGGAAGGGAGTCTATAAAATGTGATTTTTACATCTGGGTACATTGATAGACTGGTTGATATAAATTCTTCTGTTGCTAAGAAAGAATGGGATGCACACTAGGTAACTGGCTATTTCTGCTCCTGGAGGCTTCTAGAATGTGTTATTTAGTGATTCTGTCCACCATCAATGACTCTCTCTGTTCTTTCATCTTGAAAATAGGCCTCATCCTCAGAGGCCATGAACAATTGTCCAGAGAAAGACAATGAAATCTACAGTTATTGCTCTCCTTAGAAGAGAGAAAATGCTAGACACTGGTGACTCACATCTGGAATCCTAGCTACTTAGGAGGCTGAGAACTGAGGATGGCAGTTCAAACCCAGCCCAGCAGGATAGTCCATGAGATACTTATCTCCAATTATCTGCCCTCTAAAAATATCTAGAAGTGGAGCTGTGACTCAGTGATAGAATGCTATCCTGGGGTGGGGGGAAGACCCAGAGACAGCAGCCAGGTCCTCAGTTCAAACCCCAGAACTGGCCCCAGAACTGGCAGGAAGAAGGAAGAAGAGAAGGAAGAGGAGGAGGAGGAGGAAGAAGGAAGAGGAGGAGGAGGAGGAGAGAGAGAGAGAGAGAAAGAGAGAGAGAGAGATCTCAGAATCTAACTACCAGAGTTGCAGAGGTTAGAACTGAATCAAGGGAAAAGTCTCCCCTGGGTAGGGTTCAATTTCTTGGGCACATGGCATCCTGAGTGATCATGGAAGAACAGGTCAAAGTTAGGTTTAGTTAGGAATTGGTGCTTGATATCAAAGACTGATCTCAATGTGTTCGTGCTGTGGGCCTCAGACAAAGAATTTAATACCTGGAAGCAAGGCTTTCTTCCCCTGTCAAAGGATGGTGATAAGGGCCTCTCTGTTAGGAGGCCGTGAGACTGGACTGCAATCACAGAAGACATCTCTGTGTATATGTACTGTTATAGTTCTATGAATTGCTCCAGGCTCTGGGAAGACATGTAATGTCATCTGTCTTTATTTCTTAAATAAAACACTAATTATTGTAGCCCCCATTTGCTGTGCCAAAGGGAGTCCACATTCAACACACTCTTGAGATTACATTTCCTGGGTTCCTCCTGTTCAAAAAGGAGCTTCTCCAGATTGCTACGTTCAGGCAGGGAGAAGTCCCCCAAGCCTTTGCTCTTCTGTTTCCCCTACCATCAATGTATTTCTTATTCTAACAGTGATCAAGAGTGCAATGCTCCAAACCATGCATTCAGGCACTGCACAGAATTGAACTTGTTAGCTGTCCCCAAGGCCACAGCTCTGGTACCACTATGCCACCATGGTAGGGCCACTCACATGTGTTCTGCTTGTGCCAACATGGCCATCAAGTCGACATAGAATCAAGGCAGGGGGTCTCTGCAGTTGAAGTATTCTTAGCACCCAGGCCCTTAGCTTTTCATGCCAGCTTCTCTCAGGCACCCTCTTGATCATTCTCCTCTACGGCTCCACCCATAATCTCGGGTGCTGTTTTCATGTCAACCTGGCTTCTGCCTTGAATGGACACTCAGCCTCCTGCTTCTCTGTGGGATAGCCTCCACTCACCTCTACCTTACCTTCCTATTTCAACTGTACCTACTCCCCACCACCACATAGAACTACCGCTCCACCCTATAAGTGTGACTAACTCAGGAAACCTAAGCCGTCAGCCAGACAATATTACCTAATCAAAAGGATTGAGCCAAGAGTAGCAACAGAGTCCAGGGGATGTGTCTCAGTGAAAGAGTGCTTGCCTAGCATGCATAAGGCCCTGGGTTCAATCCCTAGTCGGAAGAAAAAGAAAATTATCTGAGATTCAATTTGAGTCAGTGATATTCAAAGGGGAGATTTATCCTCACTCCCCCCTCAAAAAAAAACTTCTACAGTAAAATAAGCGTTCTCTATCTCCTTCTAGATGGGATGAAGATACAGCCTGGAACTGCTGCATCCATTTTGCTGTCATGCAGAAGCCAGATGGGTATTGCATGAAAAACAGGATAGGAGGTTTGAAAGAAACTAGTGTTTGATGTCATTAGCAAGCTCTCACATCAAACCAACTCAGGAGGCTTCTATTTACTTGTGCTTTAAATCTATCTCCTTTATACTGTAAGCCATGCAGAAGGGGAATTTCTCATAGTCAGTACAAAAAGAGACAAAGAACCCAGCAAGACATCCAGAAATGTCCCAGACTTAGAAAGACCTTCACTCTCCCTAGCTGGGGGGGGGAAAAAAAGCTGCCAAAGTCAGAGAAAGAATGTGAGATACAACAACCTTACCCCAAGACTAATAAGGCTTTAGAAGGAGGTCAGCCCACAGATGAAATCAAGGCACCTAGTGAAAGCCCATTTGTATGTTCTCCACTGCCCAGCCTTGCACTGAGATTACAACTGTGGCCTTTTCAATCCTTCCATGGCTTCGTGGATGGAGCATCAGTATCTAGGCTCCATCCTCATGCCAATAGTGCTACTTCGCAAGTCAGGTGAAACCCCGGCTCCTGGTTTTGAATCATGTTCCATACCTTCTCCCTTTGATTCTATCTGTATGATATCACCCAAGCATGGAACCTTCCCATATTAATTTCTAGTCCACTGGGACAGCCTCTTAAAGACACTTGTCCAATCTTCGTTTGATAATCTGGTGCTATGAAGTGTGAATCATTCAAGCATCCCTTAATCATTCCAGTCTGCTCAAAAGTACATGCCCAGTAAGTGTAACCACTCCAGGAAATTATTTTGAAGAAAAAGAAGAAAGTCTTTGCTCTTCAAGTTCTCTTTTCCCCCAGGTTCACATTTAGGTATGAATCTTCCTGAATTTTTTTCTAGGAATACATATATTTTGTATGTATATTGCATGGTATTGCTTTATAAAAGTTACTATATTACAAGAGAGGGACTTCCCTGAAATCACATAAAATACCATCGCTCCATGATTCCTCAGGGCCACATTGACTCAAAATAATGAAAATTTAAATTCAACTGCCTGCTGGGGAGCAATCAGAAGCCCACAACTTCAGTCTCTGTTCCTGCTGTATTCTTGTCCTTCCATCTTCCCTGGGTTTGGTAGCCTGTGGGAACATCCAAAGCACAGTCACTTATATTCAGATTATGGCCAAAGGCATTTAACACATAATATTTTTGATTCCAATAAAACTATTTGGTCTCATGTTCTATTTCAACAACTTCAGGGGGGCAGAACACCCAATGTCCAAAGCTGTAAACAAACAAAAATCTTTCCCCAAGGGCCTTAAAAAGAGCCCTCCTCTCTAGGTGTATTGGATGTAGACTCCTGAGGATGCGTTATACCTTGGTCTCCAAACCACATGTGAAGAATAGGCCCAAATCTTCAACTTAAATTTATGCTAGTGAAGCCAGGAACCAATGGTTCAGGCCTGTAATACTAGCTACTCAGGAGGTTGAGATCTGAGGATGGCATTTCAAAGTCAGCCTGGGCAGGAAAGTCTCCAATTAACTATCAGAAGCAAGACATGAAGCTCTGGTTCAAGTGGTAGAGTGCTAGCCTTGAGAAAGAAAAAAATAATAAAAATAAAAAAGCTCAGGGTGCAGATCCTGAGTTCAAGCCCCAGGACCATCAGAGGAGGAAGGGGAGGAGGAGGAAAAAGATACAAAGAAATGAGTTCCTTAGGCTTTTTATTACTTAACAGTTTCTCCAATTTTTCTGGTGATGATCATGACAATTTTAAAGGTACAGTACTAGTTGGGTATTATATAGAATGTCACTCAACTAGGATTTATCTGATAGCTCATGGTTAGGTTTGGCGATGTTCTATGGATGGATACAGAGAGAGAGAGAGAGACAGAGACAGAGAGACAGACAGGCAGACAGACACAGACACAGACAGACAGCCTGGGAAGTAAAGGCTCTTACCTCCAATTAACCACCAAAGAGCCAGATGTTGAGATGTAGCTTAAATGGTAGAGCAAAGAGATAGTTCTCAGGCCCTGAGTTCAAGCCCTGGTACTGACACACACACACACACACACACACACACACACACACACATGTGAGAAAAACTGTATTTTCAGCTCTAGTTTTTGGTCCATTATCTTTTGGGCCTTGTGTTTCTGGGGATGTAGTGAGGCAGAGCATCATTGTGGAGCACATGGTGGAGAAGCATTGAAAGTAGCGGAAAGAATGAGAGTGAGCAAGCTAACACCTATGTGTGTGAGAGAGAGAGACAGAGAGAGAGAGTGCCAGGATTGATAGAGTCCCCAACTACACTACCCCAGGGACCTAGCTCTTCAGTCAAGCCCTACCACCACCTCCTAATAATGCATTGGATTGAGATTCCATTGGTGAATTTATCCAAGGATGAGATCATAATCCAATCACTTCTCCAAAGCTGATCAGCTGGAACCAAGCCCTTAGCACATGGCCTTTGGGGGCCGATTTTTGATCCAAGCTATAACTATGCTATTACAATGCTGGCTTTAGGGACAAACATGATACCATGATTCCCAATTTGTTGTAGCTAATACGGACACTACTCCACAGTTGTGTGACAGGTCCCACACAGATGCACACCAGAGCTCACTGCAGGCTGCTTTCTGGTCAAACTAGTGGTGTGAGGATGTCTGGCCCAAGTATAAATCTGGCTTTACCACAGAAGAGCTGTACCAACTTGAGCCATATCCTTAAACTTGGAATCTCAGTTTGCTCCTTCCTTCTGCAGAAACGGTTTGTGTAGAGACATGAGCTGCCTGCCATGCAGTGAGGCTCAGTAAATAAATGGTATTGTTAATAGTCTCTCACTGGTTGCCCCTCATATAAGGAATTTCTAATCCTTTCCCCAGCAACCCATTTTCACCTTTCCTGTAAGAACAAAACAAAACAAATCCCAAAGAAGAGGTGGGTGGCCAATGGAAGGATTTATTGCCCCTGGGAAGGACCCTGTGGGCTGCCAGGAAGGAGGAGAGGTAGCTGGGCAGGTCCTGTGTGGTGTGGAGTTGCCAGGAGGCATTGTTGAGAGCACAAAGCATCCCCCAGCCCCTCCCAGATGGCTGAGCTCCTGATTTGCACTTTCTCCTCAACCTCTTGAGCCTGGCTGGCTGGGCTCCCCTTTCCTAAGCAACACAAATAGGCAGCACAGAAAATGCACCCTGCATTTCCGCCCAGCTAAGGCAAGTCCTAAATCATCCTGCCCTGGTGTTTTCTCACCCTCACCCTCCTTACTCTCTTTCCTTCTATCTCTGCTTCAGGTCTCTCTCTCTATCTCTTTCTCTGTCTATCTCTCTCTGTCTCTGTCTCTGTCTGTCTGTCTGTCACTCTCTCTCTCTCTCTCTCTCTCTCTCTCTCTGTATGTCTCTCTCTGTGTGTCTCAATCCCTGTAAAGGACAACTAAATCATAAAAAAAAATCAGGAGATACCCTATTGATTTCCTTTACCCCAATCAAGGTCTCCAACACCCTTCTGAATTTCAGAGGCAGCACTGGGCAGATGCTGGATTTCCCAGCTGTTTGAATTGGTGTGTGTGTGTGTGTGTGGTACGCGCACCTTCAGGACCAACATCTACCCACAGCCAAGGTATGATACATCATCAGGCACATTAATGATGAATCATATTGTTTGGCTCCAGGTAAAGCTGCATAAAGTATTATTGGTTGAGTCTTACAGCAGACCACTATTTGTTTTATTTATTATTAGAGATTTTTCATTAGCATTTAAGAAGTGGTGCAAGATAATCATCTTTTAAAATGTGAACAAGAAAGTGTTAGGAGGAACATCTATAGAAGGATGGTTTCGTTCACAATTGCTCCCTCGTGTACTACTGGCTTTGTCACTTGGCAAAAGCTGAAACCTTTGTTTCCAGATGGACCAATCAGATTCCTCCTTTCTGGAACATAAAGGCTTGATTGGAAGGCAAGTGCAGCTGTGACATCTTGATAGAAAGCCTCCTGGCTTGCTCTGTATGGTGGTACATTCCTGTGATCCCAGCATTAGGAAGGCTGAAGCAGGAAGTTTATATAGCCTGGGCTATATAGAAAGACTCTTGAAAAAGAAGAAAGAGAAGAGGAAGAGAAAGAAGGAGGAGGGAGAGAACGAGGAAGGAAGGAAGGAAGGAAGGAAGGAAGGAAGGAAGGAAGGAAGGAAGGAAGGAAGGAAGGAAGGAAGGGGAAGGGGAAGGAGAAGGGAAAGGAAGGGAGGGGAGGGAGGGAGGGAGGGAGGAAGGGAAGGCAGGCAGATTCTACTTGTGTACCTGGGCTGCTCAGTCCTGGTGCTCACTCATACCAATTAGCATCAGTTTTCCTACAAAACCTGATGCTTAGAAGTGGCGCTGTAGCTCAAGTGGTAGAGCACTCGCCTTGAGCTGAAGAGCGAGGGACAGCACCCAGGCCCAGAGTTCAAGCCCCACGACTAACAAAAAAAAAAAAAAAGACAAAGAAAACCTGATGCTTGCCACCAAAGGAACCTCTCCTGATTCCATGTGTGGAGTATACACTGTGTACTCAGATACAGACAATCTCACATTCTCTATTCCTCTGTGTCTGAGTGTAACTTTTAAATTGAGCCATCACCCACATCCATGAATGCAAACACACCATTCCCATAACGTCTATGAAAGATAAAGTCAAAAAAATATATAAAGTCAGCATGCATACAGAAAACAAAAATAAAAAGTGTCCCTCCAAACAGACACCTTTTTTTGTTGTTGTTGTTGTCATGGGGCTTAACGTCTGGGCCTGGGTACTGTCCCTGAGCTCTTCAGCTCATAGCTAATGCTCTACCACTTTGAGCTACAGCACCACTTCCAGTTTTCTGGTGGTTAATTGGAGATAAGAGTCTCACAGTCTTTCCTGCCTGGGCTGGCTTTGAACTGTGATCCTCAGATCTCAGGCTCCTGAGAAGCTAGGATTACAGGTGTGAGCCACCAGTGCCCAGGAACAGAAACCTTCTTGAGGGGTACTACTATTAGTAGGCTTCATGTGACTTCTCGACATTTGCCTATAAAGTTGGGTGCAGGATTTTCATACTGAATAAAACAATGATATGTCAGAAGCTGAGTTAAAATTTTTCCTGCTATATTTTATCGAATCCCACAACTCATTTAATTCTAATATTTCTACACACTAAACATGAATACCCCATTTTGCAAAGGAGAAAACAAGATGCAAAAATCTCTATGAAGTCCAGCTACTCTCACAGATGCTAAACAATTATGTGGCTCTGCTGTCAGTCCCAATTAAACATTCCCTCTAACCAGGAAAAATGGAGACAAAGTCAAGTGCTGTGCTTTGGTCTGCTAGCTTGGGCTTACCCAATGTGAGCAAGGATATAGCAAGAGAGAAAAAAAAAAAAGGAAGCAACTGTGTGTGACTTATCTTCTCTTAGCCATTTCAGAGTTGTTTTGTAATTGTTTTAAAAAAACTCATTTAGAAAATAAGTCAGTCATTAGTAATTACCATCTCTTTATTTGATTGCTTTTATTAATTTCCATGTTAATCAACAAAAATAGGCAGGAAAAAAAGAGATTTCAAGATAATCTTGGGGTTTTTTTCCCTAGTCTTTTTCTTTTCTCATTTTCCTTTCTTTCTGCTTTTTTAAGCATGAATTCTGATAATGGAGATGAAAAGAAGCACTCGAAGGGAAAGGAGGTTGGAAATATTGTAGCCCTTGTAGCAATTCTCAGGTCTCTTTTTCTGCATTCATTAGTGGACTTTGTGACATACACAATGTAGCCATGTGGAAAATTTCAGATGAGGGACAGTTTTATAGATATGAATGAATAGAAACGAGCAAAGCTGGACTGTCAAATGAAACCTCTAAGGTGGAAATCAGGTAAAGTATGTTCAAGTTCAAGAACTTTAAGTAAGTTCAAGACTGTCATAAACTAGCTATCCTTCGCTTTCCTTCCTTCTTTCCTTTCCTCTCCCCTTCCCTCCTTTCCTTCTTCTTTTCTTTCTTCCCTTTTCTTTTTTGTACTTTTTTGGTAACAGGCCTTGCACTCAAGGCTTTGTTCTCCCTAGGCTGTAAAAGATACCACTGTACCACACCACCAGCCCTCATCATGCAATTCTCTGAAGCTCAGTGTTCCCCTTCCTCAGAAAGAAACAGTAACTCACCTCTGCCCTGCTACCCCTCCCCTTCCTAGCAAGATGCTGGGAAAGTTCAGCCAGGACTGGCATGTGAAAATGCTTATATCACTACAAGGAGCTGCATAAATACATCATCATCCATATTCCTCAGCCTTCCCCTATTATTCCTCAGGCCCAGACTGTCCATAAAATATGTCCATTCCTTCTTCTCAGGTAGCAAGAAATGACCTCTGAGATTTCTTTCTTCATTTCTCCACCCCCTTTGGCCACAGTGAGAGGGTTTGTGGAGGTATGCAGAATTAAATCTCAGTGCCAGGGCACATAATAAACATGCCAGGACTCCCAGGTGCACCTTCCTAGCAGCAAGTTCAGAGTTGGCTCCTGGGAAGAGCAAAACTAAAAGAGAAATGACAGTACGTCATTTTACCTGCTGTCATCTGCACTCTGTCTTTACCAAGCTACAGTCTGGTCCAGAGACATGGGATGGTGCTATGCCAAGAACTGTCAGGACAACTCCCTTCTCTCCCAACCACTCTGATCCAACCTCAAGAATCCTGTGTGATACAGTTTTTCCCTGTACGTGGGCTGTACTCTGTCCCTCAGCAATCGGGCGGATGACAGCAGATATACAGGCAGGAGCTACTTCAAAACTGCTTGGAGAAGGCCGTGTGCTAGGAACAAAGGAGAAAAAGGACTCCTTCATGCTAACTCACTATGAAACTCCTCCCCTCCAGCATCAGGTAGAGTATAGGTTATGTGTCCCTTCTCCCAAATGCTTGGCTCCAGAAATGTTTTAGATTTTGAACTTTTTGCATTTTTGAATAGTTGTATACACACGATGAGCTTAGGGATGGACTAGCAGTCTAAACACAAAATTCATTTACGTTCCCTATGAACCTTACACCCTTAACCAGAAAGTAATTTTATTTTTAGTGCACCTGTGATCTGATAGCTACCCATAACATGAGGTCAGAGTCTCAGTGAAGTCATTACCCTTGTGGTTTCTTTGGTCTCAGTGAAAGGAAAGGGGCTGGTTTATGGTGTGAAAGTTCGCACCCATGTTAATGTGTGTTAGAAACAGGAAGTAAACACTGAGACACACTAGAAGAACAGAACTTCAGGAAGGAACTCCTAGGGACAGGGAGAAAGTCCTTGGATCCTTAATGACCTCACAAAAGGATTTTGGATCCAGTAGAACTGGATTTCAAAGGAGCAGGGAGACTCCATAACTGACAATAGGGTATAGCATTATCATAATGGTTATTATTAGCCAGTATTGTTGGAGACAATGGTTTGGGGGCCATGGAACTGGGGGATAAGGAAGCCAGAACACTGCACTAAGGCTGGTGGATAGAAAATTTCTACCTGGCTTTTCACCATCCTTGCTGTGGCAATATAACGCCTCCTCTGTTTATCATTAGTAAGTGTCCATGGATGATCTTCTTTTTTACCTACTGCCCACCAGTCTGTAGTCTCATAGCATTCACTGTCTTCCTAAGCCTGGAAGTCCCTCAGTCTCCCACTTAGGCTGCTCACAATTCAGAGACTCCTTTGTGCTGCGGTGAGCCCCCAGTTATAAATTACTTACCTGCTGGCCATTCTTTTAATGTAAATGGATTTTAAAAGGCAGCAAAGGAATATATTTTCATTTAGAGTTAAAGCATCCATTTTTTATTTGAGTTGAGCCTGATCATTCTAGCTGCAGAAGAATGGCTCCAAGGCTAATCTACTTAATGATTATGATGGAGATCCAGAAGCAGCGATATTTCACCATAGCCGCTTCTGTCCCAGCTCCACTGCCTGCAGTCCTGTGATTTCCACATCCACTTCCATTAACACCCACTGCAGATGATGGAACCATTATGTTAATATCTCTGCTCTCAGCAGCCTCGATTGGTCTTGACACATTATCACCCGAAGAACTCAGCCACGTCGCACTAAGTCCTATTTATAATAACTCTTGGCAGGAGCCACAAAAATAAAACCTCGTACTTGTGGGGCCACCTTTCATCGATGGAAATCAGAACGCTTTACAAGCTTAATTAAGCTTCAGTATCTATCTGACTGATGAGATGCATGGGCCTCAGGAAGCTGGGAAGGTCTAGAATCACTAATTGTGCACCGGATAAAACTGTAGGCAAAGATGAAGATCAAAATCAGCAAAGCTGATGAGAGTCACTTTCTTGAATGGAAAATGTTTGTGGAACAAATTTCTTCAGGATAGGTTGAGACAAACAAGCGTAGATTGGTAATGAAGGAGTCGTAGCCTGTCTCTGATCTGGCACAGGGAGCCTAAGATTTGTTTCCTTTCATCAAAAGAGAATTAAGCTAATCTAACACACTCAAGTACTTTCAAGAATGAAGAAATTGAACCTGGTGCTAGTAACTCATGCTTGTAACTCTAGCCACTCAGGTGGCTAAAATCCGAGGATCAAGTTCAAACCCCATGACCAAAAAAAAAAAAAAAAAACTGAAATCTGAGGATCAAGCTTAGAAGCCAACCTAGGCAGGAAAGTCCATGAGACTCTTATCTCCAATTAACCACCAAAAAGCCAGAAGTGGACCTGTAGCTCAAATGGCAGAGCTGTAGTGGTAGTTTTTTCTCTGAAGGCTTGAGAGTAAAAGCTAATAGGACAGCACCCAGCCTGAGTTCAAGCACTAGTATAAATGTGTGCATGCGTGCAAATGCACACACACAGAGATAAAGTTACCAGCCAGATCTAAACCATGTCATCTTTTTCTGTTGTTTCTGTCACAGAAGGAAACCTTTCCCAGGAACCTCCCATTGAACTTCCCTTCAGCTCTTTCTGGCCAGAATAGCATCACATGCTTATACCTTAACCAATCATTGGCAAGGAATTAAAAGAACCATAACTGATCTAGCCCAATCAGGATCTAGTCTGCCTGCTGGGACAAAACTTGAAGGAAGAAGCTGGAGAACTGTCCAGAAAGAAGAAGGGTAATGGAGGATGAAAAGGAAACAATCAACATTCCTGATGCAGGTGCCAGAAAGAGGATCTCTGATGCCCCATCACTTCCTACCCTATTCTTTGGCTTTCACTGTGTGGACAAGAAATAATGCCCACTGAAATAAATAAGGCAGAGAAAGAAAGTCATGCCCACCAATGTGCACTCCAGAATTCTTCTGTAACGAAGACTCAAATCTGCTTTGGCAACTGCTCTACATCTTGCTATATGAATCCACCCATGTTGCAACCATTGAGTTCTGGTCTCTTAACACCAATAACTGCAGCAACCTTCTTCAAAAGCAAGCCCAAATGAGAGTTACTTGGGCCAAGCACCAGTGGCTCATGCCTGAAATCCTAGCTATTCCAGAGGCTGAGATCTGAGGACTGCCATTAAAGCTGGCCTAGGGAGAAAAGTCCCCGTGAGACTCTTATCTCCAATAAACTACTCAAAAAAGCTGTAATTGGCACTGTGGCTCAAGTGGTAGAGTGTTAGCTAGAGTGCTAATCCTAGAGGCTGAGGGACAGTAGCCAAGCCCTGAATTCAAGCACCACAACTGACAAAAAAAAAAAAAAAAGAGTTACCTGGAACAAAGAGAATAAAAAATGCTAGCCTCACTATAAATTCAAAGGGTTTGTGTCAACTTTTATTTCTTGTTCAGAAACACAGTGAGTTCTTAAAAGTAGGACTCATTCAAGTTGACAGATTAATTGCATTAAAAGACTATTACATTTCCTGGCCTCCTAGCTATCCAAAGGATTAGCTGGAGCCAAGTATGCACAGTAGTCTCCTGTATTCATGGTTTTACTTTCCATGGTTTCAGTTACATTGTCAACAGCAATCTAAAATTATTAAATGGAAAACTGCAAAACCCAACGATTCCTAAATTGTGAGCCATATACTTTCCTGAGCAGTGTGATGAGATCGCTTGCCATCCCACCTAGACTCTGCATCATCCCAGCACATCCATGCTGTAGATGCTGCCTACCTGACAGTAGCATTCTCGGTTATCAGTTTGGCCGCAGTAGTATTACAGTGATTGTGTTCAAATAACTCTTACTTTCATAAAGACCCCAAAAGTCATGTGCAGTGATACAAAGCAGGCACTAGAGCATAAAACATGGAAGAGCAGATTAGCCCTGGAACTATGTGTCAGTACTGCAAAACACACAGGAAAGCATTGTGTGTGTGTGTGTGTGTGTGTGTGTGTGTGCATGTGTGTATGTGTCTATGAAAAACATGGAAGAGCAGATTAGCCCTGGAACTATGTGTCAGTACTGCAAAACACACAGGAAAGCATTGTGTGTGTGTGTGTGTGCATGTGTGTATGTGTCTATGAAAACACAGTATAGACAAGGTTCAGTTCCATCCATGGTTTCATGGATGCAGTAGAGATCTTGGGACATATCCTCTGTGGAAGAGGGAACTATTAAATGTAGCTATCATAAAAAATGACATATATGAGGATGAGATCAGTTAAACAGTTCTTGGTAGATCCAGATCACATGGCCAAATAGCAATATCAAAAAAGGAAAACGGCATTCAACCAGAAAAAAAAACACAACAAAAATTACAAGGTACCTTAGAGAAAATGGGTAATAGGGAGTATCTGTTGCAACAGAATACCATAGCCTGGGTGGCTTAAAGAACAAATAACAATTCCTCATAGTTCTAGAGGCTGGAGAGTCCAAGATCAAGGTGCATGAAAATTGACTGCCTTTTGAGGGCACTCTACTTGCTTCTGTCTTCCCATGACAGAAGGGGTGTGAAAACTATTGGGGTTTCTTATTCAGAAAGCATCCACCTGACCCTTCCTTTTTGTAGAAGCATCAAGAAAAGGTACTTGGAGGTCTCCATCTCTGGGAAAGGATTATAACTTCAGAGGCTCTGGAAAAATCAGGATTGGAGAAGATTGTATAGTGGCAGGTGAGAAGCTGGTAGCCTGAGGCTGACTGAAGGCTCTGGGCTTTTAACAAGGAATGCACTGAAGAACATGGTAGAAGACAGCAGGTCCAGCTCCATGGCAAAAGAAACTCCCATAATTTCCACGGAAGATGCCAGCTGAGGCATAAAGAAAATGTATGAGGCTGGAATACCACTAATATCTCAAGCCAAAGTGATGCTTGGTAGGGAACAGCAAGAGAAAAAACTTCTATTTCGTCAATGAAATAGTGAAATCAAAAGGAAAAACCTTTAACAGTGAACATACAGGTGACCTTTGAATCACTTCAAATGTAGAGATTTAATCATCATGATAAGCTATAAGATTCATGACTATAATTCTTTACTGGGCAGTACTGGGATTTGAATAATGGTCATATGCTTACTGGACTCACTTGCTCTGCTTGCTCACTGGGTACTCTAACACTTGAACCATGCCTGGAAAAAGCCTGGCTTTTTACTGGTCATTTTAGAGACAGAGTTTATCAGGACTTATCTGTCCAAGCTGTCTTCAAACCTCAATCTTCCAGATCTCAGCCTCCTGAGTATCTAGGAATATAAGCATGAGGGGCCACTGTTATTCTTGGCCATTAGATATTCCATGTAATTATCACTGGCAGTCCTAATAATAGTATTATGGCTGCATTTCACAGACAAGTACACCAAGGCACAGAGAAATTAAGACACTCAAGGCATAGGTAAAAGGCAGGGCTAGGTCTTAAACCAATATAATCTGATATAAGAGCTCATGTTCTTCACCATTTCATTTAGTAGCAGCCACAGAGAACATTTCAGAGGAAAATTCAATCTGTGTTGCATCTACTTTGATCAAATGCAATGATTTTCAAACTTGACATTGCCTCAGCAGTTGATAACTTACAAAGGGTAATGGGAGCTCAGCCAGGTTATCTAGTGACTTCAAAACAATTACTTTGGTTTTCCCATCTGTAACGTGGGAACAATACTACTACTTATTGAGTGGGTTAAATGGGGTAAAAGCACATGAGAAGTTCAGCCTTACCCAAAGCCCACAATGAGCATGTAATAAGTGTTTGCTGATGCTGTTGTTATAGTTACTATTAATATTTCACTCGAGCTATGTAACAACCCTGTGAGCAGGAGAGGATTTATATTCTCATTGCTCAAGTTCAGAAACTGAAACTCATAGAAAGTTAAAAAAAAAAAAAAAACTAGCCCATGGAAGAAACCAGAAAATGAAAATGCCAGACGTGGGAAACCTTCCAACGTCAAGCCTCCTTCCCTGCTCCCAAGGCTCACTCCATCTCCTATCTTTCCCCCCCAGGAGGCTCTGTTCTTGAGCCAGATCATTTTTCATACAGGACTGTGGGCAAGTTTGATGGAATTGAAGGTCTAGGCCCAGGGAAAAACTCTGAGGAGTATGAAGAAAGTCCTAAAGGTGCAAATAGGAGCAGCTAAGCAGTGCCTGTTCCCCCAAGCAACTTCCAGAGGGCTGGAAATCACACCGGTGATTTATGCTATGCCAGGCAAAGAGGCTTGGCATTGTAGACAAGGGAGTGGATGTCTTCAGGCAGGGCAGTAAAGGAAAGGGAAAGCTAATAGGCTGTTACTAAACACTAAAATAATCACACACCATTTTAAAACTGCATTCCACTCGGCAGGGTGTATGTTTGCTCTGTGGGCCTACATGCTGGTACATGTGCATCATGCATCTTCATCTTCTGTCATTCCGCATGCTGTTTCTGTTAGAACATCCCATTCTCATACATGATGTACCCATTCCTGTGGCTAAGACCAAAGATCAAGGCAATGATCAAATCAATCTATCTTCTGAGATGTAAGATCCTAGCCAGTTTCTTCATCACTTACCTGGGATCTGGAGTGTCTGGGTTTAAAGCTGGACCTCCCAGGCTGAAAATCATGGGCTTTCCCCACATGCATCATGCAAAGCCCTCACCCTTTTTTCCCTTTTAAGAGAACTATTTTAAGAGCATTCCCTTTTAAGTTCTTATTTTGTATATATTAGTAGAAATAGTGTACTCAAAACACAAAACTTGATCATGGTATTTGTAGAGCTTTATCTTATTAACATACGAATGAGTTGTTTAGCAAATTGCTCTTGGACTCCCAATAAGTGCCAAGTATTTTGCCTAAGCAACTACCAAACAATGGAGAAGCGACTCTAATACGGTTCTCAGCCAGTGATCCCTAGAAGTTATTTATGTGTACCTTGTGCTAACAGCTAAAAACACAGAGCTACCAACTCTGAATTTCCTCTATAACCTCTACAACATAGTTTAGCCTATGTCCAGTTTTTGTATTGGGGGGTAGGAGGTTGAGTGTACCTGAATATGTATGTATGTATGTACGTGTGTGTGTGTGTAATTCTAAGGCATAAACTCAGGGCCTGGGTGCTATCCCTTAGCTTTTTTGCTCAAGGTGCTCTACCAGCTGAGCTAACTTTCAGTTCTGGCTTTTTGCTGATTAACTGGTCATAAGAGTCTCATGAAGGGCTGGAAAGGTGGCTCAGTGGTAGAGTGTTTGCCGTGCATGCATGAGGCCCTGGGTTCGATTCCTCAGCACCACATAAGCAAAAAGAAAAAAAGCCAAAAGTGGTACTGTGGCTCAAGTGGTAGAGCGCTAGCCTTGAGCTGAAAAGCTGAGGGACAGTGCCCAAACCCAGAGTTCAGGCACCATGACCAGACCCAAAAAAAAAAAAAAAAAAGAGTCTCATGAACTTGTCTGCTCAGGCTGGCTTTGAGGCTTTGAACCATGATCCTTAGATCTTAGCCTCCTAATTATCCAGGATTTTAAGAGTGAGCCACAGCACCAGGCTATGTTATTATTATTCTCAGAGTTTATCTTCATTGTCCAGTTAGGTGGCTCAGTGGTAGAGCGCTTGCCTTGCATGCCAGAGGCCCTGGATTCGATTCATCAGCACCACATAAGCAAAAAGAAAAAACCGGAAGTGGCGCCGTGGCTCAAGTGGTAGAGCGCTAGCCTTGAGCTGAAGAGCTGAGGGACAGCACCCAGGCCCAGAGTTCAGGCCCCATGACCGGACCCAAAAAAAAAAAAATGTACATGAAAAGGTAGCTCACACTTTAATCCTAGGTACTCAGGAGGCTAAGATCTAAGGATCACCATTCCAGGCCAGTCTGGACAGGAAAGTACATGAGACTCTTGGCTCCAATTAACCACTGGATGGGGGTGGGGAGTGGGAAACTGAAGTTTAGCTGTGGCTCAAGTGGCTAAGTGGCTTTAAGCAAAAAAAAGCTAAGAGACAGTACTCAGGCCATGAGTTCAAGCCCCAGGATGGGCGGACACACACACACACACACACACACACACACACACACACACGCACACACACACACACACACACCAGTACACTTCTCTAATTAAATGATATTCCATTGATGCCCACAAGGTGGAGATCTTGCTCATAGTTTGCCCAAGCTGAAAGCACTGCTTAAAAAAAAAGTTGTCAAACCAAAAGACAAAAAAATTAAATTCAATTTATAGAGTTCTTATTTCATGTAATATATTATGTTAGAGAGCAAAAGAAATGAAAATTTGATAAGACATAGTCTCCACACTGTAGGAAAAATGGGGGAGGAAGCTTGCAAGAAGCAGGAATATAATTCCTTTTAATGAATTAATATATTTTGATGTATCCATATGGGAGCCATTGTAATCCCTTCATCAGATAAGAGCTACAAAGAGACATGATATAGCTACCATGTGGTTCTGGAAAGACTGAACAAAGACCCTATACCTCAGCCAATAAGTATTTACCATAGCAATGAGTGGATACATATGGAGTTATGTGTACAAAGTCAGGGCCACAAGGCCCAGATGTGGTTTTGGTGTTGTGTTTTAAATGTCTGTGCTCTGTCACAAACGTTACAGTGTCTTCCTTAGAACTCCACAATATTCATTCTGTGCAGAATAAAATATGCACAGTGCTAGCTCTTCTAACAGTTGAAAATTTGAAGGTATGCCTGAAGGGGAGAGAAAAAAATCATGTAAGAAAATAGATTTCTAACCGTGGCTTTCTGGAGAATTCTATCTCCACACCCGCATTCTTGTATGGAACCTGAGGATGTCCAGGTTAGGTCTGGGCTGCAACGTGGGACAAAGATGGAAGGCAGAGGGCCATTTGCTTCCAAGAGACATCCTGCTGGACTGAACCCAAGGATGGCTGGAAGTGATGGGGGAGTTTTCTTTGTCCCCCTCCCTTTTTCCTTTCAGCCATTAAACCAGTAAGTCAAATGGGGTTGTTTGTTTCCCTGTTTCCTTTTGTTTAAGTGAAAATTACTGATGGGGAATCAAATGACAGTGATTTTTTTAAGGTAATACTACTAGTAGTAGTAATACTGATAATAATGATAATAATAATAAATAATAATAAATGAACTTTCTTGAAGGAGGGAAGATTCACGAGGAATGCACCCAGGTGACTTGGGTTTACCTTTCCGCTTCTCTACTTGCTAACTGTAGGCAGCTGAGCAAACCCTAACCCTTCTCGGTGCCTTTAGCTCTGCAAAGCTAAACAGCACCGCTTCTTTAGAGAGCTGTCCCTGACACCTCTCTTCCCCAGCACCAGGTCTGACCCGAAGATACACTGCACAACGTGAACGTCACTTGAATGTAAGAGAGATCTGGAGACTTCAACTCTCCAGACCAGAACCGTGGACACCGCCGCCTGGCAAACGAGTGAACCAGCGAATGAAAGGGGACTGGCCTAGGCGTTCTTACCTGCACCTGCAGAACTTGGGGCTGAGAAGCCTTGATCCGGGGTAGTAAGCGGAGAGGTGGGGGACTGGGGCTGGGAGAGACAGGACGTGTCGGTACAAAGTTGCTGGCTGCAGACGGTTCCTCCTGGGGCTGGAGTCTCAAGCTCGGGAGCTCGCAGACATTCCTGGGAATTGACATAAGGCCTGGAGAATCTCTCGGGAGGGAACATCGGGACCCGCGGGGCCGGGGCTCTGGCCTCTTTATGTCGGGAGGGGCGGTGTGTATGGGGGGGTGGGGGTGGGGGGATTGTGTTTGAAGTTTACGGTAGACCAGATACTGCCCAACGGAGGGGTGGGGAGGCTTGGCGATCGCCCCAGCCCTCCCCGCTCGGGGTCCCCGGGTGCGCCGGTGCTGCCCTGCCCCACCCTCTCCGTCACCCCCGCACGGGAGTCGCTGCCCCGCCCGGGCTTCTCCCCGGCCCCTAAGTCACCAACCCAGTGTGGGGCCGCCTCTCCCTCCAGGAAGGATCATCGCCGCTTTAAGGGGAAGAGGAGGAGGAGGAGGAGGAGGAGGAGGAGGAGAGGTGGGGGGAGCGGGGGGCGGGGAGCCGCGGCGGAGGAGGGGGAGGGGGTTCCCCCCTCGCTCCCACGTGGTCCGGGTGCCTGTGAATCGCGCCCGCCTGAGGGTCTCACAGCGAAATACAAAAGCAGCTGAGAAGAGGCGGCGAGACGAGTTCCCAGCGCCGGGCCGAGCGCCGGGCAGAACCCCGCGGCACCCCACGACCGCGATGGGGC
>NW_012267262.1:13154038-13207815 GCF_000151885.1 Dipodomys ordii
CAGCGGGGGCCGGCGGAGCGCGCCACGGTGCACGGCGGCGTCTTCTGGAGCCGCGGCCTGGAGGAGCAGGTGCCCCGGGGCTTTTCCGAAGCCCAAGCGGCGGCGTGGCTGGAGGTGGTGCGCGGGGCCCGGGTGGTGGCTCTGGATCGCGGGGGCTGCGGGCGCAGTTCGAACCGACTAGCCCGCTTTGCCGACGGCACCCGTGCCTGTGTCCGCTACGGCATCAACCCGGAGCAGATCCAGGGCGAGGCCCTGTCCTACTACCTGGCGCGCTTGCTGGGCCTCCAGCGCCACGTGCCGCCGCTGGCGCTGGCCCGGGTGGAGGCTCGAGGCGCGCAGTGGGCGCAGGTGCAGGAGGAGCTGCGCGCCGCGCACTGGACCGAGGGCAGCGTGGTGAGCCTGACGCGCTGGCTGCCCAACCTCACCGACGTGGTGGTGCCGGAGCCCTGGCGCTCCGGGGACGGCCGCCTGCGACCCCTGCGCGACACCGGCGGAGAACTAGCCAACCTCAGCCAGGCAGAGCTGGTGGATTTGGTCCAATGGACCGACCTGATCCTCTTCGACTACCTGACGGCCAACTTCGATCGACTCGTCAGCAACCTCTTCAGCTTGCAATGGGACCCGCGCGTGATGCAGCGCGCCACGAGCAATCTGCACCGCGGACCGGGCGGGGCGCTGGTGTTTCTAGACAACGAGGCGGGTTTGGTGCACGGTTACCGGGTAGCCGGCATGTGGGACAAGTATAACGAGCCGTTGTTGCAGTCGGTGTGCGTGTTCCGCGAACGGACCGCGCGGCGCGTGCTGGAACTGCACCGCGGTCAGGACGCCGCGGCCAGGCTGCTGCGCCTCTACCGGCGCCACGAGCCTCGCTTCCCCGAGCTGGCCGCGCTCGCGGACCCCCACGCTCAGCTCCTGCAGCGCCGCCTCGACTTCCTCGCCAAGCACATTTTGCACTGCAAAGCCAAGTACGGCCGCCGGCCGGGGACTTAACTCTTCATGGAAGACCGGGAGACCCGGGGTTTGAATTCAATCGCCACTCACTACTACTCATGGATGGGGACGGTAGCGACCCACGCCCGGCCAGTGACCTGAGCGCCAAGGTGTCTGAAAACTTATTGTGCTTCACCCACCTGTCCCTTCCTTATCATTCCACGCCGTTTCCAAGTTCGGAGATGGGCGAGATGCTTCACATTCCCTTTCACTCTTGTTTAGAAAAGGATTCTTTTCCGGTGTCCGGTGAAGATTGGATCCGATCACAAAAAAAAAGCAACGGGCTGCTGGGGGTTGCCCCGCCCCACAACTCTCCCTTTCCCAAAAAGGAAAACTTCCGTGGGAGCCCTTGAGCTAATTCTGCAGTTTCCTACCAAATGCAGCGCTGGTGACACCCCCTCCCCACCGAGCAAGGCGGTGACACTGTCTGGTGGAGCCCCCTTCCTGTGTTCTCCCTTTGTTCCAGCGCAGCAATGGTGAGATCACTGTTCAGTGCCGGGATAGGACAAAGAGAGCAAGACCTCCACGCCCTGGGGAGCCCTACAGACTCTGACAATTTGTCTGACTCATTCCTGAACTTCTGTCGGTTTTGCCCCCAGAGGGTGTGAATTCAGGACTGGGTCTATCTATGCACTGAGTCACATAATGAATTTCTCCCTGCCCTTCCTAACTGACCAAAATGTTGACAAGGATGATGGTTCACCAGAAGAAGAAGATGGGGGCGGGGAAAATTAGTTCCATGCACTTTACTTTGTTTTTATTTTAATTTTTTATTAAGAAAAACTTTTTTATTTGACAGAATTTCCTTCTGTGTATATATGTGCATACAATGTGGTGTAAATATACTAAACAAACTTATATTTCAATAAAAGGGAGTTTAAAATTTAGGATTTACTTCTGAGTTTTCATCTGTTTGGAGGAGGAGGGGGGGGCTGATGCCCCATCTGCTTTCAAAATAAGCTTGAGGTGCTTTGTCTTGTGGATGTGCTTTTTACAACAAAGGACGCTCATCCATGGGGTTTGTAGTTCTGGAACTTAAGAGAATTGAACAAAGACAAGAACTACTTGCCTGTCCATACATATACCCAGCTGAATCCTAGTGTTGGAAATTTGAGGTCAGCCTAGAATGAAGGGAAGAGATAGGAGAGATGGGAGGAAAATGTTCTATTCCCTGAGAGTTAAAACTAGTATGAAATAATTGCCTTGTAACACAGTCCTATAGTAATGATTGAGCAAATATGATAGAACCAGATTGCGGAGTAAAAAATGGCAAATGCCCCTCTATTAAACTTAACAATGGTGGTCACATGCTGTGCATAATTCCCCGGCATTGTAATCACTATGCATCATAATGTGGACAGACAATAAGCTGAGCACATATTGCAAACAGGTAGAGCAAGTCATAAATTGATTCTTCTCTTTAGTCTCCTGACATAAATTCCATTGCATTCAGGAGATCATAATCTCCAACATCTGGGCTCATCAAGTTCTCTGAAGAGGTTGTATTGTTTTCCAGGTACTAATTGCACAGTATTCTCAGAGCAGCCACTGAACCAAGAAAATACAGTAAGTACTTTAGTACATACATTCATTCGCTTCCTTACTTTTTGGGTCTTTTTGTCCCATGACAGAGAAGGCAATTGGGTTTTATTTGTTTCACAGCCAGTGCATTCTCTATTTGGCCATTTTATTTGGTATCTGGGTCCAAGTGGTGACCCTCATTTCATTTAACTTTAACTCCTTTAAACTCTAGAAAACTTTTGGTTACATTTTGTTTAATATTTGATTTGCATGTACAGTGAGAAAAAAATTAAACATACAGATACTTAAGTCTCTGTGCATTATAACAAGGTGTGTAATTTAATGTCATTCTTGCCATCTTTAGCACTGTGTGTGTGTGTGTGTGTGTGTGTGTGTGTGTGTGTGCGCGCGCGCACCCATACTGCAGCTTGACTCAGGGCTAGGGTGCTGTCTGTCCTTTAGCTTTTTTACTCAAGGCTAGAGCTGTTCCACTTTAGCTATACCTTTCCTTCCAGCTTCTTTGCTGGTTAATTGGAGATAAGACTTTCATACACTTTTTTGACTGGCTGGCTTTGAACCTTGATCTTCAGCTCTCTGCTTGATTCGTATTATAGGTATGTGCCACCAGTGCATGGTTAGTATTTTTTTTTAATGGTTAGTCTTTAGTGCTTTATGCTAAGCCAAATTGCAGTTGGGAGGGGGAAAAATGCTCCATAAACTATTTGTGGTGTATGCCAAATTTTTTCAGAAGATAGTCACAGAATGTACTGATGGTAGCAAATCGATCTTTTTTTTTAAAGACATAGTGAGGCTTCTGATAATTACTTCTTTCAAAAAGAGACATTTTCTATTTTTGATGATTAATAACAATGAGATTTGCTGCCTAAGTTAATGGAGGATCCCACAAGAAAAGGATAAATATCAGAAAACCTGCCTTTCTACCCATCCCATTCATCTAGGGAAATAATGAGCAGAAATAAATTAGAAGTTGCACCAGTTACACAGGAAACACACCCTCCCTCTGATACAGCTTTAGCGTTGGTAAGTTCTGGGCCAGGAGCATTCTCTACATTCCTCCTATTCATCATTTCCAAGCCCAGACTTGACCATGGTTAACTATGAGCAAGAAACAGCCTAATATAAATAGCTTTTCTTAAAATCTTTAGTGAATCATATCTGCCTGTTGGAGAAATAAGTTTAATTACATGGTGGAATTGTTAAGGGAACCAAGACTTAATTACAGGCGAGCAGTTTTTAACTGTTGCTATTCCTCATGGATAGCTTGTAGGCTATGGCATGGAAAGAGCAATTAAAGTTTTGCCATGGTCAGTGAATGCTTTTAGGGACAAATCATTTTCAAATAGAAAAAAAAAAATAACTTTCTGGCTGCAGTATTATTTGGAAAGAGTAATGGCTTCTGTAGTCAGACTATATTCTGAATTCTGTCCCTCACCTATTTATCTTCAGCAAGTCATTCAACTTAGTTCCCTCATCTGTGGATTGGAGATTCCATCAGAGTATTATGGGATTTAACATACAAAACATATACACATATAATAATGTTTTTGTTTTTTAAAAGCCCTCACTTTATATCTTTTAGGGGGTGGGGGAAAACATCAACCAACTTTTGCCCTTCTAACTATTCAATAAACTTTTAATGATCTTCATCAAAGCCAAATCTAGCAGTTACCAAAGCCAGCATCCGTTTTTGACATGTGCTAAAAAAAAAAAATTAACAAAAATTTAGTGAGGATCATCTTTGAGCACAAAGCAAAAGGCATAGCTTCCACAAGTCCAGAGCATAGGTTTGATCTCCACGTGGGCTTATGTGGGTGGTTTCAGGATCCAAGCAGCCTTTCTGCACCAAGGCAGCTACCCTACAAATATGTGAGAGAGATTTAAAAGAAGAGGAAAAAAAGTAGATGGTTTATTGCAAATCCATCACCACTTCTGGAAAGCATCAAAAAGTAATGAATCTTTGTGAGAACAATTGTCTTCCCAATGCTTTCTGCCAAGAGAAAGTAGGTAGTTGACCTTTTCTCTCTGGATTTGACTGTTGATTAATTCACTCTGTCGGTGACATCGCTCTAAATTCCATGAAGCACCCTCACCCTCCTGTCTTCACATCAGAAAGAAAACCAAATTATTTTAACACATCTCAATATTTCTCAACCTTCTCACTACAACCCACTGCTAGGAAGACTCTTCTAAAGCTTAGAGGTTGATTATGTACACTCAATGAGTAAATATTTATAATATCCAAAGAGTGGCTGGCCCATGGCAAATGCAATATGTGTTTGTTTATTATTAAGGTAGATCATTTTTCCCCTTAAGTCAAAGCCAGAGGCACCTTGAGTCCCGGGCAGGATTCTCTTTCATAATCCATCTCTACCATTACAGTTATGGAACACTTTGTACGTGCTTCTGTTTTAGACTCAGTTCCTGAATCTGACAGGAACTGCCTAAAGCCCACAGTCATCAGATGGTTGTCTTGGTTCTGAAGATGCCCTCTATATACCTCCCCATTTTTTACAGGGAGGCTCCTTTCTTCTCATGTGGCTCATCAACTTCAGGGAGCAGTGAGCTGTGGAATTTTACAATCTCCTGAGCTACCATGAGTTAGCCATGAATCATAGATCATCCAAGCCTGGCTACTGATTATTTGCCCCTTCACACAGCTGTCTGCTCCCACAGACCCACTGATCCTCAATGGTAAAAGGGTGATAGGAATGTTTGGGAAGGAGAAAAAGGAAACCAATTAATCTAGAAGCACAGGAAACGTCCCCAGAAAGGAATGGGATGTTAGCTGCCAAGATGGTAAAAGAATCTATGGAGCAAGAGTTGGCATCTACCTCCAAACATTTTGATAGATAGAATGTAACAGGAAGGATATAGGGAGTCAGGAGACCCAGGCTACTTCTGACTCGCTGTATGACTTGAGAAAGTCATTTTTCTCCCATCTTGGGCTCTAGTTTTTTTACCTGAAAAAGGAAGGAATTTGATTAGACCAACAATCTCCGTTCTTTGGCCATAATCAATATAGCACATACTTGATGTTGGTAACCCAACAGACAGAAAGATAGACATACATACACAGAAACAAAAGCTTCATAACAGTACGTGTAACCCTCTTTTTCTTTTATTCAATTTTACTCTACCCTATCCCCTCCTCTACTTTCTAACTGTGGCCCTCTGAAGTTTAGAGTCTAAACTAATTTCCTAACTCATCAGTAGGACATAGTCTAAACTGGTTTAGCTGATCAGTCTGCTTCCTCCTAGCTCTCAGATTCTCAGGGAATTTTCACTTATAATCAGTTTACCACTCACTACAATTTTTCCCCAAAGGGAATACGGACTTCAATTTTGTACACACTTTAAAAACAAGACTGAAATGCTTTATTCCAAATATAATTGGGAAATCCACTCAAAATTGTTCATAGGACCTTTTCATAAGTACTTTTAAAATCCCCTGACTATGGAGCAAATAATGCTTTGAGTAAAAAATAATAATAATAATAATTCTTTGCATCTCTACATCAACATGGGCCAGGGATGACCCACAAGGACAGTTTCTTTTCTATGTATTCATAAAGATCAGATGTAAGAGTCATAATTTTTTAGTGTGACTGTTTTACCAGTTTCTCTTTCTGTGTCCTGCTGTGGGGAAAACTGCATTAATAAACTATGTCTCAATGCTGCCTCCCTGGAATTTTTTTCTCTGCAGGACTCCACCAAATATAGCAAAGGAATGCCTATTTTATTTATCTTTTCCACTTCATTTCCATGTTGGATATGTCTCTTTCACACTTTTGAAATTTTTCTCTTAATGGCCCTTTATTTTTTTTGGAGGAAAATAAAGCACTAATTGTTCACTGAGAAATAACAATCACACACACATATATACTCCTTTATTCCCCTTTTGGGTGCAATATGGTACATTTTACAGTTTTAACAGTTATCTTTCTCCATATCCCAATAAATTAAGTATCTTATAGAACTGCCTTTTTTCTAGTACCAGCTCATACATTTGTCTTTGCTGAGAAATTGTGGGTTCTTAATAGAGAAATATCACCTTTAATTAAACAGCTCTATATTATTCATTTGTCTCTGCCCGTTGTTTTTACCTTCCTTGCAATGACTTTCTCTTCTTCTTAATACCATTAAAAGATTTGTTCTCTAAGGAGGTAAGGCTGAAGGGATGGCTACAGCCATGATCTTTGTTTTTAGTCATAGTAATTCATAAATACATAAAATACAACATTTCTATTTTAATCATTGTAGTGTATAATTCACTGACACTAGGTATATCCACAAGGCTGTGTGACCATTCTATTGTCTGTTCCCAAAAGCTTTTCCTCACTCTCCCAAAGACTGTAACCATTAATCACTCCCCATCCTCTTCTTCCCTAGCTTCCAGTAGCCACTAATCTTTCTGTCTACATAAAACTGTTCACCCTAGACATCGCATTTTAGTGGAATCATATGACATTTGTTTTGTGTAATGTCTCTTTCATTTCTATGGACATGGTCATAGTCCTGGAAGCCATGATAGAGGTGAAGCAATATTGTTTGGTATCCGGCAGTCTTGAGTTTGAGTCTGGTTCTCACCTATCAGTAACCCTAGAACTTATGAAAAATTGAGAAACTCCTCAGTTCCCTCATCTGGAAAAGCAATGGGAAGACTGCCTCATTTCTAGGGTCCCTTTCAACTCCAGAAAAATGCTGGGTTATTATGTGTAGCAACTGCACAGATGAATTATATCCCTAACTTTCAGTTTTATTTCCCTACCTATAGATTTCATAGCTTTTCAGATACTGCCTAGTACATAAGCTTGGGACATAAGCTAAGAACTGTGGGTTAAATGGTGAGCTGCTCAGATAAGGAAGCTGCCTTCATGGAGCTCAGAGTCTAGTGGGGAAAAGGGAAATTGTCTAGTAGAAATCAGATGTGATTTGTGATAGAAGAAAGTGTGACAGGATCCTATACTGAGACGTTTGAAGCTCATTTAGAGGGAGATCAAAGAAAGATAAGTTGGCTTTCTGTCCAACTTTGAGTTTCAGGGATGTCTTGAAAACAAGGAGGAATTATAGGCTCACAGCTATAATCCTAGCTACTTAGAAGGCTGAGATCTGAGGATCATAGTTCAAAGCCAGACTGGGCAGGAAAATGCAGGATACTCTTGTCTCCAGTTAAGCACCAAAAAGCCAGAAGTAGAGTTGTGATTCAAGTGGAAGAACACCAGCCTTGAACATAAAGCCAGGCAAGAATGCAAGACTCTGAGTTCAAACCCTAGTATTGAGGCATGTGTACGTGTGTGCGCATGTGTGCACGTGTGTACACACACACACACAATGGAATTTTCATAGAAATTCCTCCAATAACCTGTGCTTCTCTGGAAACAACACTGCTGGGAGATGTCATCTCTACAGTTTGTCTTGGAAGGTTGAGGGAGCCCAATTTGTATTCTTTAAGGTTTGTATTTTTTTTTTTAATAAGGGATGCTATTTGCTATGACATCCTTATTTGCTATGACATCCTCTTAAATATTAAGTATCCTTAGGTAGGGACATAGGGGAGGGTATAGTAGAAATGAATGAGGAAATTAGTTCTAGCAATAATATTATTACCTACTTTTTGCTGAATTTATACTAACCAACAAGGCTTTGTGTTAGGCATTTTGTAGTTTGTAGTTATAAGCATTAGTATCGACTGAATATTGCTTTTACGGATATGGAACCCAAGCTGAGAAGTTAAGTCAACTGCCCAAATGGCAGTCTATGACCTGAAGACAGATCTCTCTAGTACCAAAGAACAAGTTATAATTCTCATATTTTTTATATTATATATTTTGGTGTATATTTCCCTCTCCTTTAATTTATATTAGTCTTTCTAATTGTTTTTTTTCTTTCCCAGAGCTTTCCTTTGCAGCAGTATCCTGAAATTTCATTATGAAGAGTTTATACGTTTTGTTGGGCTTTTTTTTCTTTTCTGTAGGAAAATGAGGTGGTATGATAGCTATCTAAGAATACCTTCTGTTTTTCAGTCTAGAAAATTCTTAGTCATTATTCTTAGTCATCTTTGGTTATTTTATTTTTCTTAAGCTTTCTATTCATTCCCTTCCTTCCTTCATAAATATGGTTAGACATATGTTAAGTAATCTTTCTATTCTTCAGTGCCCAGCCTCTCTCAAATATCTTATTTCTCTACCTCTTTGTGCTACTTTCTGGGTACTAAGTTCTGTCTGTCACCTACTTGATAGGTTATTTCTCCAAATGTCTAAGCTACTGTGTCATCTAACCTTGAACTTTGCTTTGTTTAGATTTGATGTCTTTGACATTTCTTTTTTTCCCCCCAAAGTCTTTTTCCAAGGCTTCTTGGTCCTTTATTGTATCTAATCATTTTCAAATGTGCATCTGATTATTCTGGTATGTGATGTTCTAGAGTGGTCTAATACATTTACACATGTGCAATTGCCACACAAAATGTGGTACATTCAGTCAACTCTAAATTTCATATAGGCAATGAACATATTTTAGAACATTCATATTGCATTCAATATTCGGGATATACTTATATTAAAAATTATGCATTATTTACCTGAAATTCAGAGACATCTGGGTGTTATGCTGTGTTTTGTTTTCCTAAATATCAAGATCTAGCCTGTGGAAGCTTTGTATTTTGCAATTTGGGATCATAAACTCATGCTCATGCAAGATTTCATCTGTGAGATTCTCATTTTGTTTAGATGGAACGTATGTTTTTATTTCTTGTGTCAGGTAGTCCAGGGTTAAAGCCAAGAGGAGCTCACTCCTCTTTTATATTAATGCTTTTTTCTTAGAATTTGAAGTCCTAGCAGGTAATATAAATTTAAATAATAAATAGGAGTAATCACAAAAGAGGATTCTTCCCAGAGACTTTAATTTTTTCCCAGCCAGAGTCTGGACTAAGAGAAGTAATAAGCAATCTACACTTACATCTTCTTTTCCTGGAAGGGAGCATTTTCTTTGAGGGTCTTGGCTGTATAGAGAGTCCTTAGAAAGGTCTAAGTTTCCTTCCATCTGGGGTACATTAAACCTGCGCGCGCGCCCGCGCACACACACACACACACACACGCACGCACGCACGCACGCACGCACACACACACACACACACACACACGGATAAGATGAGCAAGGCAGTCCCAGTTTTAGTTCACACCTATCACTCTGCTTTTGGTTCTTTCTTTATTTGGGGCCCTTGGGGATTCTGCTACATTTTTATGAGTTCAGCTATGCATTTAAAAAGATGTTTGTTATATTTTATAAAACATTTATAGGTGTTTTACAGAGGGAAAGGTTTTTAGGTCATGTTGTTTGCCTTATTGCTAGAAACAAAGTCCACCTGAGTGCCTTCTAAACCCCACTATGAAATCCTGCTTGCAATAAGCTGGCCCTTACTTGAGGATTAGATGTCCTATTTGGTTATTCGGAGATTTCCCCACAGTGGAGACATTTACTTTAATAGGATTTGACCTGAGGTAATCCATGAACAAGTGACCGAGGAGTCAATAGCAAATTCCATTCTGTTTGCCACCAGCAAGTTTTGAGATATAAGCCAGGGAAATGATTAAAAGGAAAGAAGAAAGGAAAAGGTTGGGAAGGAGAGGGGAGGGAAATGATTGTTTAAAAAAGAATCACATGCAGTAGAGTAGCAATTGAGCAGCCTTTGCCTCTGGGACATAAAGCCCTCCAGTTGACCTTCAGTCAGCATCAGAGCCCACAAAATGGAGCCACATTGTAGAGGAAAGAGCTCTCTCCTCTGCAGGTTACATTTAGGATTAAAGGAAGGTCAAGAAACTCCAGGGGAAAATTACTTTTCTTTAACAGTCAGCTCCCTGCCTCTGCCACGGCTCCCAGCTATGCAAAGTCCAGCCATCGCTACTTGATCTTTGGCCTCTTGACACTGAAGACCACACTACAACAGCCTTTAAAGAAAACAAAGTCTTTGCCATCATACGTGGGATCTCAACCTTGCATGTCCAGAGGCAGCATATATTCAGTTTTATCATTTAATGAGCCCATCTCTAGCGACCTATTATCCAAATCAAAAAGAAATTGCTAATGAAAGAAGAGATTAAACATCTTTGACTTCTCAAGGCATTGAGCTAGTGAAAGAACAGAAAGAGATCCAAAATTTGTTTTTTGTGTATCCAGCCCCATTTCTTCTCCACCTGTTTGTAGTTGGGACTCATCTAGTTTCCCTGTGATACAATATTCATGACCCACCTTTCATGACACTGATACAGGAGGCTTGACTCACACCATAAAAAATTACTGTAATGATTCTGATTTAGCAACTCAGAAGTTGGTGTTCCATATGAAATCTCTGGTGGGATTTCAAGTGATTATTTTCAAGTGATTACTCATGGCTCAAGTATGTGCTGCAAATATCAGTACAGTTGGCTCTGAGGCTATTGAAATACTTGCTGCACCGCTGATAAATGTCTACTTCCCTGAGTTACCCAAGAATCTCTTTCATATTACTAACCACTCCAGCCCCATTCTGAACAATCCCTCCACCCTACTGTCCCATGCAATTAACAGGTAACATCTGACAGCAGGAATCAGAACCTTGCATTAACACCAAAACCAGTTAAGTTCTGCTTTCTCTTATATGATTTGAATAACATCTTCTACATAATGTAAGTTATAATGGTACAAATTCATTAAAAAGGCAGGCTATCATCCCAAGCCCTATTTTTTTTGGGGGGGGGGTTTGTGTGTGTGTGTGTGTGTGTGTGTGTGTGTGTGTGTTGGTATTAGGACTTGAACTCAGAACCTTTGTCCCTTAGCTATTTTGTTCAAGGCTGGCACTCTGCCACTTGACAAAGAGCTCCACATAGAGCTCTTTGGTGGTTAATTGGAGATTGAGAATCTTACGGACTTTCCTTCCCCAGGCTGGCTTTGAACTGTGATCCCCGGTTCTCAGCCCCCTAAACCCTATTTTTGTTACGGTTTTATGTATTGGGCAAGCCAGCAATGGCATAGCTACCATCACCCTGATATTTCCTGGCTTCTTACTTTAGGTAGGGCACTGTGCTAGGTGGTAGGGACAAGTTAGTTAGCTTGAAAGACGTTGTTTCTGATCTTCTGGAGTATGGAATCTAATAGAGGAGACAGACATTAAGCAAATCATTACCATCATAAAGGGGATGACAGGAAAATACATGGACTTATAAGAGTGTTAATAAGAGACAACCTCACATTGGAGGTTGAAGGATATGGCATTTAAACAAAGACCAGAGCATTGAGCAAAAGTCAGCCATCATAGAGAGGAAAGAGGGAGTGGAAAGCATTTCAATCAGAACAGCTTACATGTTTGAAAGCCTGCCAGAAGGAGCCTGCTGTTTAGAAATGAAAGAAATCCAGTATGACTGGAGAGTGGGTCCAAAAGGGGAATGATAGGATTTAAGGTTGCACATGTAAGCAGGCACCTCCCAAGTACCTTACAAAGAGGGCCAGAGGAGACACCGCATGCTCCTTATCCTTAAGAAAGCACTAAAACCAAGTGCCCATGGCTCACACCTGTAGTCCTAACTACTCCGGAGGCTGAGATCTGAGGAACGTGGTTTGAAGCCAGCAAGTCCAGGAGACTCTTATCTCCAAATAACGAGCAAAAAGCCAGAGGTGGAGCTGTGATTCAAGTGACAGTGTTAGCCTTGAGCAAAAAGGCTCAGAGACAACATGCAAGCGCACAGTTCAAGCCCCAGGACTGACATTAAAAAAAAAAAGTATTAAGGATAATGATAAAGGGCTGAGCTGTAGAAGGAATTTGAACCTCCCTGGGTTCAAATCTTGGCTCTTCCATTTTCTATTTTTTGTTTAATTTTATTGTTATTGTAAAGGTGATGCACATTTAGTTACATAAGTCAGGCAATACACATATTTCTTTTTGAACAGGGTCATCTCTTCCCTCGTTTTCTCCCAGATTTTCCCTTCCAACCCCCATCCCCCACAAGTTGTATGGTTCATTTTCAATATAATGTCTAATGAGTACTATTGCTGCATTTGTTCACCCTTTGTTCCACCATGTCTATGCTCCTCTTTACCCTCCCCCAAACAGATAAATTGACCTACAAGAGAAAAGGTACAGAAATCGAAAGCAGTGACAAAGGAGGGAAAAAAGCAAAATAACAAAAAAAATCCTCTTGTTTCCATTTCTTGGATTTCATTTTGATAAACACCATTTTATATGATCGTATGCCATAGCCATTAAGCCTTCGTGATTCCCTCCTAAGAATATCCTGTGTGAATGTTTAGAGTCTTGTATAATTTATCATGTCCAAGTGTATTTTTTGTCTTATAGCATCTAGTGTGTTTACTTGTAGATTTATAGGTACTTTCTATTTACAACAAATGTGGGAAATAATGCAACCTATGTTTCTTTGGGTCTGGCTTACTTCTCATATAATTTTTTCCAAGTCTTTCCATTTCCTTACTAATGGTACAATATCATTCTTTCTGATGGAAACATAGAATTCCATTGTGTATCTACAGTACATTTTCTTGCTCCATTCATCTGCTGAGGGGTTGATTTCATATCTTGGCTATGGTAAACAATGCTGCAATGAACATAGTTATGCTAATAGCTTTAGTGTGGCCTGGTGTGTTGTCTATTAGATAAATGGTCAAGTAGAATTGCTGGGTCATAGGGAAGCTCCATGTTTAATCTTTTGAGGAACCTCCATACTGCTTTCCAGAGTGGTTTAACAAGTTTACATTCCCACCAACAGTGTTGTAGTGTTCCTTTTGGCCACATGCCTGCCAGCATCTGTTGTTAGTTTTCTTGATTATTAGCATTCTAACTGGGGTGAGGTGAAATCTGAATGTTGTTTTGATTTGCATTTCTTCTATGGCCAGAGATGCTGAAATTTCTTCATGTGTCAATTATTGGCCATTCTTACTTCTGAGAAATCTCTTTTTAAGTCTTTAGTCCATCTATTAATTGGGCTGTTGTTTCTTTGCGGGTCTATTTGGGGAGGTTAACTTTTTGAGCTGTAAGTGTATTTTAGATATAAGGCTCTTATCTGATGCATAGCTAGTAAAAAAAAAAGTTTTTCCATTCTGTGTAATTTCTATTTATCTTTCTAGTTATATCCTTTTCCATGCAGAAACTCTTCAGTTTGATGCAATTCCAACAACATTGTTTAATGAGAAAGTAACCCACAAATTCATATAGAATAATAAAGACCCCAAATAGCAAAAACAGTCCTTAGTAGGAAGAACAGTGTTAGGGGAATATCAATACCAAACTTCATACTTCATTACAAAGCCATAGTAATAAAAGCATCTTGGTACTAGCACAAGAATAGGCCTAAGGACCAATGGAACAGAATGGAAGAACCAGAAATAAATCCACAGACCTACAGCCACCCAACATTTGATAAAGTAGTCAAAAACACAGGGTGGAAGAAAGACAACCTCTTCAATAATGTAGCAGAATTGGCTACATACACGCAGAAAACCGAAGCTAGATCCTTATCTATCATCCTGCACCAGAATCAATTCTAAATGGATAAAAGACCTCAATGTGAGGCCCAATACCATGAAAAGATCATAGGAAGGGGTAGGGGAAAGACTAAGGCTCCTTGGCACAGGTCAAAAATTTCTAACTAAAGATCTAGAATCACAACAAATCAAATAAAGACTGGATAAATGGGATTGGCTCTTCCATTTTCCATCTCTGGGACATTGTGCATGTTATTTATGCTCTCTATCAGTTTACTTATCTGAAAACAGGGATAATAATAAAACCTACATTTTAAAAATCAACATATACAAAGCAGTTAGAATAGGATCTAGCACGTAGGAAGAACGCAGTAAATATTAGGAGATGATCACAACAGCATAAGACACACTAAGTGGCTTCTTTCCACCTATGTTCACCCAGTGAAAAGCTGGTTCTATGATACAACATTCTGTGTTTAATAATCCCCTTTAAAGCTGAGCACCAGTGACTTATACTTGTAATCCTTGTTATTCAAGAGGCTAAGATCTGAGGATCATGGTTTGAAGCCAGCCAGGGCTGACAATTCTGAGAAACTTTTACCCCCAATTAACCAGCAAAAAAAGCCAGAAGTGGCGATGTGGTTTAAGTGATAGCCTACCAGCCCTGAGCGAAAAAAGCTAAGCAAGAGTGCAAGGCCCTGAGTTCAAACCCCAGTTCCAACACAACATAATAATGATAAGAAGGAGGAGGAGGAGGACAAGGAAGCACCAACCTTATGTCCACTATTCCCACATCAGTTGTCAAGAGAATCTTACTTGTTGATCCCTCCATCCATGATCCCTTCTGTCAAATATAGATTTCATGTCTTTGATTCTATATGATTCTTCACTATAGCAATCTCTTAATGGATTTCTCAAAAGATGTCTGAGATAAGCAAAGGTCAGATAAGTTGATATTAGGTGAAATGAACGCCAAGATAAGGACTCAAATGTTTTTTCTTTCTTGCTATTCTTTCTAACATACTTAAAGATATTTCTTTGTTGCTTTGAATGTCCCTCCCCCACAGTATAACCCCTGTTTTTACTGTATTTGATGTTGGTATAATTTGTGGAGGGGAAGGGAAAAAACAAATTGTTTAACTAGGAATACAGGGGGACCCATTGCAATAATGAGATGTATAAGAGGTTATGTCAAAAAACGAACTTTACAACTTTTTCAGGGGAGGGGAAGATGGGGGGAGGGGGAGATGGGAAGGGATGGGAAGGGGAAACAAAGGAGGAGGCAACAATGCTTGATAAGATTTGTACTCATTACCTTGCCCATGTAATGTACAGTATTTTCACAAAAAGAAAGAAAGAAAAGAAAGAAGGAAAGAAAGAAAGAAAGAAAGGCCACAGAAAATGTCGGATCAGTGTGATCAGATCAACAGAGCTGTTAAACATGAGATAAAACAAACAACAAAGGAGAGAAGTTAAAACCACCCAAACGGATCACCATGTGGACTAGAAGGAAAAAGAAACTCAAACTAGAAAAGGCATTCCCAAGCCAGCAGTGCTTCTGACAGATTTACAAAAGACTTTCCTTGTGCTTAGTTGATGCCTGGAGAAATGTGCAGGGGTCTGGGAGGAAACAAATTGTCCTATGATGCCATCCTAAGATTATAGATCCCTGGGGATTCTGCGAGCTGTCATCAAAGCTGTCCTTGAATTAATCACCCTGGGTAGGAATAGGATAAATTGGAGGTGAAAAGGGCCAATTAAGTCCTTAAGACTTTCCCCAGAGAATGCCAGAGGGAGATCACTCTATGAAGCGCTCTCCCATGCACTCATAAACTTGGGGATTATTCAAACAAAAAGCCTGGCACCCTCCCTAGAGGTCATTCTTTCCTGCAATGGGAACACAATATATTTCCCACTGTGGAGACCAAGAAAGCAGAGCAAACATTTGTTTATCCCTTCAAGAACATCTGGTTTGTCTTGGGAGTTTACCCAGTTGTGGGTTATTCTGTTGCGTCCTGAATCCAATTACTTCTTTATCGTAACGTAGTTGTAAACTAACCTGTGTCAGCTGGATGCACCTTCTTAACAGTTTGTTTCTTGAATCGTTATTTCAACAGAGAAGACAGATGTGGGATCAAGGAGGTCCCTACTACCAAAGTTTCTGCAGCTGCCTGGGACCTGTCAGTGGTTTCAAGCCACTTACCGCAAACTTCCTTCCAGGCCTGTGAGTGCTTCTATTTCCTGCTATTAAATTCCCATTTTGCTTATGAGTGCCAGATTTTGTTTTTGTTGCTACAATGAAAGACCCTTCACCAAAAGAACGCCTTCAAAGAGTAGGAGGAGTGAAAGTGCTGTCTGGAAAGATGGTTCCACGATGATAGACATTTTTATCTAACGCAATCATCTTCACTGGGCAAAAAGTACAGTGCCAGGAGTGAAGTTGTCTCTGCTTCTCCCCACTTGCTGGGTGAGGGTAGCAGCCTTTGGCCTAGTCAGGAGCTCTGTGTTTACCTCTCTTCTCCTAAGGCAAGCTAAATGATGCTACGGATTCTCTTGCACAAAGCCATGTGTTAGTGAATGTTCAGCAATTGGCATTTGTGGTAGGGAGAGGTGAAAGGGCCTAGTTTGTAATGTTTTCCAATTTCCCTGGTGTAAGCATTCTGACTGTGGCTCCTTTCAAGTTATTAGTATGCGGCCACAGAAGGCAAAGTTGAGAAGGGATGCACATGACCAGCTCCTCTGAGCCATAAGAGCTAGCTGCCACACACCATTACCTCTTCTCCTCTACCTGGGCAAATGCACAGGGAAGACTAGCTAGGAGTAATGACTCTTTTTTATTTTAGATTTTTCACCTTGTGCCAAGTATTAGCTCATCTAATTTAATCATGACCTTTGTGGAAAGATAGGATTCTTGCCCCTGTTCTACAGATCAGGAAAGAAGAAGCATGAAGAAAATAAGAAATTATTCAAAATATGAAGGCATGGAAGTTGAGGTGTTCTGATTTGATCCTTAGTAATTGATTTCAGGGGTGACTCACTTCATTGTGACCTTATGTTGATAGAATCAAATTATGAAAAGAATCTGCCTTCTAGAATGTGGAAGGTGATGTGGGACTCAAATATCCTGGCAGAAATGATAGCAATATTGTCCCTAGGAAAACTTAACATGGATATATTCTATTTGAGTGTACATTTTATTTTCTGCATGTACATTCTAGTTATATCTCATCTAACATCAAAAGAATAGAAGGTAGTTTAGAACAGTAAAGTACCTGCTATATAACATTTCAAGTATCTTTTTAAGAGAAGGCCTACCTATGTAGCCTGGGCTGGCCCCAAACTTTAATCCTCTTCCCTCAGGCTCCCAAATTCTAGGATGATAGGTATGTGTCACCATGCATGGTTTACATTGCATCTCATCTTTAGTTTAGAGGTAGGAATTGGTCTTTGCATTTTACATGATCAGTAACTAAAGCTTATTAAAAGTCAGCCTAAACTGGGCCCTGGTGGCTCACCTCTGTAATCCTACCTACTCAGGAAGCTGAGATCTAAGGACCCAGGTTCAAAACAGCCCAGACAGGAAAGTCTGTAAAACTCTTATCTCCAGTTAACCAACAGAAAACCGGATGTGACACTAGAGTGGTAAAGCACTAGCTTTGAGGGAAAAAGCTCAGGGACAGTGCCCAGGCCCTGAGTTCAAGCTCCACAACTGAACAACAACAACAACAACAAAGTTAACCTACCAAAACTCATATAACCAGTAAGTAACCAAAGGAAGGCATGTTTAATTTTTTTTCATTTAATTTATGGCAAATCAGGCACAAAAGAGGCAAATAAATCAGGCTGGAATTGTAGTACTTACCTAGCCTGTTATATGGCCTTGGATTCTATAATCAAAACAAGAGAAAGGAAGGAAGGAAGGAAGGAAGGAAGGAAGGAAGGAAGGAAGGGAAGGAGGGAGGGAGGGAGGGAAAAGGAAGGAAGGAAGTAAAAAGGAAGAAAGAAAAAAGAAAGAGAAAGCAAGCAAGCAGGGAAGGAGGAGGAGAGAGGGTTAAGTAATTTTAACTTGCTCTCGTGTGATACAATTATTCAGTGCTCATGCAAACCCTCATTCATCTACTGCCATAGTGAATGATCTTCATGGTAGTCCCACCAGGCCCAGTGACTTCTTATGAAAGCTGGTTTCCTGATACCACAGCCAAAAGTGATTTTCTTAGAATTCCTTGACTGGACAATTCAGAAAGGTGTCTCTGCTAAGGGACTATCAAAGAGCCCACTGCAATTGTGCAGCTCAAAGGACTTTGAACAAGCCTCCTGACATTAACAGATGATCCCCAACATTAACACCTTTCTCTGAACAGCTAAGAGAAGCAACAGGTTAAAAGTAACATCAAAAGCATGCCTTTGGTTTCCAGATCGTGGTTATTTCTGATCTTCTGCAACTTCCCTCTGGGAACAGGTCTGGATTGGGTGATGTACATCACCAGAGTTCAGGCTTCTCCTTGTCTGCAACGCTAGACCCAGCTTTTGCCAGATATATTCTCGACCCAACCTGACTGCCTTGACAGGTATGATATGGATGAGTCGCTCTCCTTATTGGTGATAATGAGACTTTTCAGTGTCTGTCAGTTATGGGAACAATTGATGTTAGCAAGTGACTGGCAGCTTCTAGGCTAACTTACTGTTCAGATTCAGGGCTGTTGAAACAGCAAGCACTTTGAGAGCTTCCATGAGGCTGGGTCTAAAAGGGTTAACACACCTCAAATGTGCCTGCCTTCACTCTGCCAGCAGAGCGAGGGAGGAGGTGGGCTGGGGGTGGGATCCGTGTCACAGGCAGACACATATCCATAGCAAAATAGTGGAGAAGCAGCTTTAAACCCTCTTGCTCCCTGTTCTGGCTTGCATACTAATATCTTTGGGATTTCTTCCCCTGCTCTCGCAATCTGTCATGTGGAACTGAGGAGGAGAGGCAGGTGTCAGAGAGCCTATATGACTAAGTAGCCTACTCTAGGTTTTACAGCACTGCCTTGTAGATTCTTGACCTAATCAGCAGAGTGAGGGAAGGGCAGTTCCATAGGTTTGCTAAAGAAATCCCCCACAGGGTAGCTCCCCATATTTTAATATGCTAAAATGTACATACCAAGGGCATGCAGCCTCAAAAAGTTAAACCTAAACAAATATAGAATTACCGTATGATCAGCGATCCTCCATTTAGATCTATACCCCGAAAGCAGCGAGAGCAGGAAGTGGAACAACAGTTTGCACACCAATGTGCATGGCAGCATTCTTCACAACTCACATTCACATAATTATTCACATTCACCTAAATGCTCACAGAACCAAATACATTAGATACATGCAGATAACACAGAAGGCTTTCTACCTTAAGAAGGAGCTCTCTGTCTCTGTCTCTGTCTGTATCTCTCTGTGTCTCTGTCTCTGTGTCTCTCTCTCTCTTCTCTATGGGATTAAAGTCAGGGCCTTGAGCTTGCTAAACAGGCATTCTACTTCTTTAGCCTCTCTCCCTGCACTTTTTGCTTCAGCCATTTTTCTGATAGGGTCTCATATTTTCATCTGAGGCTTACCTGGACTGTGATTTTCTTTGTACTTTCTGATGAAAGCACGCACTACCATCCTCCATGCCATTTATTGGTTGAGATGGGTTCCAAGCCTCCTCTTACCCTCAAATCTCTATGCCTTCTTTATTAGCTGGGATTACAGGCATGACCCACTGGGCCTGGCCAAGAAGGAGTGAATTTCTGACACATACTACTATGAGGGTGAATCTTCTTGACATGATACTAAGTAAAATAAGCTAGACACAAAAAGACAAATATAGTTTCATTGTACCTATCCAGTCCTTTGATAGGGCTTGGGACCAACAGTAATTCTGGAATATTTGTATAGACATAATGATAGATGGTGGGGGTAGGGCTGAAATCTAAAAGTAAAATTCTTTTATGTATAATATAAACTTATAGCTTGAATGTAATTTTATTCAAAATTTTGTGTGATTTTTTAGCATGATATGAAGTTCTTTAGTGTGCACTTTTCTTTTGTCAGTCATGGGGCTTGAACTCTGGGCCAGGGCATTGTCCCTCAGCTCTTCAGCTCAAGGCGAGTGCTCTACCACTTGAGCCACAGTGCCACTTCTGGTTTTCTGGAGATAAGAGTCTTACAAACTTTCCTGCCCGGGCTGGCTTTGAACCTCGATCCTCAGATCTTAGCCTCCTGAGTAGCTAGGATTACAGGAGTGAGCCAGCGGCACCCAGCTGGTGTGGATTTTACTTGTGCCATCATGCTGGGACTCCAAAGATTTCAGATTTCAGATCGTTTTAGATTAGAAATATTCAGCCCCTATGTGTCACCCCACTTATGTGAGGTACCTAGAGTAGTCAGATTCATCAAGACAGAAAATAGGATAGCTGTTTCTGGGGGGGGGGGTGAAGGAGGGAGTAGAGAGTTATTATTTAATGCATACAGAGTTTCAGTTTGGGATGATGAAAAAGTTCTAGAGACTGATGTTTGGTGATGATTGCACAACAGAGTGAGTTCATTTAATGCCACCACAGTGTGCACTTAAAAATGGTTTCAGTAGTAAAGTTTATGTTCTGTATATTTTGCTACAATATAAAAATACCTAGCATAGAGTGTGTAGTGTTTTCATTCCTGCAAAGCATGAGTCAAGTGAAAGGCAGCATTGGCATTCATTGTCCTAACCTACAATGTGGTCGACAGTTGTTAGCTAAATGAGCATATTTTGCTTTATTCTGGTGTGTGTGTGTGTGTTTGTGTGTGTGTGTGTGTGTGTGTGTGTGTACTAGGACTTGAACTCAGGCCCTTGAGCTCAGCTTTTACTTTCATGGCTGAAGCTCTACCACATGAGCCAAACTTTACTTCAGCTTTTTGCTAATTAACTGGAGATAAGAATTGCACAGATTTTAGTGCCTCGGCTCCCTTCAAGCTGACATCCTCAGATCTCTCAGCCTCTTGAGTGGCTAGAATTATGGATGTGAGCCACTGTCTCTTAATGTAGGGTTCATCAGTTTTCTTTTAACTGAGGAGGAGAGGTAAAGTAATCCAAGTTCAGGGAGGTAAAATAAGTTGGCCAGGTTCTACCAGAGGAAAGAGAAAAGATTTAAATCTTTATCCTTTTGTTATCAAATGCTGTACAATTTACATGCACCTAAATGCCAACAACTGTGTCACCTTTTCATGGTGTTCATATGCCAGACAATCAGGTGAAGTCAAGTCGACCTGACCCTGAAACATAGGAAATGCAGGCTCAGAAATACGCTAAAATTCATTAAGAGAAGTCAAACTCATAACTCACAGGACTGAAATATACAGTCTACTCCAATAATAGCTAAATGTAGAAAATTTACATAGTGAAGTGAGGTGTTGGTTAGCTTATAGAAACGAATCACAGGAGTCAAAGCATTCTGTTGTAATCAAGGGAGTCAAGTCCTTACTGCATTGGCCACAACCACAGGCCACTGGTTATTTTTCTAAACCCTATAGGAATAACTTGTTTATCTCTAGCTAAGTCTCTCTCTGTCTCTCTCTCCCCTCTCATGTGTGTGTGTGTGTGTGTGTGTGTGTGTGTGTGTGTGTGCGCGCGCGCGCGTACGCACAAACCAGTATTAGGGTTTGAACTAACTCCAGGCCTCTTGTTTGGTTTTATTGCTCATGGCTGATATTCTACCATTTGAGCCATACATTCCCTTATGGCTTTTTGCTCATTAATTAGAGGTAAGAGTCTTGAGGATTCGTCTGCCTGGGGTGGCTTCAAACAGTGATCCGTAGATCTCAGCCTCCTGAGTGGCTAGGATTATGTGTGAGCCACAGTGCTCAGCAGATTTGAAGGCCTTGAGGATATATAGTCTCAGATACAGGACTGAGCCACAATATTTATATTAGCATATACATTACTGTCTAAGTCAAGTAGTTCAATATAGCATTTAAAATTGAGGGCTCTGGGGATCTTCCCTCCTGGGTACAAATACTGGTGCCATTATTAACTGACTAAATGACCTTAGACAAGTTCCTTTACTTTTCTGTGCCTCAGTTTCTTCTTGTGTGATAAGGAGATAATGATAGTATATAACTTCCTTCATTATTATGAAGTTAAGTGCACTAATAAGAAAAACTACTCAGCAGGATGCCTGGCTTAAAAGAAAAACATACGTGTACATTAGTTATTCTAAATTCCAATGATGTGGGAAAGATATAGAACCCCTTATCTTTAGAATCCCACCCACTACTATCTCAGGAGAGGGGGTAAAGGGGATTGAGAAGTGAGGAAAGGTGGCTTTGAACCAAGTATTAGCATCACACATTCTCCTCTGGTACCAATTACTGTGATAAATTGAAGGTGACAAGTTATTTTATGACATAAATGCAAATCAGTATTCACTTCACTGTTATTTTCCAAAGCCCTGGCACTTTAATGGTCCCCATAAGTTTGCCTCACTTGCAGCAAGTATCGGTATGTTCACAGTCAGCTGGAGAATTTATTTTTAGGTGGGGAGTGCAATGAACTGAGCCCACCGGCTGACTTAGAAAAATGATCACATTCCCATCCACAAATTATTCACAAAAGCTAGTTAGCATTTCAGCCTTTGTTGGCGAAATAACACAATAAATAGAGATGTGTCAAAGGGGCTCATTTCCACCTGCCAGATTTGACTCTCTAAGTAGTAGGCATTCATTCACACGTTTGTAGTTGTGTATGTGTTTATGTGTGTCCATTAGATAAACAAAAAACTATCCCTTACTGTAAAGTGCCTTGCAAGTGACAAGGAGTCGAGACCTTCCACTCTTCAGCCAAATGCTGCTTAGAGAGAAGAGCATGGTTCCCTATCTGTTGCACCAATCAAGCTGTCACCATGTACCTGCAACTCTCATGGGTGACTTCAACTTGAAAGGAGAGAGCGTATTATTTGTTTACTTTACACCATTGAAGTTAATTTCTTGTCCTGGCTGTTTCCACAGGCTTGTCATCCCTTCTCTTTTGATGTTGAAAAGTAAAGAAAACAAAAATACATTAAAAAAAAAGAGCGAGAGGCATCAGTTGTCACTAGAAACGGGGCTCTGTATACCCACCTGCTGCTCTTGTACATGTTGGCATTAATAGACACTGGGAGCTGTTAAAAACACTGCCTAATTAATTTAAAATATAACTTCAGAGAGACAACCCCTAATTGTTAAAAAGCACTTTCATTAGGGCATAAAGATTGAGTCATTAAGAGACATAATAAGGTTCAAAGCCAGCCCATGGGATTCTTTCTATTTTGGGTGATTTTATTTATTTTTTATGTTTGTTTATTGTTATTGTAAAGGTGATATACAGAGGGGTTTCAGTTACATAAGTCAGGTAAACAGTACATTTCATTTTGGAGAATGTTACCCCTTCCCTTGCTCTCTCCCAGTTTTTTTCTATCATCCCCACCTACAAGTTATATAGTTAACTTTCAACATAGTGTCTTGTGAGTATCACTGCTGCATTTGTCCCACTATTTCTGTGCCCCTTACCTTCCCAAAGACAGATAAATTAACAAACAAGATAAAAGGAAAAGAAAACAAAAACACTCTTATTTCCATTTCTTGGAGTTCAATTTGATAATTACTATTTTATATGATCAGATGCAAATAGCTATTATGCCTTTGTGATCCTCTCCTAAGAATATCCTCCTTTGGTCTCACTCTGTGTGAGACCTATATAATATATCATGAGATTTTTTTTTTGTGGGTCATGGGGCCTGAACTCTGGGCCTGGGCACTGTCCCTCAGCTCTTCAGCTCAAGGCTAGCGCTCTACGACTTGAGCCACAGCACCACTTCTGGCTTTTTCTGCTTAGGTGGTGCTAAGGAATCGAACCCAGGGCCTCCTGCATGCAAGGTAAGCACTCTACCCACTGAGCCACCTTCCCAGTCCTATCATGAGATTCTTACCTGCAATTAACCACCAAAACAAAACAAAACAAAGCAGAAATAGAATTATGGCTGAAGTGGTAGAGTGTTCGCCTAGAATGAAAAAGCTAAGGGATAGTGCCCAAGCCCTGAGTTCAAGCCTCAGTACTGGCATCAGAGACAGAGACAGAGACAGACAGAAAAAAACACAAAGAGAGACAGACAGACAGAGACAGAGAGAGCAAAGAGAGAAAGAGAGGAAACTGGGCAAATAGAAGCACAATCACCAATGTCACCTTTCCTCTACTGAGTTTGTTTTCATTAACAAAATATTTAGAGAGCCAGGTGTCGGTGGCACATACCTGTAATCTTAGCTACCCAGGAGGCTGAGATCTGAAGATTGTGGTTCAAAGCCAGCCCAGGTAGGAAAGTCTTATCTCCAATTAACCAATCATTATGTTCATTCATTCTCATTGTGCTGTAGTATTCCAGCATATGTTTATTACTTGTACCCTTTTGGCTACTGTGATTAGAGACCTATGATGAATGTTACAGCACCTGTCTTTTCTGAAGTTATCACACATTCATGTCAGGTATAGCCCTATCAGAGGAATAGACCATGTATCCAGCTTTAGTAACTATTATCTAGCTTTTAAGTGTCTGGCACACAAGAGGCTACCTTACTTTCCTCTTTCAGAGATCACAACAGCATTGCCCAAGAACCTCTTCCAAAAAACTTCTGGATACAATTTCAGCCCAGGAAATATTCTATGGAGAAGAAACTGACTGGAGCAGGCATATGCTCTCCAGGCAGAAGAAAGAGTTTGGACTCCAATTAACCAACAGAAAACCAGATGTGGCACTGTGGCTCAAGAGGTAAAGTGTTTGTCTTGAGCTGAAGAGCTGAGGGACAGCACCTAGGCCCAGAGTTCAAGCCCCATGACTGAACAAAAAAAAAAAATTAGGGAGTGCCAGGCACCTCAATCCTGCCAGTGAGAAAGTAAAAGAAAGATCTTACATGCTAAAGACAGGTGGCTTGTTTTTAAAAATATTTCTGCTTCATTCTTAGAATTGCTGCTCATATATGTGAGAGTAGTGTGTCGTACACGCACACACCACATTCAACTTTGCATTCTGAGACATAATCAACCTGCAAGGGCAGGAATGCTGAGAGGAACAGGCAATGAGAAACATTTCTATTCATACCACAGAACAAGGAGATTTTCTATCAACACCTTTCCTTAAGTACATTGCATTAGGCATTCCTTCTGACAAGTTGCCACTTGGAGAGGTAGAATTACCCTCTTCCTCCACCACCCTCCAACTTGAAACCTAATATTGCTTCACATCAAATATTTAATTCTCCTTTGTTTGAAATAAAATGGTATGTAAAACATGTGTTGCCATGGCTGCAAAAATCCAATGGTGAATATAGAGGCTGCTGTAGCCATTGCCTTTGGGTCTGTCCAGGAAAAGCAAAGGAAGAAGGAAACTCGCAGTAGAAAGTTTTTCCAACATGACTGAGCAGTAGTATGGTCACTAGCTCCAAACGTTTTCTTCTGCCTGGAGAGCATATGCCTGCTCCAGTCAGTTTCTTCTCCACAGAATATTTCCTGAAAACATATCCAGAAGCTTTTTGGAAGAGGTTCTTGAGCAATGCTGTTATGATCTCTGAAAGATGAAAGTAAGGTAGCCTCTTGTGTGCCAGACACTTAAAAGCTAGATAATAGTTACTAAAGCTGGATACATGGTATGTTCCTCTGGTAGGGCTATACCCAACATAAATGTGTGATAGCTTCACAAAAGACAGGTGCTGTAGTGTTCATCATGGCTTTCTATTCATAGTAGCCAAAAGAGTCCAAATAATAAACATATGCTGGAATACTACAGTACAATGAGAATGAATGAACAATAATGATCCAACATGGATGAGTCAGTCTTTTTTTTCCCTACTGGATTCTGATGGAGCAGAATAATATAAACCCCCCCCACACACACACACAGAGACACACACACACACTCAGAGTTCTACCATTTTGGAGGCTTAAGGTCTAGACCATTAATGCATCAACTGAACTGTAAAAACCTCTAGTTCTTCCTCTGACTTGCCACAACACCAGTCATTGTGGCTCTCTGGGCTCCACACCAGCAGATCCATCTTTGCTCCCAGTTCTCTCACTTGTCTCTCTCTGCACTGACCCTAAGGTCTCACATCAGCTTTCCCATCACTTTTGGGGCCCTCTTGTTTCCAATCACCTGACGTTAATGAGCCTGTTTCTTATTCAGGGAAGCATTTTCTAGTCTCCCACAAGACATTAGATCCCTGCCAGACACAGTCTTGTTGCATCCTCCATTGCTCTTGTGCAGTTATTATTTCCAATGCCCCACTCCCACTGGACTAGAAACTGCCCAAGGCCCAAAGAGCATATCCGAAGTCCAAGCAGGTAGCATCTTACCTAGGACATGGCAAGTGCTCCAAAAAAATTTGTTCACTGAGCACACTTATATTCCTACCTACTCCTGAGGCTGAGATCTGAGGACTGCAGCTCAAAGCCAACCTGGGCAGGAAAGTCTGAGAGACTCTCCAGTTAATCACCAAAAATAAAAATAAAAAAAAATACAGAAGTAAAACAGCGGCTAAGTGGTAAACAGTAACCTGAGCACAAAAGCTCAGGGACAGTGCCTAAGCACAGAGATCAAGCCCCAGGACTAGCACCAAAAAATAAAAATTGTTAGATAATTAGTATTTAAAGTCTCTTTTTATAAGTAAGTATTTACCTTAAAACAAATAGATTCAGTTTTGGGACAGATAGAACTGAAGGAGATTGAAAGGGAGAATTAATCTATGTAGAATCAATCTATATCTGTAAATGGTGTATAGTGTCAAGCACTTTGTCTACACTGTTACCATTTAATCCTTGCAAAAACAAGAGAGGTGATATTAAGATTTTCATTTTTCAAATGGAGTAACTGAGGCTCAGAGAAGGGTAAATTGCTCCAAGTCTCAATTCTTCATCTTCTTTTTCATCAATAATTGCCCACAATGTCATATGTCCCTCACACAGCTGACCAGAATGTCTCAGAAATAGCAAGCTAATTTCCATAATAATTGTGGTGAGGTTGTTTTGAAAGTGTCTTGATATTCTATTTTGTCATGTTAGGAGTGACAGGCTTATATTTCTACATCTCTTAGCTATGGTGGCTTAGTCTTGACCTCTAACCTTCCCAACTCTTTGAAATTGCTCCATTTCTTTCCCATCAAAGCCAGCCAGCCCTGGTTCAGTTAGGTGGCCCCACAACAATTTCCTTCCAAATCCTTTTTTTCTCAAGCTGCATTGAAATTACTGATTCTCTGAGAGGCTCCTTATCCAGCCAAAAGCCTGGCCTGCTAGCAAAAAAAACACGTGGATATTTAGCCACTTAAGAGCATGGATTCTGGAGTTAAAATAAGGGTTTAAATCATGGCTCCACCACTGTAAACAGGTGAGTTACCTTTTTTTGCTCATTTCTCCATCTGTAAAATGCAAATAAAAATATCATCTACTTTCTGGGATTGTTCCAAGGATAAAATAATACAAGAAATAGACTATGTACTGTAGAGCAGCACCTGGCCCATTGTAAATGCTTGACAGATGTGAGCAAGCATCATTAGCAATGCTTCAGAGAAACACAACATAAGCAAGCTTTATGCCCTGTCCACACTGCAACCCAAGATTCCTCCTCCCTTTGTTTTGTTTATGTTTTTCCAAACAGACTGCCAGCTAAGTACCCCTCGGCTGTTTAGCAGTGAATTCAAGAAAGCTTATCTCCTAGAGAGAAGAAGAAAATACCCCAGCGGGTGAGCTGCTGATGTCAGTCCTGTATCTGCAGAAGGTTTGCTTTCCCCAAGCAGCATGACCCTCTTTTCTCATCACTCACCCAGTGCTCCTGTGGCAGAAAAATTCATTCCCCTTTCTAACTGAATCACAGCTTTAATAAAGCTATTGTATTTGACCACAGGCTTAGGAAACAGTAATATAACATAATAAGAGAAGATCATTAAAGTTCTATAAAGCGAGCAAGCATTCAGCTTCTTCATTTCCAGTGTCCCCAAGCCTTAGATAAGGGATAAACATTTTTTAATCAAAATCTAAATAACAGTAAATCTCACTTTTCATTTCATTTCAAGTATTTTCCCAGTTAAGTGTGTGTGTATTCTAATTTCCGGTATAGATCAGATAAACTATAGAAGTTGGAGGTTGGGGAACGGGTAGTTTCAGGATACGTTTCTGACTGTAGTTCCAGTACATGTCTCTGGTTAGGTTGTCACAGAAGTGAGCCAAGAATGATTAACATTCTGGAGACGGATCTGTGAAAAGAATAAGAACAAATAAGTACTGGGAGGTAAAAAGAACTTTGGGGAGGCAGATATCTGGATAAGTAGCTCAGAAATGCTGAGAGCAACACAGACATTAATTATATGATCCAAAGAACTATGGTCTAGGGGGGAAAAAAAAAGAAAAGTTTTAAAGGAAAATAGAGCCTTCCTTTTCTCCTTCCTTTTCCTGTTTTTGCTTGAAATGGTGATTAAGGGCACAAGGACCAAAAAAATCCAAGAAGAGACTCCAAGTGTTATGTCTGCCATTTGCTGACTGTGTAGTTGAACAACTAGTGATATTTCTGTAAGTTTTAATTGCATTGTCTATAAATAGTAATGACAAAAATCTAATTATTCATAAGATGGCCAGGGGAAAAAAATCAAAAGATACATTGAATGTACTTAGCAGTGTCCAGTGTGTAATAAATGGCATAGCTCATTGTTAAAACTTGTGGAGATACTTCATGCTGTATTTTGGACAATAAAGAAGATTCCAAAGAAATTGATCAGCTGGGTGTTGGTGGCTCGTGTTTATAATCCTAGCTACTCAGAAGTCTGAGATCCAAAGATTGAGGCTCAAAACTAGCCTCAGCAGAAAAAGCATGTGCGACTCTTACCACCAAAAAAAAGCTGGAATTAGAACTGTGGCTCAAGTAGTAGAGCACTTGAACTAAAAAGTCAAGGGAACAGAGCCTAGCTCCTGAGTTCAAAGTTTAAGTCCCAGGACTGGCACACACAAAAGAAATAGGCTTGAACAAAGTCTACTTACTTGAGACATTTTAAAACTATTGGGGCTAAAGTATAAGAAAACCCAATCATCTAAGGAGGCCTAGAAGTGCACCAGAAAACTGAATTTTCACATCTCATCATCAAAGAAAAAAATTTTACACTATTTTATGGACTCTAAGATATATCATTTTCCACATTTAGACATATCTAAGATCAGGAAGTCTTACAATATCTTACATTTTTCCTTTCTTGGTGCTATATAGAATGCTGGTGTCTATTCTACTGGATAGCACCTAAGATTCAGTGAAGTAATAGCATTAAGCATTAAGTTTGTCAGCGCACTGTTCCAAGTAAATGAGCCCAAACATTTCTCATCCCTGAATAATTTATAATGTACAGCAGACAATATAAAGAGAACAGTGAAACAACTAAGTCAACACTGTCCAGACATAGTGTGGATTTGTGGTTATTTGTTGGCAAAATATTAAATTTAATTAGTTAATTAAAAATTCCATTTCACCACTTACGGTATAAACATTTCCAACTTATTTAATTTTCATAAACCTTATTTCTTCCTAATGATACCTCTTGGAATATTATGTTAAGAATAGAAGGCATCACAGCATATGATTAGGAAGAGCCTGCCATGGCTCTTATTTTGGAATATAGAAGATGAGACTTCCATCCTATGTATTCCTTTATCATAGTCCTATTTCTAAAACTGATAACTCTGTCCTCCCTGAACTGCTTACACAGAGGAGCTAAACTGTTCTAACCTCAAAACATTCATTGTAGACAGTGTTTTAGTTAGTTTGGGCTACTATAACAAATTACCAGATTGGGTGGATGACAACAGACATTTTATTGAGTTCTGGAGCCTGGGAAATCCAAGATCAAGGCACCGGCAGGCCTGGTACTTGCTGAGAACTTACTTCCTAATTGGTAGATGGCTTCCTTCTTGTATGTTCACATGGAAAAGAAGAAACAAACTCCTGAGTCTCTTTTCTTATAAGACCACTAATCCTGTTATTGAGGGTTCCACCTTTTATGACCCAATTACCTCCCAAAGTTTCTAACTTCTAATATCATCATATTAACGGTAAAATTTTTGACATGAGTTTTCTTTGTTAAGGGGCACCAACATTCAGTTCCCCGGCACTATTTCGAGTCGGAAATAGCTACTGCATTAGCTTTTGTTCCAATTAACTACCTAAATGCCACTGCTACCTTCTTCTTTATGGTCTGTGTCCCACATCTACTGCACTGCTGTTTTGACTTGTATTTTCTAATTGTCCCAGATAAAGTACATGCTCTTCACTAGATATGAATTCATTGAGTCCTGGCTCCACAGAACACACATTTTATAAGCTCCACGAGGGCAGGGTGAGGACTGCTGCACTCGTGGCTGAGATCACAATGGTAGTTATAAGATGGAGTTGAGGTGCTCAGCAGCAGCAGGTGCACTGGACTGAAGTCAGGATGTCAATGAGGCTACATTCTTTTTGAAAGCTCCAGGGGAGAATTTGCTTCCTTGCCATTCTTTAACACATAGTCTCCATCCTCCAAGCCAAAAGGGCAGATTTGAATCCTTCTTATATGGAATCACTCTCCTATGCCTCCTTCTCCCATTTTAAACAATTCTTGTAATAACATTGAATCCAGTGGATAATCTAGGATAATCTTCCTATTATAGGGTCAACTGATTAGTAACTTTAATTCCATCTCCAACCTTAATTCCCCTTTGCCCTGTAATATAGCATACCCACAGTTCTGAGGATTGGAATGTGGATATATTTTGCAGGGCCATTAGTCTGCCAATCATACTAAGTTTTTATATGTATAATATCAAGCATTTGTAAGAGACTAATATGTGTCAGACCCTTTGCTGGCTAAGCACTTTGCATCCATTCTATGCTTTTATCTATACAGTAACCCAATGAAGCAGGAACCATTACAGCTCTAATGACACATATGCCAAAGCTAAAAGAACTCAGGGGTTTAACAGACCTGCCCAAGGTCAATGATCTAATAATTGGCAGAATTGGGATTTGAACCTAGGACCATTCCCAAGGCCTCTTAATGACTAGTCTACATAATGATAGGTGTCATGTGCAGGAATGGATGAACTTGAATAAGGAGCATAGATTCTAAAGAAAACTTTCAAAGAGTAGTTTGAAATCAAATTGGCTGTTTACTGGATGGTTTTATAATACATACCTTCACAAGTTCAGCTGTGATTATTTTCTTACAAGTGACAGAAAGTCTCATGAGGACAGCTGATTCCAAAAAAATAAGGTAGGCCAAGTAAACTAAACAATGCAGAATTCGAATTTCAGGCATCATTGGATTCAGTAGTCCAACAATATTATCAGGCTTGCCTTCTTTCTTTCTTTCTTTCTTTTTTTGAGTTCTCCTTCCTCTGAGTTGACTCTTCAAGTAAAAACGATGGCAGCAAAATAATCACAGAAGTAAGAACTGCTATCTTCTCTCAGCTTTTAGGTCTAGCAGGAAAATGCAATTAAAAAGTGAATGCCCTTTTCCTAGGAAAATCATATTGCCTCTCATTGACTCTGCCACAATCTCTGCCCCATCTTTGAAATAATCACTGTGCTCAGATGAATGCATGTGATGATTCCTAGCACTGGATTATACATTCTTTCCTGGTATCAGTTTGCATTAGTAGAACCACAAAGACTGAGGAGAGAGAGAGAGATGCTTTTGATTGCAGGTAACACACTTGCTAATATACAAATTTATTATCTCTCATGATAGAAAGCCCAGAGTTTTGGCAGTTCTAGCCTGAGTATATCTGAAGTTTAGGCATGTCAATGGCCTAGTTGTGCCTCTGTGTTCCCGTAGGCTTACCCCCACATGATCACATAATGGCTTCCACAGCTTTTTCTACACAGCAAGATCCTAAAGAAGGAAGGAAGGGGAGTGGCTTTCTTCTCACATGTTCCTTTCTTTTGTTCAGGAAAGAAAATATTTTTTCCAGACACTCCCCAGGAGACTTGCCTTGATGCTTCATTAGCAGAGCTCTTCATACGTGCACCTCAAAAGCAATTACTGGAAAAAAAAAAAACAGGATGAGAATCTCATGATGGATGGTGCCCAGGGCTAAGAACATGAAGATCTAAATAATTGGACAAATCAGAGATGACATTTGTAAAAATGAATGGGGGTTAGAGGTGGCAGTGGGGTTGTCAACAGCTGAGTCTGGAGGGAAATTGGGAGTTTGGTTTCCAGGAACAGGCTGGGAGGATAATGGTTATCTATTGGACAAGGATGTCTATTGGAGCTAAATAGAATGCAGGAAGTTTCAGGACCTGGAACATCCTAGGTATTTATTGAGGGAATTCAGGGTCCATAAACCAACTTGATCAGAAGTGGCATGATCTCAGAGCTTTAGGATCAAATGAAGATCACCAAAGCCGGCCTGTACCATATGGACTGTGGTAATTGCTTTGAGAAGTGTTCACAACAATCCCTCCCATCCTGTGTGCCCTAAGTAATGAATCTTTGAGTGGCTTCTGGAGATGAGCCTTTACTCTCTCCCAATCATGGTTGGCTTCTGCCTTGCTTGATGAAATTCTACAGTGAAAGTGATACTGTATGACGTCTGGCATGGATATTAAGGAAATCTGAAGCGTCCATTTGTGCCCTCTAGGAAGCCAGCTGCCATGGAAGGAAGTCTAGTTTATCCATCTGGAAGGGATGTGCAGACAGAGAATAGCCCTCGAGTATGAGACTGTACACAGAGAAAACTGAGGCGGCCAAAAATGAGAGAGACACCATTTCAAATGTTCCTGCTGTCCACTGCGCATAAGCTCAAATCATCTGCCTAAGTGTCCCTGGCCAATACCATATAAGCCAGAAGAATTACCTTGTTGATTTACAAAATCTCGAGCCATTGTTCTAAACCTCAAAGCTTTGGAGAGGTGTACGGCATAGACATAGCTAGCAGACCTGGGTATGATGAATAGTGCACACCTCTCAGTGCCTCAGTGCTGAGAGGCTGAGGCCATGAAGACTGTGAGTTTAAGGCCAGTCTGGACTACACAGTAAGTTTCATGTTAGCCTTAGCTACATAGAAAGACCCAGTCTCAAAAGGGGGAAAAAAAAACAGAGTAGGAAAGGCAGTACTTCCTATAGAGCTTAGTGGAAGAGTGCTTGTCTACCACAAGCAAGGCCCAAAATTTAATCCTTGGCACCACATTAAAACAAATAAACACCTAAAATAAGAACCATCCCTGAAATCAGAACTATTTCAGCTCACTGATTTCTCTAAAAAGCTGGTGAGTTAAAGACTTGCTTAGAGATAGAATTTAGTAGAGACAGAAGCTGGTCAAGAACTCAGATTTCCGCATATTCAGTTTTACCACTAACTTGGTGGAACTATTTTCATGTAGACAAAAATGGGTGCAATTGTCACTTTTGTTGATGTGAATATAAATTGTGGCACAATTCTAAATATATTACCTCAACCCTAACAATGAGCTTATTTGTAAATTTGATGTTCTCCCAGATAACTGAGATTAAAGCGTTTAAACAATGTGGTTCGAGTCTTCTGGCTAAGTAACAGTGGGCCCAGGATTCAAATCCAGATATATCAGGCTCTGAAATGTTTGGGCTTTAGCCACCAAGTCAAACAGCTCCCACTAACTCATAAGAGCTTCTTTCCAGCAGGTTCAACCTTTTCTTTCCTGTGTGATGCAATGATTCCAAATGTGCCTTTGGTGGATATGGATTTTTTATATGGATTTTTAGAACATACCCCAAGTAGATAAGTTTGGCTTGTTCAAAGAGTTTTTCTCTATTGAACATTTGCTCGGAGTCACTAGGACTTAAAAAGTCTTGAGATGCTAATCCCTCATAAAAAGCTTTCTGTTCACGAGACTGCCCCTCCCTCATACTAGATGCTTTTTCCATATTAGGATTCATGGACTCTCTTCATCCTTCAATTACCCATGAAGTTCAGGGTAAGAATTGCAGGATTGTAGCTCAGACATTTTGTACAGTCTTGCCAAACAAGGAAAGAGGAAAATAGAAGGGAAGAGACATCGGAAAGAAGGGATCTGCAAGAAGGAAGATGAAAATCAAAGGAAGAGATGGAATCAAAAGGAAGAAATAGTCTAGAAAGAATTCTTGGAGACTAGAAATCTAAGGCTACCTCTACTTGTCACCATACTGGATATATATGACTGGTTATTCAAGACATTCCCTATAGCATGATTAGTAATACACGGCTCCATTTTGCTCCCAGTTTGCACACTGAATCCTGTGGAGATTCTGTCAATCATATTTCACCCTTAGCTTGCCACACCAGGTCTTAACAAGTAGAGCTAGGCAGTAGATACTATCATATGTATTAGAGACTGGAGTCAATATGCCAGCTTTGCCTTTGCGTGTTCACCGCACAGAGTGGAAAGACTTTACAGACTTTACAGCTTTCTGCTTTACAAAACACACTGAGAGATACAGTGGCAGCTGAGGAAAGTAATGGAACAGGTATTTCAGAAGAATGTACTGCAAGTGCAAAGGATGGAAAAGGGCAAGGCTCTGTATGTCTCAGAGAACACGGTAACTGGCCGCTTCCAATGGTCAAATATAACACATGATTCCTCCATCAAGTTCTTTTTCAGAAAAAGTTCATCTTATAGTTTATTTTTGCCAAAGAACCTGAGGTTTATGAAGTGATTTTTCTTAGTTACTTTATTTTCAATAAGATAAATTATCATATGAGGAGGAAGGTAAAATTAGGGCATGAATGTTGGGAGGAGAGAAAGAGACAGCACTCAGCACTTAATATTAACCTTGCCTATGGCTGTATCATTCACAGTTTCCAAAAATTTTTGTGCTACAAGCCTTGTAGAAATCCATGAAGATGATATCCTCCGAAAAACTGCATTTTGTGACACAAAACGTGGCTCTGGGAATGTTGAAGACAGACAGAGCTACTAATGAACTGCAATAAAGTTATTTCATAAAATATGAGAGACAAAAGCAATGTATGGCTTGGAAATGTAGGTGAGTGGTAGCATACATGATTAGTATGTTCAAGGCCCTGAATTGAAGACCCAACATCCCCCCGCAAAAAAAATTCCCAAAGCAACAAGAACAACAAAAATAATCCGTTTTTTATTAATATTTTATACAGGTTAATTTTAAACTGCTCCATACTTTTATTCATTTAAAGTGGTCAGTAAAGATTTTTTGAGGGTCCTTATGAGGAAAAGTGGAACTGATATATATATATATATATGAAGTCACCTGGTATTCAGCGCATACTATAGCTTGGTTTCTGAAGATTAACAAGAGATGAAATTGGGGAAAAGGCAAGTGATCCTAGAGGTGATGGAAATTACAAGTATATACAAGTAGATGTTCAGAAGGCAAGTATATCTTGAGCCACACACAATGGTGCAAGCCTATAATCCTGGTATTCAGGAGGACTGAGATTCAAGACCAGACTGGGAGAAAAGTTGGCAAGACCTCATCTTAACAAATAAGTTGGGTGTGGTGATTGGCACCTATTTAATCCTACCCAGAAACACACAAATCGTGGATAAGAGGATTATGGTCCCCGAGCAGCTAGGACAAAAGCAAGACACTATCTGAAAAATAATGCAAGGGGTAGAGTACTTGCCGTGGAAGCAGGAGATTTTGAGTTCAAACCTCAGTACCACTGACACTTCTCATTACCCTGAAAGAAAGAACAGATCTTAATTAAATTTGCATTTTGGAAGAATTAGCCTGATCTGGGGATGTAGAAAAATAACACATTCAAATTTAGCTTCTGTACTCTCATAGTGCAGATCATGCCAAACACCAAATGTACAGGGGGAGGGTTCCCCACACATTAAGAAAGCAATTAATTCTGCGGTGAATATTTGCTTGGTGTCCTCCAATCTAATTCTGACGCTGTCTACCTGGAGATAGCATCCGATCCCACAGGCTGAGGTCTCAGCCTCAGTACTGCCCTTCTCTTTCAAGTGCCAATCATAAACTCCAGGTTGTTTTATCTGTGCTTCTGACCAGCTGGTTGTAAATCCAGGTTCTCACCACCTTCTCTTCAGGTTTGATTAATTTGCTTGAGTGGTTCATAGAACTCAAGCAAAGACCTAATTTACAGCTTTATTGTAAAGGATAATGCAGAGGATACAGATGAAAAGACATAGGGCAAAGCATGTGGGAAGGTATAAAGCGCTCCTATGCTCTCTCTAGGTGTATCCCTCTCCAGGAACCTCCCTGTTTTAATGAATTGGTGATACAGAAACTCTCTGAACTATGTCCTTGGGTTTTATGGAGACTTGATTTCATAGGCATGACTTAGGCAAGGCAAACCCTGTGAAAATGCAATCGCACAGAAAGGATATGATCAAATGATAACAGACAGAGTCTCTCTCTCTTTCTCTCTGTCTCTCTCCCCCTTCATCTCCCTATGAGAGTACCCACACTCTATTAGAATGTGCCCCTAACCTTCTGCTTATCTGCTTGTCTGCTTTTTGTCTGTTTGTCTGCTTCCCTGCTTGTTTACTTACTCAATAAACCTTCACCAAGTGTTCTTACAAAAAATATAGACAGGGCTGGGAAGGTGGCTCAGTGGTAGAGTGCTTGCCTCGCATGCATGAGGCCCTGGGTTTGATTCCTCAGCACCACATGAGCAGGAAAAAAAAAAAGCCAGAAGTGGTGCTGTGACTCTAGTGGTAGAGCCTTGAGCTCTTCAGCCTGGAGCTGAAGAGCTGAGGGACAGTTCCCAGGCCCAGACTTCAGGCCCCAAGACCAACCAAAAAAAAAAAATTACACACACACACACAAACACACATATATACACAGACTACAAGAACCCAGCAAGCCCTATCAGCTCATATTCATCTTGGCATCTCTATGCTATATTCCTTTGTTCCAGTATAAGGTAAGAGCCCCTCTGAATGAATATAGGTCCTATGATCAAATATGTTAGGTCAAAGAATTTCTTTATTGCCAGCTTTAAGACAGAGAAGCAAGGGGAGGACTAAAGTATATTTTTGGTTTCTCTAAGCTGCCTTAAAGAACTGAAATTCTTCTAAGAAAAGGAGCAGGTGAAAGGGGGTAGAAGAAGATCAGAGAGAGATTTTGCTTTCTGAGGCCTAAAGGACCCTGACATTACAGCAAAAGGCTGCCGTTCACCTTTATTGCTCAGAAGTTATTCCAAAGCAGCTTCAGAAACCCGGGACAAAAAGCAACATCTTTAACCTTATGGTTATAGTCATTTAGGGAAGGGTTCTGGGAGTGTTGAGCTAGGAACTATAGATGAAAACAAAAATACATGCAATTTTCACAGGAAAAACCCAGAATATCAACTTCTATGCAAAATATGAATGTGCTGGCATGTGAGCATTATCAGAACCTAGAGGAGTACCTGGCTCTTAGAAAGCAATCAAATCTAATTAAATGAATGAATGAGTAATGAATTAATAGCCCACACTGAAACTCCTTGCTCTGAATTCTTATCCTTACTTATCAGAAAGATGCTGACTCAAGGACTTTCTGGGTGGTTCCTCTTTTCTATGAAGCCTTTCTAGTTTATATGTCTTTCCTAAATTAACCACTATCTTTTTTAGTTTCCCCCCTGTAATGTCTTGTCATTGTAGATTAAGTAAGTGAAGCAATATAACTTCTCTTTTGGGGGGACGGGAAAGCAACATTTTAAGGGGTATACTAGAGGGACCTATATACACCCATGCTCACTATATTTTCTTTTTAGCTATGTCATCCCAAATAAACTTTTCTATTCATGGTTAGGATTGATACAGGCTGTTGAGAAAACAATTTCACTCTACACAGAAAAGTAAAGTTTGATCCTTATATTAAACCATATACAAGGATGACCTGAAAATGGACTTGAATATGAAAATTAAAGCCACAAAGATATATATATATATACACTGAGAATCTTGAATAGAAATAGATTTCTTAAATAGAATGGGCAATTCAGAGCTACCTTTTCAAAATAGAACCTATTTGCTAAGTGCTAGTGGCTTATGCCTGTAATTGTAGTTACTCAGTAGGAAGAGATCTAAAGATCACAGTTTGAAGCCAGCTTGAACAAGAAAGTGTGTGAGACTCTTATGTCTAATTAACCAGCAAAATGCCAAAAGTGGAGTCATGGCTCAAGTGGTAGAGCACTAGCATTGAACAAAAAAAGCAGAGGGACAGCACTAGGACTTGAGTTCAAGCCCCAGTACGAGCACAAAAACATCACCACCAACAACAGAGACCCTATTATAAACAATGCTATTTGGCAAGGCATAGATTGGTAGAAAATAAATAGGCAAAAGTTATGATATGACTATGTGTATAAGAAGAGTATAAAGAATGTATGAGTCAAGCGGAAAAGGTCAGATAATGTGATGTCAGGAAAATGAACCCTTAGATATGTATTTTAATGTTTTTTCTTTCATGCATGTGTTTCTAACGCATTTATAAGATTATCTCTTTGTTGCTTTGTATGTCCCTCCCCCGCAATATAACCCCTGCTTTCACTGTATTTGATGTTGGTATAATTTGTGGAGGGGAAGGGAAAAAACAAATTGTTTAAATAGGGATACAGGTGGACCCATTGCAACAATGAGATGTACAAGTCGTTATGTCGAAAACGAACTTTACAACTTGAGGGGGGGGGATGGGAAAGGATAGGAAGGGGAAACAAAGGAGAAGGCAACAATACTTGATAAGAAATGCACTCATTATCTTGCCCATGTAATTGTAACTCCTCTGTATGGTATTTTCATAATAAAAATAAAAATAATTTTTAAAAAATCCAAAAAAAAATAAAAATAATAAAAAAAGAAGAGTATAAAGAGATATTCTTTGCTAATAGTGCAGGACACAACAAAAATAATACTACAAAGAATTATCACTATATCCTTTATTGACAAAAAGTTGGTAAGTTAGATAATAACAAATGTTGTCAAGGAATAGATATCCAAGGTTTTAAGAATTCACCATATTTTGTGTGTGTGAAACAGAAATTATTTTTCAGTTATTTTTATGTAAAATTTAATACCTACTTGAACTAAATAATAAAACACTTTGGAAAGATAAATATATGCACAAGGACATTTATCAAATATATTAGAGTTTCTGTAGAAAGAAATTGGAAGTAGAATTTGGAGAATAGGAGTAGAATTTGGAGACAAGGAAGAAATAAAATGAAATAAAATAAGAAAGATGTCTTGCATGGACTAAGAACAGTTTGGGATCTGAGTAGTATGATTAACCGGTCTTTCTGCACCAAAGTTCCAAAATAAATAAATAAACAGAGAGAACATGCCTCAGGGAGATTTCCCCTCATAATCCCTGATTTACAAGGACAGTGCACTAACCGCTAGTATACAAAGTCTATAATTAGTTCCAGTCCAGAGGAGTCTGCTTTCCCAACTGGAGAAATGGAAGGCAAATTTACAGACTTTTCTCATTCCCAAAGAGTGCTGATCTTACAGATGATTAACTACCTTCATTTTTTGCAGCCCCCTCAGATAAAAGCCAAGTAAGACCACCCCTTAGAAAGTATGTCCAAACAGAAGAGTTTGGGAAAAAAATCATTTTAACAAAAAGAATTACCATCACCCAGGGGTTAGGGAGCTGGCTTGAAAACTAGGGAGGAAATCAGAGATTAACTCACAATTGGCTGGATGTTCTTATAGATAATTCTCTTAGCCAGTAGTTTACACACAGTTAAAATGGAGGCCCCCTTTAGCAGAGAATGTCTGAAGAACGCCAAAACAAATACCAGGGGAATCCTTTTGATTCTTGCAGTGAATGAAATGATGGTTACAAAAACAGTGTATTGTTTAGGAAATAACATTATAAATGAATGCTGAGAAATCATCTTGATCATGGCTCCTCTGGAGTTATCTTTGCAGATGTTTATTTTGCATGGAGAAAGTGTTTAGAACATTATAATATCACCAAGCAATGAACCATTCACTTGTAAGCATTGAATGAAGTGAAAACATTCCAAAGAATGTTGAATCAAGGATTTATTTTGTATGTCTTGCTACAATTTCTGTGGAACAGCAGGCCCAGTCTTACAGATTTCATCCTTTATATTTTGGCAGGGCTAGGATGGGCTAGCGTATTTCACCACACTGACATAATATGTTCAGATGTTAGCTAATATAATAACAGCATGAGATGAGATGTAGGGGCTCATTGGGGAAAATGAAATCAATCACTGGAGTGACAGCCTAATTACTAAAGAATAGGACCAGCTTAGGGGTTTATATACCTTCCCTAAAGCAGTGAACTTTGAAATTCCATTCTGTTCTCTTACTGAATTCTAAAGGGTTTTCTGAAATTAATTGTACTAAGTTAGGAAATGGTAGGAAAGAGAAATGGATTTCACAATTGGAGGAAACAACTTGGAAATTTGGAGTATCACTTACATGTTCCACAGCAGAACATGATATGACAGAGTTAGATATGAATCTGAGTCCCATCTCAGCTACATTCTGGCTGGGTAAACTCTAATTAAATTTCATCACCTCTCTGGGTCTCTGAACTTAGTTTCTTTATTTAAATGAAGAGTTCAAATGTTTAAAGACTTAAGAGCTGTCATATAAAAGGAGACACTTGATCTTTAAGAATACACCATTTGTTTCTGAGAGTCCCAAGGGTATTCACAAGACAGTCATGGCTGCAAATGATCCTGTTATCCCTATCTACTGTCTGCTGAGCATCTTCAAGATGCCTCACAGTTGTTGCTAACCAATGAGAACAATGCCAACACCAAACACAGTGATCATTGTCAAGGTGACTCAAGGTTTTAGAGTAATTTGTTATGCAGCAATAGGCCACTAATACAGATTTTATTATGGAGTGAAATTCTTCCATAACAAAAATCTGAAATGCTGGAATGGCTTTGGAACTGGGCAGTAAGCAGAAGCTAGAAGTTCAAGATCATGGTAATAGAAGATTGGAGTCATGAAGAAACTGTAGAATCCTGGTGGTCTTCAAAAAGGTATATGTGAGAAAAAAATGTAATGGGGAAGTGGAAGAAAAGGGTAATTTTTATGTAGAGAGGCAGATATGTGGAAAGTAGAAAACAGGCCCAGTCAATTGGGTGTTGTAGCTAAAGGTACTTTCTGCTACAGTTTTTAAGGTTCTAGCTGGTATCTTCTTGCTGGTTATAGCAAAAATATAAAAAACAAAACAAAACCATCTAAATGAAGAACTCTAAAAAAAGAACTTGCTAGTTTTGAAAATTCCCAGGCAGGAAATATTATAAGCATAAACAATTATTTATTTCTTCATCAAATGATGAAGTAACAATTATATGTAAGACTGTGTTTTTAGACTTTCAAAAGGTCTGAAGTAGTGATTTCAGAGAATCATTCAGACAAACATCAGAGCTTTAAGGATACTTTAGGATGTTATACCTCATCAGATTTAGCAGAAGGACTCTCCACAGAAGAGAAGGGCTTAACTTCAAGAGATTTGTAGGTATGAATTTTTTTCCAACATAGAGAGAACAATTAGATTTACAAGGATAGTTGCATTGGCAAAAGTACTGCCAACTTGAACTGAGAGAGTACAAAATGAAAAGTGGCCTTTGTAGCCCCTAAATTCTACTGGCAGAAGCAAACTGGCAAAATTTAGAGCTACAAACACGTGCTACTTTTAATGGAGAATGAGAGTTGACTTAGAGAATGTAATCAAGAGTCTAACAGGTAAAGCCAAGAACCACAGAGAGTCATTCTCAGGCAGGAGTATGTATGAGTCCCAATAAAAGAAATTTCCAATATGGATGCAACGGGATTTAAAAATTCTATAACCTAGTAACTCTCCCGAGTCTCCTCTTTCCTCCTTTCTGAACAAGAATGTCTGTTCCTAAGTCTGTCTCATCACTGTAGTTTGGGAGAATGAGAAACACAGATGTTAAGATGAAGAGAGTTTACAGCTGAGAAGCTATGCTTAAATTTTATATCTAGGATATTCATACATAGCTGGACTCAACTTAGGTGATGAGATTCTGGATTGATGATGCCATGAGTTAACATTTTTTTGGGGGGGGAAGACAAGGAAGAAATGAGAATATTTTGCATTTGAATCATTACACCAAAGTGTAGACAGAAGTAGTCAGCTTCCAAGACCATTCCAATGACTCCCCCTTCTGTTGATATGTGCATATCTTTATGTAGTACCTTCCATATTGAATAGATTTGATTTCTGTAATCAATGGGTCTGTGTTGTTAATGATGATTCATGATTTCTGAGCTTCAGTCAAGTTGTATCTTCCATCTTACCCTCTCTTAGATTTCTTGGTTTGGCAGAATGCAACTGTTTACTGTATTTGTATTGCTAGAATAATCAAGCAGCTCTATAGAAAGTAATGAGGCCTCCAACTAATAGTCATCAGAGTGAACCATCTTGGAAGCAAATTCTACATTTGTTCATTAATCTTGAAATGACTGAAGTCTCTGGACAGACTCTAAACCAGACTCACCCAGTCAAGCCACTCCCAGGTCTCCAGCTTACAGAAACTGTATGAGATAACAGATGTCCATTATTTTAAGATGCTATATATTTGAGGTAATAAGTCTACCCAGAGTACTATAACAATGGTGCATCCAAAGTCTTTGACTCATGGAAAAATAGATGACTCTGATTGTTGAGGAGAAAAATATAGAAGATTGCCTTATTATATCTGCCATACTATATTAAGAGAACTTTATGAAGTCCACTTTAAATATTTTCATTTGGTTCTGTTTGTAAGACTCTGTCTCCACAGAAGGCTCAAGGAAGAATAGTATCAGATATTGAACTGATATTGATATTAAAATTACATTTCAATTTTACTAGGTTAAAATAAAGAAGAAACAGTAACAATGATAATACCATCAATACCCTGTCCCTTTGCCCCACTGGAGGCCCTGGACCTAAAATGTTCTTTTTATTTTTTTGAGGTACTGAGAATTGAACCCTACCACCAGGCATTATTCACGATAGGCAAGTGATCTATTACTGAACTGCATTCCCAGCTGTTTCTCAATTTTACTTTGAGACAAGGTCTGTTTAACTTGTTCAGGTTGAACTCAAACTCCTATGTAGCTCAATTTATGATCTTTCTACCCCAGCTTCCTAAGTAACTGGGATTACAGGCACTCACAACTATGTCTGGACAAAAATGTTCTTTCAAGATATTAGAACATGTTTTCTTAAAAAAAAAACAAGATTCCCTAGATGTGATAACATTATGTTTGTAAAAAGTAAGTTGTTTTCCTTCTAAGCCTGGCGAAGAAAATGGAAATAACAAAACAAGGAACACTATTTACTAGATACTGTATGCTAATGTTGGTACTTGAGATTGGTTGGTTTTCTTTTTTCTTTCCAGAATGGTGCATCAATGGCTGTTTCACATGAAGACTCAGAAATAACAGAAATGTGTGTGGAAACAGAATAACAAAACCTAAGTTCTGGAGTTAATAAACAAAAGGTTTCTAAAATAAATAAATAAAAAAGCTGAGCAAAGATTAAGCACATATTATCCACGGAAATCCTAGCTTAAAGTTATCTAAAGAAATCAATAGGCACCATTCATTCCCTTCCATTCTTCCTAACCACACCTGAGCTTCTCCCCTTACTAGATCAAAATGTCCTTTTTTCCTCTGCTAATATTAAACAAAAGCTTTTCTGTGAATGGACAGTCCTCTATATTCCATACAGATTGGAAGATGTGTACATTATCAACAAAGAGCCCAAATGTCCTATGTGTTTAACAGTTTTCTTCAAAGGGTCATTATGAACACTAAATATAATTTGTGCAAAAATGGAAAAGCTTACTGAACACTCTATAGTGTAAACACTTTTCATTTAATCCACAAAACACCCCCACGATGTAGGTATTATTACCTCCACTTAGCTTATGGGTTTTTTTTTAAAGTGGAAAATAGAATGGTGAATTTACTAATCCATGCAGCACTTGGCACTTTAGTACTATTTAATATATAATATCCTCTTCGTGTCTCTTGGAGCCCAATCTGAGTCTAAAGGACTGCTTACACAAAAGAGCTGGGAACTCTCACTGAACAAATAACTTTCTCTCCACTTAGCTTCAGCTGACATCGGGTTCATCCAAGGCAAGCTTTCAGAAAAGGGCCATGGCCCCCGAGGTTCTGAGCCCCTAGAAGTCAGGAAATACAGACATAGAAAACAAAGCATAGTATTGCTCCAGAAAGGAAAGATTTGCTTGCTCCATCAGACTCAGATTCCCTGAGCCTAGAAGAACAAACAGCCCTTCAGGGGGCCCTGCAGAAATCCAAAGAGATCAGGGTCAGCCTGGTTACGACTAGGTCTTGGCACCTTGCAGAATGTCGAGGATGGTGGTGGGAAGTTTGAGACTGTCATGAGAAAGACTGAAGTCTACAGGGACTCCAGACTACAGATTTTACTAAGTCAGGATGACACCGGCAGGGAGGGAGCCAGGGAGGCGGGGCTCCAGGCATGCATGCTGCATACATGCATCCATCAGACTGTCGCGAGGAACTTTACAAGGACTCCAGACAACAGATTGTAGTAAGTCGGGTTGACACCTGCAGGGAGGGAGCCAGGGAGGCGGGGCTCCAGGCATGCATGCTGCATACATGCATGCATGCATCCATCAGACTGTCGCGAGGAAGACTTTACAAGGCTCCAGACTACAGATTGTAGTAAGTCGGGTTGACACCTGCCGGGAGGGAGCCAGGGAGGCGGGGCTCCATGCATCCTCGCATCCATCCATCTCCTCCTCCTTCCAGGAAGGCTGGCAGGGCCGTGGCCCTCCACCTCCTCGCAGGGCTGCTCAGGCGTGGGATACCCGAGCTCAGTCCCGCAGGGCACCTAGAAATGGGCCCTTGCCACTTTAAATGACTCAGGAAGTGAAAAGAGGTCGTCTGACGGTGAAGGGAAAGTGGAACCGGGGCGGCGCGGGGCCAGCCGCAGCGGCCGCGGCCACGATCTAGCCGGGCAGGCGGGAGGCCGAGCTAGCTGCGCGCGCGGGGCGCGGGGGCCGACGGGGCGCGCGGGGCGGCCGCACCGGAAGTGAGCGGCGGGGGCGGAAACCCAGCGCTGCGTTGCTCGTCGCAGGCCGAGCGGGCGGAAGTCTTGCGCTCGGGGCTCCGTCCGGGGCTGCCGCGGGCCCCGAAGGCCGTGCTTTTTTGAGTCGCGGCAGCGGCGGCAGTGAGTGCGAACCCGCCCAGTCGGGTGCCGATTTCCCAAGGGGACGGAAGCCGGGAGCGGGTAGCGAGGTCGTGTGGAGGCCGCCGCGAGGCCCGGGAAGGCGGCGCGCTCGCGTTCCTCCCCTCCCCGCCTCCCCCCCCCGCCCTCCCCTCAGGCCTCGGCCCGGATCCCGGCGCCCACATGGCCTCCGGAGTGGGCGCGGCCTTGGAGGAGCTGCCTCACGACGGCACGTGTGACGAGTGCGAGCCCGACGAGGCTCCCGGGGCCGAGGAAGTGTGCCGGGAATGCGGCTTCTGCTACTGCCACCGCCACGCCGAGGCGCACAAGCAGAAGTTCCTCTCTCACCACCTGGCCGAGTACGTCCATGGCGCCCCGGCCTGGACCTCGCGGGCCCCCGGGGAGGTGGCGGGGAAGGAAGACCTCGAGGCCCAGGGGGAGCCCGACAGGGAGATAGAGAGTGAGGCCGGGGAAGAAGAGAGCGAGTCTGAGGGAGACAGTGAGTCGGAAGAAGAGAGCGAGACGGAGGAAGAGAGCGACGAGGAGAGCGAAGAAGACAGCGAGGAAGAAATGGAGGACGAGCAGGAAAGCGAAGCCGAGGAAGACAACCAAGAGGGAGAATCAGAGGCCGAAGGGGAAACTGAGGCCGAAAGCGAATTTGACCCCGAAATAGAAATGGAAGCAGAGAGAGTGGCCAAGAGGAAGTGTCCGGACCATGGGCTCGATTTGAGTACCTATTGCCAGGAGGATAGGCAGCTCATCTGTGTCCTGTGTCCAGTCATTGGGGCCCACCAGGGCCACCAGCTCTCCACCCTAGATGAAGCCTTCGAAGAGCTAAGAGTAAGTATCTGGCAACCTGAGCTGAGGTCTAGGAGTCAGACACCTGGGTTTCAACTCACATACCCTTAGCTTGGGTCCAGATTCATGTTCACCATGTCCATCAAAAACTAGGCTACTCATCTGGTTGGGATCAATGTTCATTTATTCTTTTGGTTGGACCCCCTTTGACAGTCACGTGAAAGTTTTGGACTCTGATCTGAGCCAACACAGAGTACACACAGAACCTAGAGTATAATTTCTGTGCAAGCATCTGAACTTTGGATACCCAGCTAAAGCATTCCTTGAAGTCTTCACTCCACTTGAGTTAGTTTCCACATCAGCGCTATCGCTAAGACGGGCCTTGACTCAGGGATCTTGATAAGAAGTCTCATCCTCAAAGACAGGGTATGATTTTTGCTAAACGAATTCAAACAGGTACCTCTGGAGTGAAGACTTCCTAAAGTGGGGATTTTGATAATGACTGGCTGTGTGCCTTGAGTTGCTTTTAGATTTTTCATGTTTGAAACTTGGTAGGAAAGGAGGGTTAAGAGAGAAAAGGCCAAGTGGTATGGTGGTTCTCATGCTTTGCCTCTGACTTTGTCTATTCTGGACTTGGGTAGTCCCCTAGAACTTGCTTGACAAGTAGCAGACATAAATTATTATTTTTTTAAATAAATGAGTTTGTAAGTGATTTGCTCTTCTATAAATGTTTACAGTAAGTAAGAGAAGCTTTTGGTGTTAACCTGGTCAAGGAAAGTTTATGTGATCTGTTCATTAAGTAATGAATATTAGTGAATGTTGTCATAGTAGGATGTCTTTCACTTCTCTAAGCAACCATACAATTGCTGGTATTGGAATAACAGATACTACAATGAATCCCTTGTATTGATATTTTCATTTTGTTATTCTTTTTTTTTCTTCTAATTTTGGAAATACACATTCAAAACCAAGTACCAGTGGCTTATGCCTCTAATCCTAGATTATTAGGAGGCTGAGATCTGAGGATTGCCGTTCAAAGCCCACCCAAGCAGGAAATTTGTGAGACTCTTCCTCCAGTTCAACACCAAAAAGCCCAAAATGGAGCTGTGGCTCAAGTAGTAGAATACTAGCCTTGAGCAAAGCAGCTTTAGAGACAGCATCCAGGTCCTGAGTTGAAGCCCCAGGACTGGTGTGAGCATACACCAGACAGACAGACAGACACACAAAACCCTACATCCAGAAAGCATGTAAAAAACATGGACTGACAATTATAAAATAAATGCTGATGTAACCTCCATTCAGATCAAGAAATAGAGCTTAATTGGCAGTATTATCCCTTGCACACCCTTTTCCAGTTATAACCATCTCTCTTCCCCATAGATAACCATTATCATGACTTCTGGACTGAGAGTTTTTTGCTTATCTTTATACTTCATAGTACACATAATGTATGCATCCCTAAACTTTCCTGAACTTGACAATATTGGATTCATAATTTTTAAATCATGCATTTTCTTTGGTTTAGCCTCTTTTTAAAAACATTTTTGATATTGGTCCTTCGGCTGTGGTTTATTTTTACTGCTATATTGTATTCTGTTTTATGGATATCCCACAGATACTCTGTTATAGATGAAAATTTGATTTGTTCTCAGGTTCTGGAGTTTCTAGCTGTTAAAAATAACATACAAGCTGGGTGCTGGTGGCTCACGCCTGTAATCCTAGCTACTCAGGAGGCTGAGATCTGAGGATCGCAGTTCAAAGTCAGCCCGGGCAGGAAAGACCATGAGACTCCTATCTCCAATAAACCACCAGAAAACCGGAAGTGGCGCTGTAGCTTAAGTGGTAGAGCGCTCACCTTGAGCTGAAGAGTTGAGAGACAGCGCTCAGGCCCAGAGTTCAAGCCCCACGACCGACAAAAAAAAAAAAATAACATACAAACATTTCAGGGCATGTTTTCTGGTACATGTACCTATAGTTAAGTGGAATGTAAAAATAGGAGTGAAATTATTGTATTGCATATTATGAATTTCTTCAATAGTGTTAGATATTGCCAACTGTTTTTTGAAGTGGTTGTACCGGTTGTTCACATCATGAAGAGTAGGAGAGTTCTTGTTGCTCTGTGTCTTCACCACTGTTTATGTTACAGTACTTTTAATTTTTGTCACTCTTGTTATGTATTGTATTAGTGTCTTACTGTGATTTTAATTTTCACTGCTCTAGTGACTATGTATCTTTTATATTTCCTCTTGTGAAGTACTGTTAGGTCTTTGGTTCATTTTTCTGTTTAGTTTGTCACTTTTTCTTATTAAGTTTTGCAATTTTTAAAAATATATTTGCTTCTGATTTCTTGTTGTTTATGTGGGTTTTAAGTATTTTCGACTTCTTACACAATATTAGAAATTATGCCTTAAGTAGAAGTTCTTAGTTTTAATGTGACAAAATTTATCAAAACTTTTCTTTATGTTTTAATACTTTGTCATGCATGGGAAGTAGTGACTCCATTTCCTTTTTACCCCATACAGATAACCAGTTCTCCCAGCATTTATTGCTATGTCACCTGTGATCTCTCCAGTGCCTATATGTGCGGGATTGTGGTTTTTGGCCCTTCTATTCTGCAATGTTAATCTTGTAATATGTTTCTGTGCAAGCAATGTGCTTTCTCAGTTGGGTGCTAGTGGCTCACTTTTGTAAACCTAGCTACTCACGAGATTGAGATCTGAGGATTGAGATAAAAAGCTAGCTCGTGCAGAAAAGTCCCTATGAGACTTCAGAAGTGAAGCTATGGCTCAAAGTGGTAGAGGCACTAGCCTTGAACAAAAGAGCTCAGGGACATTGCCCCGGCCTGAGTTCAAGTTTCATGGCCAGAAAAAAAAAATGCTTTCTTATAACACATAGTAGAGCAGATACTGTTTCTTTTATAAGAGTGTTTCTAGCCAGGCTAGAAGGAGGCTCATGCCTGTAATCCTACTCAGGAGTTTGAGAATTGAGAATTGTGGCTTGAGGCCAGCCTGGGCAGGAAAATCCATGAGATACTTATCTCCAGTATACTACTCAGAAAAAGCCAGAAGTGGTGTTGTGGCTCAAGTGGTGGTAGAGAGTTAGCCTTGAGCAAAAGAAGTTCAGGGACAGCACTCAGGCCCAGAGTTTATGCCATAGGACCTGGAAAAAAAAATGTTTCTGCCAATCTGATTCTTACATTTCTTAGAATCATTCTATAAAAAGCATTTACATGGAAATTTTTAAGGTATATTTTGGGCATTGTACTGAATTTTTAAATTCATAGACAGAATTCATACCATTACAATAGACATCAGATCTATTTAGGCTTTTTTTATTTCTGCACAATAAAATTTTATTCTGAAAAATTCTATATATCATTGTGAAATTTACTTTTAGATACTTTATGATTTCATAGTTTTATAAAATGTTTTACATATTTGTTTTTTGATTGTATATAGGAATGATCTGCTAAATTCTCTTACATATTCTAATAACTCATTTGTAGATTCAGTCTACATAAGTGATGTATTTATCTGGGAAGAGGAGCAAATCTTTTTTCTAACCTTGTACTTGTTATTTGCTTTTTCTTGACTGGATAGGACCTTTAGTATAATGCTGCATACATGTCATAGTGGATATTTTAGGCTTTTCCTAAGCTTTGAATAATTTACCACATTTCACAAATAAGGGATATGTTTTATAGTCTTTATTTATTTGGTGGTACTAGCAGGTTTGAACTCAGGGTCTTCTATTTGCTTGGCAAATGCTCTATCACTTGAGTCACTCCAGTAACCTTTTTTGTATTGATTACTTTCAAGATAAGATAATTTATGTTTTGAGATTAGAGTCTGCTTATTTTGATCCAGTAAAGATTTCAACTTGAAGGGAGTTTCATTGAAGTCTAATTTCAGGTTTCCTCTGGTTTAAAATGTTGTGAGTATAGTGTACCTTGCTGTTGGCAAGAAAGTGTTCTGGATTATTAAAAATGACTCAGTGTGCTGATAACCAAGAGAACATCCTTGTACTGCCTTCATTCATTTGTTCAGCAAGTATTGAGCCCAAGCTGAGGGTAGGTGGTTTCTAGTCACCGTGAATAGAACAGTGAAGAAAACAGAAGTCCTTGTAAGTTCTCCCGGAGCTTACATTTTAATAGAGAGAAATAGAGAATAAATAAGCAAATAAACATATAATAACCCGAGTGTCAGTGGCTCAACCTGTAATCCTTATGCTACTCAGGTGGCTGAGATCTGAGGATCTGTAGTCAGCTCAAGCGGACAAATCTACAAGATGCTTACTTCCAAATAACTAGCAAAAAGCTGGAAGTGGAGATGTTCAATCTGTAGAGTGCCAGCCATGAGTGAAAAAAGTCATTGACAGCGCAAGGCCCTCAGTTCAAACCCCAATAACACACAAACACATGTATTAAAGATTTATAAAATTAAGCAAACTATTGGGATTAGAAAGAAGACAAGAAGTACCCTAGCTCTGTAACTTTTTGGCCTTGGAAAAGTTTTGTTACCACTTGATCATGTTTCCATATTTTCAAAATGGATGGTATTATAAGAAATGGAATAAAGGCAAGATGCCAATGTCTCATGCCTATAATCCTGGTTACATGGGAGTCTTAGATAAAGAAGATTTCAGATCAGGGCCAGCCTGAGCAGGAAAATCCATGAAACTCCCATCTCAACAGAAGAAGTTGGATGTGGTGGCACGTGGCTATCATCCTTGCTATAATGGGAAGCCTAATTTGTGTATTGTGGTCCAGGCACATGCCTCTCTCCCTTGCCTCAAACCTAAATAGCATAGTAAAGGATTGAAGTTATGGCTCAGTGGTAGAGTACTTGCCTAGTATTGTAGTCCTTGACTTCAAACCCTGGTATCTGCCCTAAAAAAGAAATGAAATAGAATTTTTGTGAAAATAAAATGGCTTAGTGATTACTTAGTTGATACTCTTAACAGTACTTAACACATTGTTAGTACTCTGTTGTTTTTATTATTTAGTATGAAGAGTTTGATTAGATAAGCTTAGAATTGAGAATTTATACAGTTTTTGTTTCACTATTCCAAGGCCAACCCAGTCTGTAATGCCTGGTATAGGTGGTAGAAGGCCAAGTTGTTGCCAGGGTCTACTAACAGATAAAAGGGACTGGTCTCAACACTTCGTTACTAAAGCTTTTTTTTTTTTTTTTTAATGCTGTTCTCTGCTTTTTCTCCTATACTGCAATCCAACATCATTGGAGTTGGTCTCTGGAGGGTTTTGTGGGTTCAGAATTGATTTGAGCCTGGGCTCTAGATTTACCATAGAAAAGTAATTACACAGCAAATTTAAGGCCTTTCATCTGGGTCATGACTTCTCATTGCAATATATGGGTTTCTTTTGCTCTAATTCTTGGCCTTGAGAATGGGTCATTTGGTCTGATAATGGATCTTTATCTGGTTTTATCTGATAATGGATTTTTATCTTTTTTAAGATTTATTCATATGAAAGTATGTTGTCAAAGGGATTTATATTCAGACTTACAATTACTGACTTTTTGTTGACTAGTAAAAGTACAGTTCGATATAATCAGTATTCTTGACCAGTAGTTCAGAAAATTATTTTGAATATAATCTGCTATAGGGGAAATACTTTTTAATTGTTACTTTATCCACACTCCTGTACCCCTTCATATAACTCAAAGAATTCAGTTTACTTGTCTGCATATGTCACTTATATTCTATTTTGGTTTCTTAAAAAAAGTACTAATTGATTGTGTGATACATTATGATCATATACAATGGTTTAAAACACTTATATAGTTTACCTAAAAGAAAAGTTCTAGTCTTGCTGGCAGCATGGCTCAAGTGGTAGAGTATCTGTTTAACATGCATGAGGTCTTGAGTTCAAATTCCATTACCATTGAAGTTATTATCTATAGCATTTTAGAAGTTCATAAAATGGTCATTCTATGGATATTTACAGAGAAGAATTTTTGTTTAAATGATACTTGAAATAACTACATGCAGAGGGGGGTCAGGGAGGAGATACTTGCTGACATGATTGTGGAAAGATAGAAGCTTCTACTCAGAACAGCTGTGTGTGACTCTAGAAGAGCTAGCTGTAGAGTTATGCTACCGTGGCTCCATAGTAGTTAGTGACTCTGGCTCTTTAGCTAATATATAGCAGCTCTGGTAAGAAGATAGAAAGTGGAATGTGCTATAATGTGTTCATATTTGTATTATTTTCTGAAAGGATATAAGACATATATCATGATGAAGAACATAAAGCATTGGTTGCATAGTAGTTCTATATAAAGTTTGTTTATTTTATTTATTTTTGCTTGTCTGGGCTTAAATTCAGGGCTTGGGTGCTGATCCTGAGCCTTTTTGTGCTCAAGGCTAGTGTTCTACCATTGAACCTCACCACCAGTCACAGCTTTTCTGAGTAGTTTATTGGAGATAAGACTTTTTCTACTGGGGCTGGCTTCAAACTGTGATCCTAAGATCTCAGCCTCTTGAGTAGCTAGGAGTACAGGCATGGGCCACCAGCACCTAGCTTATTTGTTTTGAATAAATAATAATTAATTGAGGTAAAAGGGAGGCTTGTATTATCAGTTAGATCTACCCCTAAATGTTTCTCTGAAAAGGCTAAGATAGGCATGCAGTTTTGAGATACCCAATCTTCAAAGTTAACTTTCTTAACCTGTACTGTCCTGATGATAAGGACAGTGCACTAGTTTTCTGGAGTCAGCCCTCTTAGAGAGAGTAGAATTGTTTTTTGGATGGTGATATTTACTATGAAAACAGTAAGTCTTGGTAATGAAGTGAGTACCTGGCTGTATATTGAAGTCTTTACCTCAATTGACTTTGAAGTTTATGAAGGTGAGTCCTGGTTCTTATACCTCCCACCCAATGTCATGGTAATTTAGTCATTATCTCTGAATCTTGGGTTTCTTAACATGGATGTAATAATTTTCTCCTGAATGGGTTGTGGTAAGGAGAAGCAGGATCATAGATGTAAAAAGTTTATTAGCACAGTGCCTGAAATATAAGTAGCCCTCAGCAATTGGTGGTTCTTATTCAGATTACTGGTTGAGGGCCATCTAAGGTTCTATTCTGAGTTCAATTCCAGACAAGTTAGTCTGGCAGCAGTTGATGTTCTGGACACCAAGTTATCTTTGGGGTGAAAACTGTTCAGCCCCCTCTCCTTCTGTTCCTTCTGTCTGCTTTAATCTGTTGAGTTGATAGGCTGGTGAAAATTAGTCTTCAGAGAAGAGGCTTCTGTATATTTTAGTGTCCTGCGGGTGTCTTATGCATTAGCTAACCAAAACACAGCTGGTAAGTCTAATTTTAGGTTCCACAAGTCTAGTTGTCTTGTTTAGATTTTGTTTTACATTATGAACTATGGTATATTTTTATAGAAGCCAAGGGACTGTGGGGCAACTTACCCTTATATTTCTGGTTAAAAAACAATCTCTAGTAGGCAGTCATGGAGAGAGATATAAGGGCAAATTCATATAGTTCTCCCATTCTCTTTTCTGCACTTTGGGTCTTTGTGAACCTTTATTAACTGGTAGGTTCTGATCTACTAGTTTTGTGTGTAAGTAATTAAAAATGCTAACCTTTGTCTGAGGGTAATAAAATTAATAGAGACTAGGAATTTTTGGTCTGTTGTTAAATTTTCAGACTCTTTTGAGATAAGAAGATCCTGTCATTTATTGAGTTGTCTGAGGCCAGGGTGTGTGTGTGTGTGTGTGTGTGTGTGTGTGTGTGTGTGTGTGTGTGTGTGTGTGTGTGTGTGTGTG
>NW_012267262.1:13207865-13371060 GCF_000151885.1 Dipodomys ordii
GTGTGTGTGTGTGTGTGTGTGTGTGTGTGTGTGTGTGTGTGTGTGTGTGTGTGTGATTTCAGTGTGTGTGTGTGATTTCTCAGTATTAAGTTTCAAAACCAATATCAAAGGGGTTGGGTTTTGCTGAGGGTCACCCAGCAAGTAAGTAGAAGTATTGGGATTTGAATTTAGGTCTGACATCAAAGCAGTCTTTCTATCATACCATTTTACTTGTACTCTTAATTATTTCCACTCACATTTAAGCTTTGTGAGTTGCAGTAACATATCTTCTGACACTTATTCTCTATTAGGTATTTTAAAAATAAATATTTCAAAGTATTCCTATTTCTCTGAAGAATTCTTCCTAGACTGTCTATAGACTAGTTTTTTTTTTGTTATTTTGTTTTGTTTTGTTTTTTGGTCAATTGTAGGGCTTAGGGTTTGAACTCAGGGCATGAGCTTTTTCACTCAAGGCTAGTACCCTACCACTTTGAACCACAGCGCTACTTCTGGTTTTCTGGTAGTTAATTGGAGATAAGAGTCTATGGACTTTCCTGCCTGGACTGGCTTTGAACTGTGATCCTCAGATCTCAGCCTCCTGAGTAGCTAGGATTACAGGAGTGAGCCACCAGTACCCACCTTACAGACTAGTTTTATAATTAACAAATGGCTTTTTTCAATTCTATTCAGTACTTCTCTAGCCTAGAACTTGATATTTATTACTCACTCTGTACTTAACAATGATAATAACAATGTTAACTAAAATTTAATGAGAAAAAATTAAATTTGCTACCTTCTGTGCTATAAACTTTCTGTACATTATTTCATTTAGTTTTTACACAGTCTTGAGGTAGAATATTAAGATATAAATTATTTGAAGTTAATGGAAGTTACTTTTTATCTTCATTCAATATATATTTAATGAAAGGTTGAAATTAATCAAGAGGAATATTCTTGACAATATGGAACCTAACATTGTTCTTTCAACAAAACAATAGTAAGCAAGTTAAATAATAAATAATATTTCAAATAATGGTAGAGGCTGTAAATAAACATGCTAAGGAGGGAGATAGGGAGTGACTATGAAGAAGGAATGAGAAGAAGATTGTTCAAGCATATTAGAAGGACTGTTTTGAGATAATGACCTGGCTGTTAGAGGTACCAGCATAGAGATGTAGGGACATAGTAGTTCAAGTGGGGAGAGTAATGAGTGTCAAAGCCCTAAAATGAGATGAACTTAACAACATAGTAGATAGTACCTCCTGGAAATAACAACTGAGAGCAAGGTTGGGAGGTATTGAGGAATAGCTGAGGTCAAGTTACAAGTATGCCATGATATGGATTTTGGATTTTGAGTGGCCTTACACCAATTAAACAAGACAATGAATGATCTGATTTGTATTTCCTAGGACTTCACAAAGTGTCTTTGTGATGACTGGATAATAGAATAGCAAGAATGGGAGTAGTACTGGTATTTGCTGTCCTTGAGGAGTAGTGGAAATAGTGAAGAACAGTTGGTTATGGCATATATTTTACTTTGATTCAAAAGACCTGATAGTTTTCTCAGACCTAAGAATGATTTTGGTCTTGAGCAAGGTTGCCGGCATAGGGACTGGGTTTGAGTTGGCAATTGAAGTAATATGAAGAAGTTGGTAAAATCTTTCATTTGTGAGGTGGTGCTATTAAAATGTAGTTGTATTTCCTTTGCCAAAATGATTTTATTCTTTATGAAGATATCTATATTCTATTCTCAGGTCCTTTCCCACTCTGAACCTCTTGCCTCACCCTCCCAACTAACTGTTGAGATTATAGGCATGCACCACTATGCCTAGCTTGAGCTGATGTTTTTGTTTTTATTTTTGAGTCATGGTCACAATACAAGGCCAGTGGGATAGGGAAAAACAAGCAAAACTACAAACAACCAGTATTATTCTGCACTCAGCATTTTTTTATTCTTTATTTTTATAAAATTCATTATTTAGGAGCCAGCTTAGGGTATTTATGTGGCTTACATTTACTTTCCTGTTAACTCATGAGTTTTCTTTTGTTATTATTGATATTAGACTAGAATGATGTATAAAAACAAAGTGACTGGTTGTCAAGAAAAGCTTCCTGTTCTGATGCTTCTTTAGGGTAGTAACATCCTACATATTTTTTTTGCCCAGGGCCCATTTTCAAAGGATATTTACAATTGAATAAATTATTTCCTGTTTGGGGGTAGCTGGAATAACATAACAAATTTTCTTTATTTTTTAGTTTGAGTCTGTTCTTGGGGCCTGAACTCAGGGCCTGCCTGAGCACTGTCTCTAAGCTTCTTTTGCTCAAGCTGGTACTCTACCACTCCACAGACACAGTTCCACTTCTGGCTTTTTGGTGGTTAATTGGAGATAAGAATCTCACAGATTTTCCTGTCCAGGCTGGTTTCAAACCATGATTCTTAGATCTCAGTCTCCTGAGTTGCTAGGATTACAGCCATGAGCCATTAGTGCCTGGTTTTATTACAGGTATCTTATGCCCTTTTGAAGAAAGATACTCTTACTTTCTTGGTATTCTAGAATATGGAACTGTTGAAATAGGAAACTTAGAAAACATTTGAGAGTTGCTCCTCAGAGTAGGGACTTCAGTTGTCTACAAGGTAGGTAGGTAACATAAATGAGAAAAGCAAGACTATGTAACTAGAAAGAAAGAGAGGGAATGAGAGTTTGTTTTGTATAGAATGGGTAACTTCCATCTAATCAGCTGATTTCTGCTATGTTGGAATGTGAGCTTATCCTTCAAATTTTCAAAAAATAAACTAAAATATTTATTATGGTATCATATCTCCTGGTTTTTAAATGTTGGCAGCTCATTTAAAATTCCCAGTGTGATGTGTGGGATAACACTAGAAGCAAACGAAAAGAGTCTATAGGCTATAGACTGAATTTGTAGCTTGTGACCTGGCTAGTTGGCTTCATGTAGATAGAGAGGAATAGAAACACACACACACACACACACACACTTCATGTAGATAGAGAGGAATAGAAACACACACACATGCATGCACACACACACACACACACACACACACACACACGGTGGGGTGATATGAAGAACTAAGCATACCACAATAGTTAGTGCATATTACAGTAGGCAGTCTGAGGAAAGGTAATGTCTATCTAGAAAATATCATGTGCATTGGAAGTTTTGTGTATAGTTGAGGATTTCAACTCATCTGAAATCTACAGAATACCAGATAAAGAACCCTCTGCCAGACTTGCTGACTCATATTTGCAATATAAATAACCCCCACCTTCCTGCCCCCCAGTATTCATAGGTAGGCAGACTGGTAGGAAAAGATATTTGAGCAGGAAGCCTAAGTTCTTTCCTACATCTGTTTTTCACTCTGCTTATCTTTCTGCCTGACTTTTTAAATTCTAAATCCTAGTTATGAAAGTAATGAGTTCATTGAACTAAATTTAAAATCTTTCTACTGTTATCTTTAATACTAGTTCCAGCAGTGATTGCTGATAGCTTTTTGTAGTCTTTTACATACATTATATATATACATACATATATATATATACACACATACATATCTCATCTATGGGAAATATGTACTATATGTACTATTTTGCAAGATTAAAAAAATCTACAATATATCTTGGCATATATCAAGCCATATACAAATGTACTTTTTGTGTCATATTCCAGTCTGTTAATTCTATATTCATCCTACTATTGATTAATGCTTAGGGCATTTCCAGTTTTTCAGTATTATAAACAGTGTTATAAGTAGTATACATTTGCTTTTGGCACATGTCTTTTTAGGCTGTAATGAATGAATAGAGTTTGAGTTAGCAGTCTCATGCTTGCGAATCATACTTTCTACCACTAACCTACACTTTGAGCTCTTTGTTGAATCTGGTTATTTTGAGGAAGGTCTTTGTTTTTTTTATGGGTGTATGCCTGGGTTGTGATTCTCTTATTTTATACTTCCCATCATAGCTGGGGTGACAGGAATATGCTATTGCACCCAATTTCTTCTATAAATACATAGGTTTTTTTTTTAAACCAGTTTTGCTAGAGCTGCCTGGAATCATAATTCTGTTAATCTCAGCCTCTTGAATAGTTTGAATTATATATATAAGTCACCATGCCTGAGTCCTAGAGTTTCTTTATTTTATTTTTTTATATCACACAATATTTATTAGCATTCATTAGTAATAAAAGGAGGGAGTACAGTTTTCTGTGCCTATATATGCATACAGTATATCTTGATCAGATTGAGCCCTCCATCATTCCTCATCACCCATTTTCCCAGAACAATCTCAATGAGCTTCCAAATTCTATTTTTATCCAAGTACATAAAAGATTTTGACCACATTCACCCTCTGTTTTGATTTCTTTTTTTATTTTATTATTGTTATTATCTTTAAGTAGTTGTACACCAAGTTCCCATTCTACAAAACAGTATATGAGTACAAAGTGTCTGACAACATTGTCACCCATCTCTCCTAACCATCCCTTCTCTCACTTTTTTCTTTAGTTGAGATTAGGTGATTACATAAATTTCACATATTTCACAGTATTGTGTAATAGTGATACTTAGTTAAAGTCACAAACCATTTTAGCCTTCACAAAGCAAAATATCATCATCATGGTCTATACAGTTTGTGAATTCTATGAGCTTTGACAATACAAGTTATTTTTTCCACATCAGGTGATGTTTACATATCTTTCCTTTTGCTTAGTGTAGACTGTTCCCACTTATTCTGTTCCTCCTTCTGGCTTCCCTCCATTGTGTTCATATATCTACCATGTATATGGTCGAGAACATGGAGTCATTTAGCAATGATATGACAAAATGGGTGGCTGTCCTTTGTTTCTTGAGTCCTCTTACTTTCATATCTTCTTGTGTTTTGGCTTTAGCATCCACATATCAGGGAGACCATGTGCCATTTGTCTCTTTGTTCTTGGCTTACTTCGCTTAAAATAATCTGCTCTAGTTCCATCCATTTCCCTGCAAATGCCATTATTTTGTCCTTTCTTATGGCTGCATAATATTTCATTGTATATAGGTACCACAATTTTTTGATCCACTCATCAGTAGTGGGTTCTAGAGTTTCTTAAGAGGAAACTAGATTTACTAGGTATGTGATTTCAAAATAGCAATTACATTTTATGTTTCTATTAGCAAGTAACATATTAAAATCCCTAATTCCTCAAGGCATTTGTTAATACTTGGTATTATGTTAAATTGTTTTTTCAGTCTGATGGGTAAGGAATGACTTTTTTAAAAATATATATTATTTTACACTTTTATTATGTTCCTATCCTTTGCTAGGGTTTTTTTTGGGGGAGGGGATTATTTGACTTTTTTGTTCTGATTTATAGGAATTACATATGTATTTTTTTTTCATGTCCTTGTGTGTGTATCTGTATGTATGCCAACCCTGGGCCTTGAACTCATGGCCTGGGTGCTGTCTCTGAGCTTTTTTGCTCAAGGATAGAACTCTTACCACTTGAGTCACATCTCTACATCTAGATTTGGGGTGGTTAATTGGAGGTAAGTATCTCATGGACTTTCCTGCCCCAACTAGCTTTGAACCTCAATCCTCAAGATTGCAGCCTCCTAAGTAGTTAGGATTACAGGCATGTGCCACTAGCGCCTAGCTCACATATATTCTTTTTTTTTGGGGGGGGGTGTCCGGTCATGGGGCCTAAACTCTAGGCCTGGGCGCTGTCTCTCAGCTCTTCAGTTCAAGGCTAGCGCTCTACCACTTGAGCCACAGCGCCACTTCCAGCTTTTTTCTTTTTGCTTATGTGGTGCTGAGGAATCGAACCCAGGGCCTCAGGCATGCAAGGCAAGCGCTCTACCACTGAGCCACCTTCCCAGCCCATATTCTTGATGTTAATATATTGTTCAAATTATAAATTACTGCTGGGACTTGTATTATGGCTAGAAATATGAAGGTTTTAGACTTAGTTCATAATACTCCTATTAGTTTCACAATTAAGATTGAGCATACAAAAATCATTTTTATTTAGATCTTTCTAATGCTGGTTTTTCTACTGACTAGCCCTATGATTTGGTCGACATCATTTGTCTTTCACAAAGCCATTTTTTCGATGGTAAGAACTCATTTTCTTTTTCTTTTTTTTTTTTTAACACTGTCTCTTATTATTGTGTTAATGTGAAATGCTAGTGAATGGGTGAATGCTGTGATATTTGGTTCCTCATTTGATTTCCACCAGCTGTTTTTTTCTTAGCTTTAACGTGAGAATATGCTACTTTTAAATATTTTGATATTGCAAAATTTCAATGAAAGAGCATATTTAAGTGCTTTGGTGAGCACCTTCAGCTATAAGACATAGTATCCCTTTCCTTGGTTTTATTATGATTCATCCCTGGCTATTGCAAAGCATTCTGTACTTCAGCAGATTGATCAAATTGTGAGGGGTGGGTATAACAACAATGTGCATTTCTTTATTCTGTATTCTCTTAGGAGAGGAAAGATATTTATAAACAAGGAATGCCTGTTTAAGCTGTGTTCTTGGGACATAGTAGTGCCAGGAGGTGACATACAAATATTAGTAGACTTCCCTTCTCCACTGGTCATGGTGCTTGCCCCAAGATTGGATTAAGATGTGTATAAGGTTAGAATTCCACTTCTCTGGAAGCTCTTCTTTCCCACAAATAAAGGAATATGAGAGAGTTCAGTCTCCTGTGCTGACTACCTTTTGATTAAAGATTCCCTTAGCAAACAAATAATTAATTGAAATAGGATAGATATTACCTTGTAGTTTGGGGATACTGCGATACCACCCTTATACCCAAACAACTCCATGCCCTCTAATCCTGTGCTATACTTCCAGAGCCTGTAGACCCTCTTCTTGAGTTTGTCTGCCTGGTTCAATGGATGAAGTCATTGAATTTTTCCCCTGATATAATCCTAAGTCCCAGGAATGGTCAAAAGGAGGGTTTTAGAGTGGTTTTCTCTGAGTTGGGACACTCGCTTGAACACCTGTATACAAGGACCCTTAGGTTCAGGACTTGAGTGTGGGAAAAAGCAGGAATTGAGGCTGAATTTGGGCCAGGATCCTTCACTTGGATTCTTGTAAGAGCTCTATAGCTGGCAGAGTCAGCTGACCCTTTGTCAAGCAAAGGTTCTTCTGGGAAGAAGTTTTGTTTACAAAAGCATTAGAGAATTTTCTTTTATTCACCACCCATTTGGAGGCTGAGGATAGCAGGTTCAATTATTCCAATTATTCTTCAAAAATAATTCTCAGGGAGTCAGGTGGGGAGGTAGAATGGGTGAATTTCCTGAGGGGAAGCTAAAATGTGTCTATCTCCCTGTCTCTCCTGTGGGTAGTGATGCTTCTGATGCTTTGTGAAAAGGAGGAAGGATTCTGCTGATGATGCATTTTTATGAAGGAAGGCAAAGGGTTCCTTATCTGTCTGTATAAGGCACATCTGCCTGCATGCAGGCTGCCTGCTGCTTAGGAATTCCTTCTGTGTTTTTGTTTCTTGACTGAAGATTTTAAGGCACAGTTTGTGCATTCCTTCCTGTTCTCTAGAGCCAAGGGGAAAGTCATAATACATGAGGGTTCTTGCTGAAGAGCTTAAAATGGGTGCTGGCAGCTGGGCTGTGGGGGAAGAGAGCTTTCCAGGGACAAATGACCTGATTGTTAAGCCAATGAGCAGCGGGTTAGAAGAATGATATCACCAGACGGGCTTTATTGTCTGATCATCTTGTAAAAAGCAGGATTGTGTCTGGCAGCTTAACCCTTTTGTAGATACTTGAGGTCTTACCCACACCCTAGTATGTGCCCTTTAGGTTACTTTTTCCAACCTCTGCTATGAGACTACAGACTTAAATGAGTTCAGAAATTAAAAACATCATTAAAAAATTATTATAATTTAGAACTACAGCTAGAATGGGAATGTAATCTAAGCTGTGTTCAGAGAGCATATTTAAAGCAGACGTTAGTCATATGATATCAAACTTTTACCATATAGATTGGAGGAAAGAGAGGTTAGAAGGAAAAAGAATTTAACTTTAATCCATATAATGGGATCTTACAAAGCATTTCCTGTTTGGAGAAATTCAAAAATGGTTCTGCAAATTGTGAAACTATGTTATCACTGATCTAGAGGCTAAGTTTGAATTAGAGATATATATGGCATTTATTCTTATGCTAAGAATGGCAGTACTTTTTTATGCTTCCTTTTCCTCTGGTGAAATGAATGGTTCTATCTATCCATACAATTGTTGAGATGAGAAAATAAACTAGCTCCGTAGCTTTAGAATACATATAGTATATTATCTTATTAGGGAAGTCATGTCTTAAAATTCTGTGTTCAAGTTGTTTGTTCAATAGAGTTTTTACATGGTCTTGATAATGAGTGTAAGAGATACACAGATCCAAAAATGTAGCTCTTACCTTGGAATGTAAAACATCAAGAAGGAAACAGACAATAAAATTTTCTTAAATTTCTCTGCCTTGTGGTATAGGCCCTTGTTCTAAACATCTTGACATTTATTAACTTAGTTTTACTACAACCTCATGACATAGGTACTATTAATGTTAGCTCCATATAAATTAAAGAAATAAATAGATAAGGGGATTAATAGACTTGTCTAAAGTCACACAACTAATGATAAATATTTGAATCCAAGTAGCAGAACTCTGCAGTCTACTATAAGTCTGTGTTGATCTGTACAGTGTCACTAGCTACATGTGGCTTTGGAGTACTTGAAATCTGGATTGAATTGGGCTGAAAGTATAAAAATACTAGATTTCAAGCTAGGCATTGGTGGCTTAGCCTGTAATCTAGCTACTAAGGAGGCTGAGATCTGAGGATCATGGTTCAAAACAAAGCCAGCCCAGGCAGGAAAGTCCATGAGACTCTTAGCTCCAATAAACCACCAGAAAACTGGAAGTGGTGCTGTGGCTCAAGCTGAGAGACAGCACTTAGGCTTAGTGTTCAAACCCCACAACTGACCAAAACTAAAAAAATGCTAGATTTCAGAGACCTAGTATGAAAACCACACACACATAGAAACAAACATACATACACAGACACATAGTTTTCAGGTATATACATATATATGTATACATACAAATATACACTGTATACATATGTGTATATATATATATATATATATATAACACTATTGAAACTGTGGGAAATACTGTTTTAGATTTACTATAAAATACATTAAAATTGAATTCACTTATTGTAGCTACTATAATAAAAGTTAAAATTAATTGTAGGCTTGTTATTGGAGGGCTTGTTATTTTTGGACTGTACTGAATCATTACACTGCAATAATAACAACAACAATAGATGACATTTGGAACACTTGTGTGCCATATACTGTATTGCTGCTTCTACAAAGACTATTTCAATTAAGCCTTTATAATAACCTGTGTATCATCCCTGTTTTGTAGAAGAGATTTTGAGAATTTTTGTAATTTTCTCTTAGTTATTAGTTAATGACAGACTCAAATTTGAAATGTTATCTTAATCAAAAACCTAGTGCTTTTATCTGGGCATAGTAGCACACACTTGTAGTACTAGCACTAAGGCAGGAGTATCAGGAGTTCAAGATCACCATGCACTACAGTGTGAGTTCAGCCTAGAAGATATATAGCAAGACCCTGCTTTAACACACAGACACACAGACAGACAGATAAGACACACACACACACACACACACACACACAAATACACATACATACACACACACGCGTGGGCTAAGGGTTGGAGGGAGGAGAGGAGAAAAAAAAGACATGATGATTCATGCCTGTGACTTCCAGCCATACTTGGTGTATGTGTGTGTGTGTGTGTGTGTGTGTGTGTGTGTGTGTGTTAGGAAGATGGCTATCAGAGACCATACTACCCAAGCCAGAGCACAAGACTATCTGAAAGATAAATTAAAAGCAAAAGGACTGAGGCAGAGCACTAGCAAGTGTGAGGTCCTGAGTTCAATTGCTAGCACTGCCAACAAACAACAGAAAACACTGCTTACCAGCACACTGTAATTCCATCTTTATTTAAATATAAGGATGTTTTATTTTTACTTTTATAAGAAAATTTAATATTGCATATTTCTGTATTGGACACATAAAACTTCAAAATAAAAATCAGTAGGCCATATGATGGAAATTTCTCTAGGGCCTCAGCCCTCAGTGAACAGCAGCAGGAGCAATGTTGAGTCTGGAATGAAATAGTGAATCAGCCTTTACAAATTGCATTTAATTTTCATTCCAGTAGTTCTCTCAGGTCACTTGGCAATTTATGCCCTGACCCTCTTTGTCCATAGAGAAGGAAAGGAGTAGCAGAGCAGCTCTCTTTAGTGGTTAAGATCTCTTGGCTGGTAAGAAGGAAAAATTGCTTTTCGTCTCACTGTTCTCTCAAATACAAACATAAACAGTATTTTTTTATTGTGAAAATACCGTGCAGACGGCTTACAATTACATGGGCAAGATAATGAGTGAATTTCTTATCAAGCATTGTTGCCTCCTCCGTTGTTTCCCCTTCCCATCCGTTTCCATCCTCCCCCCTTCCCACCCCCCCCACCAAAGTTGTAAAGTACATTTTTCAATATAACATCTTGTACATCTCATTGTTGTAATGGGTCCACCTGTATCCCTATTTAAACAATTTGTTTTTTCCTTTCCCCTCCACAAATTAAACCAACATCAAATACAGTGAAAACAGGGGTTATACCATGGGGGAGGGACATACAAAGCAACAAAGAAATCTCTTATAAATATGTTAGAAAGAAAAGACATAAACAGTATTTGAGAGAGCAACAATATGCTATCTAATGACCCTTGACTTTTCTTTCTCCTAGAGCAAAGACTCTGGCGGACTGAAGGCGGCTATGATAGAGTTGGTGGAAAGGTTAAAGTTCAAGAGCTCAGACCCTAAAGTAAGTATTGCTTGGGAATTGATTGGGTCTTGGCACCCAAATGTTTTGTTCTACTTGAGCTAAGTTTGAGGAGTGTTAATGCTCATCTCTCTGAACTTTGCATTAAGATCTAATAGCCTGCTCATTAAAAATGTTCTAATATGCCTGGAGATAAGTCATTTATTTTTCCCCCTTCTCTATTTTATGACTTACAACTCATAATCAGCAATTGTTTTCCCTGAACTGCAGAGAAGTACATTTTTAATCTGTCTTTACCAGGCCTTTGAGACTTCTGTCCTCTGTCCCTATTAAATATAGCCAAAGGCATCTGGATACTGATCAGCATAATACTAGACACTAGACCTGGATCTAGATCCATCTAGTTGGTGTTCATTACTAATGTCTTGCTTCTCCCCCATCTTGTAAGAGCCAGCTGCTCCTGAATATTATTTTGTCCTCATCACCTGGGACCGGGAATCTGTTCTAGGAAGTGTTTTGGCTTCTTTATTTTACAGGATGTTGGGGCTGGAGGGTGGATATTCTGGGAGGTGCCATACTGGGGTGGAGGTAGACTGGGTAACTGCCAGAGGAGTCATGACTAATTTGTTTCTCCTTCCTACAGTGGCATTTATCATGTCACTACTGGTATTGAGACCAACAAGCTCTGCTTGAAATGCAAAGCCTCTTAAAATTAAGGTGGGAAAATAGCATAATTTTATTTTACTTTGTTTCTTTCCCCTTTGCCAAATTTGTATAGGGGAATAGGGAATAGCATTTCGTGAGTACCTTAGAGCCAAGGCCTGTACATAATTATGATAAATACAAAATAATAAACTATGAGCTATAAACATAAAATAATAAATACAAAATAATAAAATTTTAGCCATTTTGTATATTAAAATTTTTTTGTTGTAAAGGTATGTGTAGAGTGTTACAGTTACATAAGTCATATAATAAGTACATTTCTTTTTAAATAGTATGACCTCTTTACTCATTTTCTCCCAATTTTTTCCTTCCCCATCCTCCTCCCCCACACGTTGTATAGTTTATTTTCAACATAGTGTCTGTCACTGCTGTCTTAGTTAACTCTTTGTCCCACCATTTCAGTGCTCACCCTTATTCTCCCCAAAACAGATAACTTACATATGAGAAAATAAGTACAGAAATAAAAAGCAGCCTCCTTTGGTCTCACTGTGTGAATGTTTAGGGTCCTGTTTAATTTATCATGTCCAAGTATAATTTTTTGTCTTTTGCAATCCATTGTGTTTACTTGTACATTTATAGGTACTTTTTAGTTACAATAAATGAGGGAAACCATGCAACCTGAGTTTCTTTGAGTCTGGCTTACTTAATATAGTTTTTTCTTTCACTTTCTTTACAAATGGTACAGTATTGTTGTTTCTGATGGAATTCCATTGTGTATATATACCACATTTTCTTGATCTGTTTGTCCACGGTGGGGCATCTGGGTTGATTCCATATTGCGGCTATGGCAAACAATACTGTAATGAACATGATTGTATTGGTAACTTTGGTGTGGCCCTGATTCATGGTCAATTGGATAAATGCCCAGGAATGGAATTACTGGGTCATAGGGAAGCTCTATGTTTAGTCTTTTGAGGATCCTACATACCGCTTTCCAGAATGATTGAACAATTTAACATTCTCACCAACAGTGTAGTAGTGTTCCCCTTTGGCCACATCCCTGCCAGCATCTGTTATTGTTAGTTTTCTTAATAATGGCCATTCTAACTGGTGGAATCTCATTGTTTTGATTTACATTTCTTTTATGGATAGAGATGTTGGACATTTCTTCATGTGTCTATTAATTTCAGCCATTTTAAATGTATAGTTAGGCAGCCATCAACACTATCTCTAGTATGTTTTCATTATCCCAGACTAAAGCTCTACCTGTTAAACATGAATTCTTCATTCTTCCTTCTCTTAACATGCTTTTAGTTATTGCACAAACCTTATAGTTTATTATTTCTGTTTTTGCTAATAAGAAGTTATTTACTCCAAATTTGATATATTGTGGAGATGGGATTCAAATACTGACTCCTTACTCTTTTGTTTGGTGTCATTCTGTAAACCAAGAACTGGGTAGCATCTTCTTTCTACTATGTAATCCAACTGTGCCTTGGTTTCTTGTGCTGAAACACTACCTGAAGCTGAGCCATAGACAGTGACAGGCTTCTCCAAAGTTAGCTTTAGCCACTAATCTACAAAATAGTTTTTGTTTTGAATGACATTGATAATATTTCTCTTTCCTCTCAGGTAATTAGGGTTTCAGCTAGAGTATCTTGACTAAGAGAAAAAATAATGTAAACTTTATCAACTCTCCTCGTTCACAGTAGGAGGATCCCTGGTAAAATTTTAAGTAGTTTTTCCTTTAGTGAAGATGAACCAATGATTATCAAAGGTTATTGAAATCTTTCTTTGAAGTTTCTTTCATTTCTGGGGTAATAGCTAAGCCAAAGCAAACAACTGTTTCCGGTTTTGCCACACCTGTGGTTGTAATTGTTATAGTAAGGAGGGAGCCATGATACAGGTAAAGTGCTTTTGGCTTCCTTTGTAAACACAAATAGTGCTTTTTGATGACAAATAAGGATTGAGTGGAACCAGGAGAAAAAAAAAAAATCCATGGAAGGCTCATGGTTCCCCTGACATACCAGAAACTAAAAGATAGTTGTAGAACCTGATGTGAGCATGAGTATTGTATGCACACACTCAGCACCTTTTATCTTTAAGACCCTTCATAGCCACATGAATTTGCTGTGGATACTTGGAGCCAGCTTCAAAAAAGGTGAACATAATTGCAGAATGACTGCCAGGTCAGGACTATGAAAATTATGATTTCTGTTATAAAATTTTCTGGTGTCCTCCAGATGAATACTTTTCATTCTGTTCTGTTTTTCTGCAGTACCCTACCATCCCCTTTTGAGTTGGCCTATTTAAGAAGGGCAGACTCTCCCAGACTTTATTACCTATTATTTTCTGGCACAGCTACTTTACATAGGAACACTGATTGAGTCATGGAGGACTGAACACTATCTATGCCTCACTTCCTCTCGAGTTCCCTAAAGCAACACAAAGCTTGATTAGTGTGGCCACGAAGACTACTAGAGACTTTGTTAATTTTTAACTGTGAGTTTTGTCAAAGAGCAGTGGAAGACGACTATATTAACTTTTTTTCTTCTCTTTTCTTTTTTTTTGGGGGGGGTCTGGTCGTGGGGCTTGAACTCTGGACCTGGGGGCTATCCCTCAGCTCTTCAGCTCAAGGCTAGCGCTCTACCACTTGAGCCACAGCGCCACTTCCGGCATTTTTTCTTTTTGCTTATGTGGTGCTGGGGAATCGAACCCAGGGCCTCAGGCATGCAAGGCTCTACCACTGAGCCACCTTCCCAGCCCTATATTAACTTTTTACAATTGTATAATAATATATGTTTAGATTAAAAATACAGATTATCATAAGAAAACATTAAATTCCCCCAGTTAAACATTAGTAGTTTGATGTATAGTCCTATAGAAATTTTTCTATTTTTAAAATTTTGTACAAAAACTTAGGCATGCCTTTAATTTTGAAATTTCTCTTTTTGTTATGTAGAATATTCTAGACATTCTTCTGCTTTGAAAAGAGAGTTAATTCTTCTAATGCTTCATTTTATCCATAACATTTGTTGGATGTCTTTCCTTCTGGACCAGTGGTACTGTGCTGGACTGTGGCTGCTTTCCTCTATTCTTGTTTGGATGTTTTTACTCCTTTCAGCAAATAGAAGAACACCTAGAATTAAGACTAAATGATTTCAACTTTAAAAAGAAAATGAGATGCATAGAAATCTAGGCTTAGGAAATGAATAATTTGAACAGAGGTAGATAGATTAGAAAATCAGCTTAATCTGTGCAACAGGACAGGATTGCTTTAAACTGTTAGTTCCAAAAGATATACATACACACACACACACACACACGTGTGTGTGTGTGTGTGTGTGTGTGTGTGTGTGTGTATAGCCTGTCATACATGCAAATATACAATAGCCTGTCATTCCTTGCAGTGCTATCCTTCATGGATTATTTATCCCTTATACTGTTCTTTCGTATCCCTTCTCTGGGATTCTTCAGCCACAACTGCTAGGACTAAGGATTGAATAGCCTTTTCTAACCGAAATGTAAGGAGATGGCAAAGGCATCATAACTCCCAAGAGCATTTAGCTATGGGTAAAATTTAAAACTTAAGTAAGTACTTCAGCAGTTGGACCTCATTGTAGAAGATAGTAGTTGGGGAACATATTCATGCTTTCACTAGTCTTCTGTAAGATCTGAGGTGAAAACAACCCTAGGATCAAATGTGGTCCCTTTCGTCCTTAGAGAAAATACTTAGGCAACATGAGGAAGAGAAATAAGCTCTTTCCCCTTCTTCCTCATTCATTTGCCTTTATCAGCACAGAACAATACAGCTTTACTCTTCCTCCTCTCAAGTGTAATCGTAATAATGTGCTTTTGTAATTTTCTTCAGTAGCCTTCAGAGTGCTTAGTGTGTTCGATGTATATGCATTTGTGCTAGTACAGGGGCTTGAACCTAAGACTTTGTGCTTGCAGCTTGTTTGCTCATAGTTGGCGCTCTACCACTTGAGCTATACTTCCAGTCCAGCCTTTTTGCTATTATATTGGAGGTAGAGTCTTGTGGACTTTGCTGTCTGATCTGGCTTTAAACTATGATCCTCAGCCTTTTAGGATTGCAGGTGTGACCCACTGATGACCACCTGAATAAACACAAACCAATAAGAGTAACCCAAACAAGTTTATTTTCATATATAACCCAGTTGTCCAGGGAAAAGTGAATAAGTCCCAAAGAGGTGGCTTGAATCTAATACCATTATAGGAGATGCTCACAACAGCTTGATAAACAAATATATTATGCATATTTACATGGTACCTTCTGCAAGTATCTAGAAATTTTGAGTTATTCTTCTCTTTTTGTATAGAGAGGAAGATACCCTTGCAGGTAGCGATTTCCTTTGTAGATTGTAAATTTCTCTTAGAAAAGGATTATTTTCTTGCTTAAAGTAACTAGATCATCAACTGTTTGAACACTAGCATTGCAAGTGCTATGCCCTGAGTTCAAACCCCAGTACTGCCAAATATATATCCAATCAATCCCCCAATGAAGTGTATCTTGAGGTAGCATATTTTGGTCACTTTATAATCATATTGTGGTATTACATCTTGAATCCCATAAATCAGTGAAAGAATTTATGTGTGTTCTGATTCCACTTACATGAAATGCCCAGAGTAGACAAATTTATAGATATAAAAGTAGACTCAAGGCTGTCTAGTACTGAGGGGAAAGGCATGGCACTTCTTTTGGAGATGATGAAAATACTCCAAAATTGATGATAGTGATGGTTACATCACTCTGTGAGTATACTAACCACAAAATTGTACACTTTAAATGGATGAATTATAAGATATGTGAATTACATCTCAATAAAGCTCTTGAGAAAAAGAAAGAAATTACTGCCTGAATCACTTTTCTTCACCCTTCATTTGATATGTCAGTAGTGAATAATGGTTCTTTTTTTTCTTTTCCCCTTCTAAATGGGGGTCAGAAATCTGACATTCTGTCAGAAATCTCTAGCAGGAAGAGGCATTGCATAGCAGATTTTAAGCTCAGGCTCTAGAATTCATTCCCTTGCCCAGCATTGATTGCTATGCAACTGTAGGCAAAGCCTGTGTCAGGTGCCTTCATTTCTCAGGTGTTTTGTTGTTTCACCTTTAAAATAGGGGTTTAGAGTACATGTTTCATAGGTGTTAGGGGAAATTATATTAGATAATTCATTTTGCATGATTATAAGAACTTAGTATAATATCCTCTAAGTGATGATTGTGGTTAGCCTTCTCCTGAGAACCCCAGTACTTTCAGCGAGACCATCCAAGCCTTACTGTTAAAAAAAGAACCACTTATTACAAAAAAGCTATATTCTATACTTTTTATACTTTTATATTTTTAACACTTTTTCAGGATTAGTACCAAAGATTGCAGGTTGTAAAGGGCCATTGATACTTCTTTCAGTGATAAGGACATGAAAATAAATGAAGTTTAAGCCTCACCATTAGGATTTCAAGCAGGCTTGTCCTGTGGGCTTGGCCTGGGTGCAAAGTTACTGACTTTAGATCAGCATAGCTCTGTTTCTTATGCAAGTTAAGGCATATATATCTACCTTGGGAATGTGCAGCTGATATCTGTGTATTCCCAATAGAAGCAAGAAATCATTGCATAGAAGCAATCAGGCTTATTGTTTTTTTTTTGTTTTGTTTTTTTGGTCCAGTCGTGGGGCCTTGAACTCTGGGCCTGGGCACTGTCCCTCAGCTCTTCAGCTCAAGGCTAGCGTTCTACCACTCGAGCCACAGCACCACTTCTGGCTTTTTCCTTATGTGGTGCTGAGGAATCGAACCCAGGGCCTCAGGCATGCAAGGCAAGCGCTTTACCACTGAGACACCTTCCCAGTCCCAATCAGGCTTATTGTTGTAGAGCAAATCTTTAGTTAACAAAACTGCCTAATACCAAATAAAAAGAAAAAGAAGACAGATTTAAGAGACACATTATGAGATAGATACCCACTCTAAGTAAATGTCACTGCAATTGTTTATTTTCTTCATACTATTTCTTTTCCTTTCCCATTCCCTTCCAACTTTACCCTTTGACTCTTCTCTTATTGGAGTTCCAAGTTCCTAACTGAACCACTACAAGTATTTTCTATAGTCATTAAAGCTAAGTGAGACAAAGCTTTTAAGTCACCTAGAACATTGTTAGAAAGAAAAAGGATTGAGTATTGAAAAGCTTAATAAAATTAACCCATTGTGATGTCTTTTTCCTTCTGCTCCAGCTCTTCCCTGCACTGGCAGGAAGTTTGATAATGTACTCTACGGAAAGGTTCCAAAGTTGATTATGTGTCTAACTTAGAAAGCTGGGTAGAGATGTCAGGACTCTCTCATAGCAGCCATGCTTCATGTTTTCAGTGCTGAATTGTATTTGACATTTAATTTAGGTGCCTAGACATAAAACTTTACTGTGATAATGGTGATAAAACCAGCTAGATTTCTAAGGGCCTAACTTCCCTCCTGCTATCCCTCTCTATACTCTTTACTCTTTAAACCTCCCATTCAGCTAGGAAATAAAAGCTAAAGTACTCAACAAAGAAGCATTTTCTTTAATATTTTAAGGATAAATCTTCATAATGCAACTCTTACTCTAATATAGGGTTCCACATAGATGTTTATATGAAAATGGAAACTTTGAAAATGGACGTTTCTCTCTTGAATTTAGCCAAAGGGCAGAATTAAACAGATTTCTGTAGCTTGAAGAAATAGCCTTGAACCCAAGGATCCAACTGATGATCATCCCTTGTTGTATGGCTTTTATTTCTGAAATGCATGAAATCTATCCTGTAATACCTCTTCAATTCCTGATTCAGCCCAATTAGTTTGACATTTTAACCCTCAATTTTCAGGGGAATAAACAGAAATTGAAGTGACTTGTGCAAGGTCACAGTTTATATGTGTCCTTTTTATGATTTCTATATAGAATATTAGTAGCTGTAAAATATTATTAGTTTTTACCTATTGAAGATGGATTGGGAACAACACACCATTAGGGTAGAGCTTGTTCTGACTCTCAAGGCAAATATGTTGAGCATGACATGCTTTCCTTTGTTTTAATGGTGAAGGGAACAAATATTGGAGTTTGATTATCTGAGTCTACATAGTAGCGCTTAACTACTTTCATCACCTAATGTAGCTGAACCCTTCATTTCATCTGTAAAGTAGTAAATAGTACTAACCATGCTATATTTTATTAATGAGTACCCTGAAAATGGAAACTAATTTTTCAGTGCTATATATTGAATCCAGGGCCTTGAATATATTAGGTAAACACTTTACTATTGAGCTACATTCTCAGGATCCCAAGTAGAATCAATTTTTCTTTTTCTTTCTTTCTTTCTTTCTTTCTTTCTTTCTTTCTTTCTTTCTTTCTTTCTTTCTTTCTTTCCTTCCTTCCTCTCTCTTTTCTTTCTTTCTCTGTCTTTCTTTCTCTCTTTCTTTCTCTTGTTCTTTCTCTTTCTCTCTTCCCCTCCCTTCCTCCCTCCCTCCCTCCCTTCCTCCCTCCTTCCCTCCCTCTCTCTCTCTCTCTCCCTCCTTCCTTCCTTCCTTCCTTCCTCTCTCTCTCTCTCTCTCTCTTTCTTTCTTTCTTTCTTTTCTTCACAAGGCTAGGACTCTACCACTTTGAGCCACAGCTCCACTTCTGATTTTTAGGTGGTTAATTGGAGATAAGAGTTTCACTGCCTTTCCTGCCTGGGCTAGCTTTGAACTGCAATCCCCAGATCTCAGTCTCTTGAGTAGCAAGGGTTACAGACATGCCCAGCCCAAATAGAACATTTTGAGGAGACAAAAAAAAAATGATTATTTGGCATCACAGCCTTTGTGAGCCTGAGAAGTTGTTTTTGTTTTTTTTTTTTTTGTTTATTCATTTGTTGTTTTTGATGCTGTTCCTGAGACTTGAATTCAGGGCCTGGGTACTATATCTGAGCTTCTTTTGCTCAAGGCTAGTGCTATACCACTAAGCTACAGCTCCACTTTTGGCTTTTTTTTGGTATTTAGTGGAGATAAGAGTTTCACAGACTTTCCTCTCCAGGCTGACTTCGAACTGTGATCCTCAGATCTCAGCCTCCTGAGTAGCTAGGATTGAAGGCATGAGCCACCAGTTCCTATCTTAATGTGAAAAGTTTTCTTTTTTTTTAAGCAACTGAGCAAGTAAACACTGTGGTTCTTCGATAAGCAAGCTGCTAGGTTCCCCAAGAGGAAAGAGTTAGTTAGGTTTTTGTCTGCCCAGGAAAGAAAATATTAAGTTTTGTGCTTGAGGAGACTGCTGTGCTCATATGCTATGTGTAGGTAGTAAGGAATAGAATGTAATTCAACTTTCATGTAAACGCAGTCTCTGTTATTGAAGTAGTAAGCTGTATCTAAGATGATGCTCACTGCCATTTTATCAAACTGGAAGAGGTGGCTAATGCTACCTGACAGCCTATCACTGTTTATTGGAACTGAGAAAGGAACTTCTCTATTGAAATCCTCACTCTCAATGCCTGGGGTATATAAGAAAGGCTTTCCTGGTACTTTTTAGAAATTAGAAGCTGAACTTTTAAGAGGCTTGTTAGGAGCTTTTTGTGAGAACTCAATAAGTACTGTATGGTAGCACACAATAGTGGTTCAGTTACTACTATCTCTCATCAGCAGAACAGTTCAGCTGATGCTCCTGTGTGCTTGAAGAGTACATACAATTTTTTCCCATATATTTTATGTAAATAAGTTCATATTGCTATTTTACAAATGAAGAAACTTTGACATATACTTCAGAAGTATAGCGTTAGCAGGGCCAGTCCAGAACATTCCTTCTACCACATCTAATTCCATAAGTTTTGCCATTATTTGCTCTTTTCAAAGAAGACCCTGAAACAAGGTAAGGGTTCCCTCACAGCATCTTTTGTATGCAGTCCTGATGGCATACACCTGTTTTGGTGTTACAGTATACAGATAACAGTAGTTTCATGGGGAAAGCATTCAGGAAAATAACTGGAATGGAACTTGAGAGGTGAGTATTGTTTTAAAATTTTCTTTGCCTTCAGCAGGTTGAATAGGCCTCCTTTGTGGGTTCAAATGTACCAGGCTTAAAAATAGTATAAATTCTGTATTTTTCCTCCTCAAACTTTCTGTGTCACCTTCCACCTCCTACTTCCTACACAGTGTCTCCTGAAGCAGAAGCCATCTTTCTAGTTTATGCCTTGTTCCTTGTTCACATGTAAAAGAAGTAGAAAAACAAGATGGATAGAAGCTTGCACTTTTGTTCTTGGTTGTTATAGAGATACAGTTATTGAATGTCTCTGGGGACTCATTCTTACACTTTTACATGTCTGTACTGCAGGTCACTTAGAATTTTTTTCTGTTTACTCAGAAGTAGTACTCAGGAATTTGTGAGTGCTTTCTTTATTGCTACCTTATAGTCAGGCAAAGAGCAAAGTATCGTAAGAACAAGCAGTAGTACAAGCAGAACCCAACTGGCACATCCAGTTTGTACTATGTCACTGGGTTACGTATCATGTCAGGTCATGAAAGTCAGAGTAGCTGACAGCTTGAACAAGCAGCCTTGGGAGCAGGAAGGAAGGGTGCTGGCAGCAGTGTCACAACTATAGTGGTTGAAACTTCCGTCTCACTCATCAGACAGTTGTGACTGTCTCTCAGGTAGCTGGAGTACACACTTGCTATTCACCTCACAACTGATTAACAGACTCAATTCAAGTGCTTATCAGATCCTTTCAAGTACAAAGCCTCTAAGAAGTACGGTCCTATGTGTGAATACAGATGTATATACATGGGCATATATTTTTATATTTGTATGTTTAGAAGAGAAAGTTGTAAAGGGAAGGAAATTCAAAAGAAGCATAGGGTCATATGATGAAGCTGTTAAAGAATATAATATTGGGGCTCAAGTACTGAAATTTATAGTCTCGGGGAGGAATATTCAGGCAGAAATAGAGGAAGAATGGACTCGTCTGACTGAAACTTGGGGTACGTATCTGACTAATAATCCTGTGGGTTAAAGTACAAGCCAAAGCCAGACACTGATGGCTTACAGTTATAATCCTGCCTACTCTAAATGCTGAGATCTGAGGATTGTGGTTTGAAGCTAGCCTGGACAGGAAAGTCCTGAGATCCTTATCTCCAATTAACCATCAAAAAGCAATAAGTAGAAATGTGGTATTCTACCTCAAGTGGTAGCCTTGAGCAAAAAACCTCAGAGACAGCACTGAGGCTGAGTTCAAGTTCCAGGACTGGTATACGCATATGCATGTGCATGTGTATGCATGCACACACACACACACACATACACACACACACACACACACAAGTGCAAACCAGATTAAAGCTAAAGTGTAACTGCTAAAGAGGAGGGCTTAAAGGGGGTGTGCAGCCACTGTGTGAAAGGCCAAAGGTAGGATTTGATATCAAGATCAAACAGCCAAGAATTCAGGACCAAGTAGAGAGAAGGTAGGGGGAAAAAAAACTCAGAAAAATCCCCCCAAATTAGTTAGATACTATAACATGATCCTAACCAATTTCTTCAAATCACTCAGAATCTCTTTGTGATTTAGACTTTTTTCAGCACTTTAGTGGTATACAAGAGAGTATGACCAGCTTAAAGGGCCTAGACAGGGTGGGCAGTAAGGCTAAAATGTAGCATTGAATAATGATTCTAGATGTTGAATAGGGAATAATAATAGAAGAATGTGAAGAAAATAATGGATTTCATAGATATAGAAGGACATTTCTTCATCAGTCAGATTAGTAGGGGGTTAGATGTGGCATAGCTTATGCCTTTTACTTAGAATATGTTGCCTGCTGTTATATGCAAGGCCCCAGGCAACCTCTGTCTACATAGCAAATCAAGAGATCCAAAGGGAGAAAATAAAATTGATTATAGAGTTTGTAGCCTGGATGACCGTGAATGTCATTAATTGGAGCAAGGGAAGCATGCCAACATTTGGAGGGAAAATGTAGGAGAATATTACATTTAGAAAGCAGACTATATAATCAAACTATGCAAGTTCAGACTCTAGTCTGCTACTTAGTATGTGGGAGCAAATTTCATCCCTAATTTCAGTTTTTTCACCAGTAAAATGAAGAATGGTACTAATATGAGAGGCACTGAAAAAAAGCTTGCTTATTGCAAGCAGGAGGGGATGAAGATTCAGTTTGATATTTGATGGCTTAGACAGTAAGAAAGTACCCAGGTGGAGATGTGCATAAGCAGAGAGAAACTTCAGACTGGTTTTCTGGAGAGAAAAATCAGGCAAAAGGGCTATTACCCAAGAAGTATAATAGTTACATTCCAAGATGGATAAAATTGCTAAGAAAGATAGTGTAGAGCAGTGTTTCTTAGAGGAAAGTGATTTTGTGCCCAGTAATGTCTGTCTTGCTGGGACTTGGTTGTCACAACTGAGGAGGAGAGATTGCTACTGTTAAAGGCCAGAGATGCTGCTGGACCTCATACAGTAGTACACTGATATCCCCTCACAACAAAGAATTCTTGGTTCCAATGTTAATAGGGTCAGGGTTGAAAAACTAATGTTGAGGATTTTCTCAATCTAGAGTTACCAGGGGAGTGTTATAGAATTACAGCAAGAAAGTTGTTAACCAGGGATCTAAAGAAGTCAAGCAACCATAGGAAGAGGGAACTGAAAGAATTAAGGGTATCAGCAGTGCTGTTACAGATGAGTCAGAAGTAAAATTAGATGGAGTTACTACATTCCTTAGTGGTGGAGGTGCCTGGGCAGCAGGCATATGGGACTTGATAAAAGCTTAAAGGTATGAGGAAGAATGCCCACTTCAAAGTGCAACATTGTCTAAGGAATAAGGTAGGAGATATTCCATGTTTTTCTTTATTTTTTGTTTTTATGGGGGGGCTGATAAATACAGATTATTTTCGACATTAAAGATATATATTTTTAAATTTTAATTTTTTTAACTTTGAAAGGTTGTACAAGGGGATTACAATTTAGCATGTCCATTTAAGTGTCCAGTGCTTCTTATTTAGAGTTATTCTTTCCATCACTATCCTTCATCCTGCCTGTTTCCTCCCCTCTAAATTCCCATTTCCTCTTTCACATGTGTACATGGAGTCTTCTTGGTGTATTTGTCCCCCATTCCCATTTTCATTCTTGCTATTATTTATTATTACTAAGTATTACCCTTTCCTATTTTTTATTTTTGTCATAGCACTCTAACATCTGCTAAGTTAGATTCTAGACCCTTGATTCCTCCCTCTTGTTTTGGCAACAAATGTGACTATAGGCAAATCTAGATTGGTGAACTAGTGCTTTGTCTTAGAATTTATGCAGTTGCCAGGTGCACATGGCTCACACTTGTAATCCTAGCTACCCAAGAAGCTGAAGTCTGAGAATAGTGGTTTGAAGAAAGTCCATGAGATTCTTATCTCCAATTAACTGCAAGGTGTCACTGTGGTGGAATGCTAGCCTTGAGTGAAAAATCTTAGGGATGAGGCCTACGCCCTGAGCTCAAGCCCTATGACTGACCACCCCCCACCCAAAAAAAAAAAAGAATTTATACAGTTATATTTTTTTAGAGAAAAGGGATCCAAGTTTGGTTTTTATGTTTTTTCCCCCTAATAATGAACAAATAAATGAAACCCTGAAAAATTCATTGTCTTACCCAAAGTCAGGTAGCATATCATTTGCAAAAGTCAAAACTAGCTGACTTTCAGGGTCTCTGATATCCCGTCCTGAGTGCTTTCCTCTGTGCCGAGTGGCTGGCTTATCATTATCATTGGTTTAATCCTGGTTCTCAGAGGCTCAGTTTCCTTTTGAGAAGCAGGATGTGATAAAGAGTGGTTGTCAGAGGACTGCCTGAGTTTAATCTTTGCTTATTGCTGACCAGCTATGTAACACTAGGCAGTAACATAATCACCATATTTTTGTTTTCTCCTAACATAAAATGAACTGTTCTTGCCTGCCTGAGCATTAAATGAGAACATACCCTAACCATGGTAGATCTTACTATTGTTTTCATTTTTCATTATTCCTAATGCTATTCTACTTAGCTTCCCATTTGCAGGCTTGGGCCTTGGTCATACTGTACCTTAGAAATACAGTAGTGTCTGTGGCAAACATCTTTACCTATTTAGTAAGTGACTTGAATTGTGAAGTCACTTACTTTTGAGAAATATGTGGCTCATCAGCATACCCCAAAATACTTACACTTCAGGATCTTGTGTAAACATAGTAGCACTAAATTTCATGCTATTGTTCATACAATACAATGGGTGATAGTCTTAGGAGCAATGCTGGGTGAATCTGAAAGCATATCTAACTTAGGCCCTCCATTGCTAATTTGCTGAGTGTTGTTATCATGATGGTGTTGGATTTTGTCAGATACTTTTTGTGCACCTACTGACTGATTTGATCATGGGATTTTTCTTCTTCAACTGACTTTAAAATGTTTAACCAGCCTTATATACCTAGAATAATTTCCTCATTTATATTTTGGTATATAATTATTTTCAGATATTAATGGACTTGATTTGCTCTTACTTGAGAACTTTACTTGTAACCCATGTTTCTTTTTCTTTTTTTTTCTTTTTGTCAGTCATGGGGCTTGAACTCTGGGCTTGGGCACTGTCCCTGCACTCTTCAGCTCAAGGCAAGCACTCTACGGCTTGAGCCACAGCACCACTTCTGGTTTTCTAGTGATTTATTGGAGATATGAGTCTCATGGACTTTCCTGCCCGGGCTGGCTTTGAATCATGATCCTCAGATCTCGGCCTCCTGAGTAGCTAGGGTTACAGGCATGAGCCACTGGAGCCCGGCTCCATGTTTCTTCTTAAAATGGTTTAAAAATGGATATTGCAATATAATTGCAGAAAATTTTTGTTGAAGGGATGGGTTTGTAGGTCATTACTCAAGAGTGTATGCTTACCATGCATGCTTGCTGTGCACAAAGCTTTACATTCACCCATGCCTTACCCAATCGAAATGAAAAGCAAATCTCATTCCTCTAAGATAGCCACTCTGCTTATCTTCCTGTTTTTATTATTGTCTTTTACAATAGAAATAACTACCAATAGCATCAATAAATGCTATCATTGAGTGGACACTTGAAGTAACTAATTGGATAACTGAGTTAGAGATCGCATGGTACTCTTAACAAAATGGGGCTTATGAAAGTGAGGAACATACAAATGGCAACTGAGGCTTCTAATGAAGATGAGAAAGATAATTTAAGGAAGAGATGAGTGTTCATTTTAACATGTTTTTCTCTACCATTCTCAAAATCCCCTTGTTAAACTAAAGCAAATCAGGTTTCTAAATAGGTCATAAGAATGACATCACTGAGAATGTTGGTGATAAGATGTTCAAAGTTTGTGGCTGCTTAGTTTCCAGGCTGCATAATAATTTTCCTAGTCTGGAAAATAGTCAGTTTAGTTCACTAATAATGGCTATTTATTTCATACCTAAACCATGGTGCCTTCTAGTAATTAGGCTTGTTTTTACGCCTCTAATTTTAATAAAGGAAAATAACCTTGGTTTCCAATAGGTCAGATAACTAGGAGTTAATAGCTTTCAGCCCATGTCAAGTACATCAAGTGAATGTTGTTTTTAAGTACAAGCTTAATTCAAAGTTTTATGTGTTAAATTAATTATTCATATGTAAAGTACCAGTCTGCATGTCTCTTGGGTTTGGTCTAGCTTGGAAATAGTAAATACAAGTAAAATTTAACTCTTCCGTTGTAAATTCCTCTATCCTAAGATTTCACCTGGGAATAACATTCAAGTAGAACAAGAAAAGTGTATTGTTAAGTACAGAAGCATCTCTATTAGGAAGATGTGAATGCAAAGAACCTGAAGCCATCAGAAAGGGATCCTTGAATTAGGCCCCACTCTTACAGTTCTCATCACCTCCCAAAATAGCACCACCAGTTGGGGACTAAGCATTCAACCCAAGAGCCTGTGGGACAAATTTCATACTCAAACCCTATCACTGCCCTTCTACTTGAAAGAGGAAGGGGAGATTTTTCTTTTAATCGGAATAGTTCTGTTTTGGGTTTTACTATATTTTGAAGTCTCACATTAAAGTCTTTGACTTTATTTTTTTTTTAATTTATTTATTTATTTTTTATTTGTGAACATACTGTACAGAGGGGTTACAATTACATGGGCAGGATAATGCGTACATTTCTTACCAAGCATTGCAGCCTCCTCCTTTGGTTTACCCTTCACATCCCTTCCCAGCCTGCCCCCTCCCCCCCATAAAGTCTTTGACTTTAAAACAGCTTGACAATTACTAGTTAACATTGTATGAAAAGAAAATTTCTCATCAGTAGCCTCATCATTCTGTTGTACTTTGAGCTTCCTCTGTTCTCAGAGTATGTAGAATTTTCTCCTTTATATAAAATCATGTGTAGTCAGGAATATAAGATATTACACTTACTTTTGAGGATTTGTAGAGCAAATGGAAGAAATCCCAAGAAACCTACTTGAAAATGATGTCAGAGGTTTCTAGATAGCAGCAACATGAAGAAAGAGCCTATTGCTTTTGGAGAACTGTAAAGTTTTCAATCAGAATGGAATTCTGATGACAAGATAAATTGACCCTGAAAGTGGATTTTTAAAGCAGGAGTCCTGTTCCAGAAAATTCAACCTTCTACATACCCCATCTCCGAGGGAATTTTTTTTTTCCTAGATTCGAATTTAAATGAATGCTATGACCCAGAAGCTCTTACAGTTTTGAACTAGATTGGAAAATATCCATTTGTTAATTAATAGAGAATGAGAGTAGGTGTAAAGGGTTTGTAGAGTAAATTATTCTGCCTTCAAGTCTCTTTTGCAGTCTTCTCTGTATAAAATATGTGTCATGTTGAAAAACATATGGAAAGCAGTAGGAAATAGTATTAATTCACCTACTGCCCTCTGGTCCACAGTTTTCCTGACTGAGATGTAACTTCCTAATATTTAACTGCATGTGTATGCAATATCTAATAAAATAGACTGTAGTCAGTTTTAATTATGATCTCCATTTTTGCTCACTAGGAGCCATTAACAATATTTAGAGAGATTCCCAGGCACTCAGAAAAGTTCATCTCTTGCTGAACACTTTCTAGTTAGTATTTTCAAGGGTAGATAGAGGTGTGTCAATAAATGATAAATGAATAAAGCATAACAGCCCTGAAATACATACACTAAAAATAAAAAGGAATTATGTGGACACAAGTTAGAGTTCTCCATCTGATACAGAACTTGCCAGGACAATAATATCTATTACTCCTCCTTCCCTCATCTGTAGCACCAGGGAGAGGACCTGCAGAGACATGACTCCTAAGGGCTTATGCTACCTCATACTTGCCATATCAGTGGATATATGTCATAGAGGTCTTCTTTGGTGTTGGCATTCTTATGGTGGTATTAAAAGCTGCTTAATCAAACTACTTTACAATGGTCTCCCTCCACCTCCAGCCTTTCTCTTTCTCAGTTTTATTGCCTAAGTTTTCCTAGTTGGGTGTCTTTTCTGACAGACTGTATATAATATGAACAGAGAACAATAAGGTTAGAATCTTTTCCTTTCCTGTACATTCACTGCTGTGTCCCTTACCTTATCTATAAAGGAAGGGATAATAAATATGTGGTCTTCTATGTCTCAAGTTGTTTTTGTCCTCTTCTGGCCTTTCTCTTTCTATCTATAGTTCTGCCTCTTCCTTGCCTCTATCTGTCTGAGTTATATATGTATAGGTGTTTAAAACTCATAAAATGGGGCTGGGAAGGTGGCTCAGTGGTAGAGCGCTTGCCTTGCATGCCTGAGGCCCTGGGTTCGATTCCTCAGCACCACATAAACAAAAAGAAAAAAGTCGGAAGTGGCGCTGTGGCTCAAGTGGTAGAGCACTAGCCTTGAGCTGAGGGACAGTACCCAGGCCCAGTGTTCAGGCCCCACGACCAGACCTCCCCCCCAAAAAAAAACCTCATAAAACTCCCCAGCACTGGTGGCTCAGACCTATAATATAATAAGGAGACTGAGATTTGAAGATTGTGGTTCAAAGCTAGCCCAGGCAGAAAAGTATATTAGACTCTTCTTATCTCCAGTTAACCAGCAAACAATCTGGAAGTGGTAGAACCCCAGCCTTGTGTGGAAAAGCTAAGCAAGAACATGCCCCCAGGGCCAGTGGAATAAAATTGAAGACCTAGAAATGAACCCACTGACCTATGGCCACCTAATCTTTGGGAACCAAAGAAAACCAGGATAGAAGAAAGACAGCCTCTTCAGAAAATGGTGCTGGCAGAATTGACTGTACATGTGTAGAAAATTGAAATTGGATCCTGATACATCACCCTCTACCAGAATCAGCTCCAAATGGATCGAAGACCTCAATGTAAAATCAGATACCCTGAAAATATTATAGGAAGGAATAGGGGAAACACTAGAGCTCCTTGGCACAGGTCTAAACTTTCTCAGTAAAGACCCAGAAACACAACAAATCAAAGACAGGCTGGATATATGGGATTGCATTGAACTGCAGAGCTTCTGCATGGCAAAGGACATAGCTAGCAAGACAAATAGAAAGCCCATAGATTGAGAGAAGATCTTTACTATTTATGCAACTGACAAGGGCCTCATATCAAAAATATTAGAGCTCAAAAAATTAACCCTCCCAAAAAAATAAATCCTGAAAGAAACAACCACTCCATTAATAAGTGGGCTAAACACTTAAAGAGAGACTTCTCTGAAGAGGAAATAAGAATGGCCAATAGACACATGTAGAAATGTTCAATACCTCTCTCTGGCTATAAAAGAAATGCAAATCAAAACAACATTGAGATTCCATCTCACCTCAGTTAGAATGGCTATAATCAAGAAAATTAATAACAAATGCTGGCAGGATATGGCCAAAAGGGAACACTACTACAGTGTTGGTGGGAATATAAACTTGTTCATCCATTCTAGAAAGCAGCATGGAGGTTCCTCAAATGGCTAAACATAGAGCTCCCCTGTGATTCAACAAGTCCACTCCTGGGCATTTACCCAAATGACTACAGACCGGGCCACACTAAAACTACCAGCACAACTATGTTCACTGCAGCGTTATTTATCGTAGCCAAGATATGGAATCAGTCCAGCTGCCCCTCAATAGATGAATGGGTCAAGAAAATGTGGTATATATACACAATGGAATTCTATGCTTCCATCCAAAAGAATGACATTGCTCCATTCATAAGGAAATGGAAAAACTTGGAACAAATTAAATTAAGGGAAGTAAACCAGACCCAAAGAAACTTAGGCTGACTGGTTTACCTCATATGTAATAATTAGTATACGTTTAGGATAGTCCTAGCAGAGGATCACCATAGCTCAATAGCTATGTACATATAATATGACCTTATAAACTTATGCTAATTGAAATGAACTATAAGATATAGAGACAAGGGTGTTTTGGGGTCTTAGTATACTGTATGAAGTTATTTCTTTTTTCTTTCATTTTTTATTTTCCCATTAGTTTACTCTCTATTATCACTGTTTTTTATTTTGGTACTCTTTGTATTGTATATAGCTTTATCTGATTTGGGGATGGGAAGGGGAATCACAGAAATGATGAGACAAAGGACAAAGGGTGAGCCAATGCAACAGTTATACTCACAAGACACTTGAGAGGGAAGGGATTCTGGTGGGAAGGATAGCAGGAGAAAACAAGAGAGGGGGTAACAATGTTTGACAAGAATTGTACACATTTCCTTACTTATGTAAGGAAACTGTAACCGCCCCCCCCTCCACATCACCTTTACAATAAAAGAAAGAATGAATTTGTCTTAGAAAGAATGAATTTGTCTTAGAAAGAATTGTCTTAATTGTTTGCTCAGAAGGGAGAAATGAAGACAAACTACAGAATGTTCAAGGAAATAGCAGATGGTATAAGTGGAGGATGTTGTCAGTGTATGTTGAGTTTTATAAGACAGAACTTATAAAACAGTATAAAGAAAGGTTTTGGAAAGAGAGTTGAGGAAACAGATAAATGGTTTCCTTTAGAGACAAAAGGATTTAGGAAGTAAGAATTGTCTGCAGTGTTTGTTCCAAATGGAAAAAAAGGGAGAGATGAAGACAAACCACAGAATGTTCATGTAAAGTAGTAGATGGTGTCAGTAGAGGCTGATGTATGTGTTGAATTTTATAAGACAAATTATAAAATGGTAAAATTGGCATGTGATTGTTTGTAATTTAAAACTGATCTAAGATTTTTTTCCTAAGGTCAAAATTAATACACTGATATAAAACTATTGTTAGTACTATCTATACTCCCCAAATATATAAGCTACCTTGGATACAAAGCTGGGAAAAACAACAAGCCTACATCCATGTGTTCCTCTTTGTAAAAGACCTAGTGGCATTTACAATGATGTCAGTCTTAATTAGTAAATAACTAAATTGTATAAAAAGTTGTTATTTCAAACTTGGATCATTACTACTCTTAATTTCTTTTGTTACTACAGATTTAATCCTCTGTAGCATTCAAGTCAGACCCACAGAGAAGTTCCTGACCAATTAAATAACAGCTGTTTTTGGGGTAGCAACTGAGCATCATGTCAAAGCCATCTTTTCTGCTCAAAAGTTTAAGTCCTGGCTCTGAAAGCATGAGACCCCTGTTTGCCTCCTCATCCATATCAGCAGGAAGTAGCCAGATAAAAACAACAGCACCCCTTTCCCCTTGTTTGATGGAAGTACTCACCACGGACCACCCTCCCCCCATAGCTTAGAATTGTCCATGCTGCAGACCCTGATGAACATCTTCCCTCCCCATCCCCCTGAACAAATTATCCTGCACTTTTGCTGATGCCCCTGACTAACAGAGGCTGTTGAGACCTTGAAACTCCTCAGTCAAAGTAACATTTCTCATCCACCCCACTTCCATCATCCCCCCTGACTTCACCCTTTCTTCCTAACATTTAAAGAGCCCTAGTTTTATAAGGGTGTGGCATTTCTCCCTACAGCCCTGCTGAAGGAGACTTGGTTGCACTTCTCAGCCTTCAATCCCAAATAAAGCTTGTTAGTCCGTTTAAAAAAAAAAAAAGAATATCCTCCTTTGGTCTTAACTACAGTTGTGTATTAGTTGGTTTGCCGTCTTATCTATCACATAGTAAAATTTTAAAAGCTTATGCTATCCAGTATTGGTGAGTATATATGAAAATGTTTGCTTGTATACATTTTTGTAGGAATGCTACTGTACCGGTACACCCTTTTTAGAGGGCAGTTTGATGGTATCAGTATTTTCAGAATATTTTTGTAAATTGACTCCATAATTTCAGAGTTCTCTAAGAAAATGCATATGTAAATATTAAGAATTATATTCATGGGTGTTTATTACTGGGTTGTTTGTAAGAGTAAAAATCAGGAAAGGTCCTGCATTTCCATTAATAGAGAAATGGTTGCTGGGCGCTGGTGGCTCACACCCACTCAGGAGGCTGAGATATGAAAATCATAGTTTGAAATCAGCTGGGACAGAAAAGTCTGAGGCTCATCTCCAATAAACTACTCAGAAAAAGCCAGAAATGGTGCTGTGGCTCAAGTGGAAGAGCACTCTCCTCAACAAAAGAAGCTTAGGGACAGTGCCTAAGCCCTGAGTTCCAAGCCCCAGTACTGAAGAGAGATTGAGACAGAGAGAGGGGGGAGAGAAGAGAAATGGTTAAATAATGTGTGTGTTAGTGTATGTGCTTACACACATATAGTGCATATAGTAAAAAAATTGAAAAATGAAGCTTGTCTGTGTTGTATTAACAATATTTTGAGTAGAAAAGCATAACACAGATCATATTGTTCTCTGTGATCCATTTATGTAAAAACTATAATACATATACATGTTTTTAATCATACAGAAAAGTGCGGGAGAGTATGTACCAAAACGTTAATGAGAGAGACAAGAATTATTATTATTATTATTATTTTGTCAGTTGTGGGGCTTGAACTCTGGGCCTGGTGCTGTCCCTCAGCTCTTTAGCTCAAGATGAGCACTCTACCACTTGAGCCACAGCGCCACTTCTGGTTTTCTAGTGGTTTATTGGAGATAAGAGTCTCACAGACTTTCCTGCCTAGGCTGGCTATGAACCACGATCCTCAGATCTCAGCCTCCTGAGTAACTAGGATTGTAGGTGTGAGCCACTGGCACCCAGCAGAATTATTATTTTTACTATATATTCTCATCTGTTACCATTAAAAGTAGCTAGCACCAGTGGCTCACACTTGTAATCCCACATACTCAAGAGGCTGAGATCTGAGGATTATAGTTCGAAGCCAGCCCAGGTAGGAAAGTCTGAGACTCTTATCTCTAATTAACCACCAAAAAAGCTTAGGGACAGCACCCAGGTCCTGAGTTCAAGCCCCAGGACAACACACACACACACACACACACACACACACACGCATGCACGCACACACGCACGTGTTAAAAGTAGGAATATAGTTATTACTGGTATAAAAATAAAAGCAATGAAAACAACAAAAGGCTATCAGGAAATTTATCAAAGGTATTGGGGAAGATTGTTCAAGAATATACTCAAGACTTCAGGATCAGATAGAAACTTTAATTTATATTTTGGCCAGGGCTACTAGCACTATATGGCAATAATTTTACACTTCCTTTTGTATATTCATCTTATTCTTTTTACTTATTCTTTTCACTGTATTCTGTAGGTAACTCGGGACCAGATGAAAATATTTATACAGCAAGAGTTTAAGAAAGTTCAAAAGGTGATTGCTGATGAAGAGCAGAAGGCCCTTCATCTAGTGGACATCCAGGAAGCAATGGCCACAGCTCATGTGACTGAGATACTGGCAGATATCCAGTCCCACATGGATAGGTTGATGACTCAGATGGCCCAGGCCAAGGAACAACTTGATACCTCTAATGAATCAGCTGAGCCAAAGGCAGAGGTAAATGGAAATATCCATTATTATTGTAATAAGAGAAATGGAAGGAACCTGGCTGTCATGTATTTGTTAGTTTAGGAATTCCCCTGTGACCCTCATCATGAATGAATTAAAAGCTTATACAGGCTATAAGCATTTCAGTTGTATGTACAGCTAGTATGGGAATATTATTGATCATTAGAGTTGGCTTGGCAAACTATATGTTCACCATATCATAGTTCAGGAGAGAAATCAGAAATAAGAACCAGATGAGAGTTCAGTTGACACACCCTAATCTGTGAAGAGAATGCATAAAGTCATTATAGAGGTGAGAACTGGCTGAATGAGAACAAGACAGAAGTGAAGCAGAAAGCAGGGCAGAATGAAAGATTTTGGATTTATTCTGCATAGTGAAAGGATATTTCGGATTAGATTTTTATGGAGAGCCAGCTATCTAAATTTGAGGGCATAACTGTTGGATTAAGAGTGGCATATGGCCAAGTATATAGCTAAATTCTATAATTGGTAGCTACTCAGGAGGCTAGGATTATGAAGATTTTTGTTTGAAGATTTTAGTTTAGTCCAAAAGTCAGTAGTTTAGCAAAAGTCAGTAAAACCCCATATCAACCAATAAAAAGCTTGGTGTGGTGGTGTAATATAAGACAGGAAGTGGTAGAACACTAGCCTTGAGCTGAGGGACAGCGCTCAGGCCCAGAGTTCAAACCCCACAACCGACAAAAAAATATATATATATAGATAGATAAAACAGTTTGAAAAATAAAGTAAAAAGGAATAAAGTATGGCTGGAATGGTGATGTGTGTTCATTCAAACCCCATACTGGGGGGAGGGAGGGAGGAAGAAAGAAAAAGTGGCTTATGGAACTGTGCATTGTGGCACAGCTGAACTGCTTGGGAGGCTGAGGAAGGAAAATCACTCGAGTGAGTTCATGAGTTTGGGACCAGTCTTGGTAGCATAGTGAGAACCCTCATCTCACTTTAAAATAAAAAAGGAAAACTAAAAAGAATAGCACATGGGCAAGGATATTGTGAGAATCAAAAAAAAGCAGGGCACCAGTAGTATATGTCTATAATCCTAATTACTCAAGGGGCTGAGAGGATCCCGATTTGAAACCAGCCTAGGCAGCAAAGTCTGTGAGACTGTTACTGCAATTAACCATCCAAAAGCAAAAGCTGGATTTAGCTGAGGTGCAAGTAGCAAAGAACCAGCCTTGAGCAAGAAAGTTTAGGGACAACGCTCAGGACCTGAGTTCAAGTCTCAGTATCAATAAACAATAGATTTCTTGATTGATTTATGAATTAATAGGCCAATATAAGTGAAAGTCACACACATGTGTGTACAACACAGTGTACAAATGTTGTTAATATATTACTAAATTAATTTTTATTTTATAATAGAATAAAAATGCCCTAATTATTACTTAGCAATGTATTTAGACCTTCAAAATATGTTTCTAAAAAATTAATTAAGTCCAGCCACTTTTCATAAATCAAAATGGATATTTTAGCCACTAGGAAGATACTACTATTCATCAGATTTCATAGTGTTAAGGTGAAAAATTATGGTGAAATATTCTTCTAGGAAAAAGCCTAAGAGAAACCTGTGAGTTTTCTGATAGTTGCTGACTCATTGAGCTTAGCCTCTACTAGCAATCTTTTTTTTCTGGCGACAGAATACACTGGGCAACAGAAGAGTCACAGTGTAATCTAAGCCAGCCTGACAAGAATAGAAGAGACTATTGAGCCATATTGAAAGCAGGTGGAAGCATTGCACCCAGCTAGGATTCTTGATTAATTTTCATTAGTGTGTGAAAAGAGTAGCTCCAATTTTTTTTTTTCATTTTGACTCTCTAGAATTAAGAAAGTATGCACTAAATGTCTTTGTAAGTAGCCCGGAAAGTACTTGGCATTCATCATTTAGTCTTAATGTCAACTCCACTTTACAGGAGGTATAGCAAGATGCAGAGAATTTCAGAGACAATGTCCAAGTGCCATTTAGTTAGTAAGAAGAGTCAGGATTTAGGTTTAAATTTGTCCTACTTCAGGATCTTACTATGTGTTGCATGCTAAGCATCCTATTTGTGTTTTGTGGGGAAAGTGTTTTTGCATATGTAAGACCTTAAAATATAAGGTGGGCACTTTGTGTCTTCATAAACAAAACATTCAGAGTTAACTTAAGAGGTCAATACCCTGTCTTAAATTCCCCTCAAATTGAACACTCACAATTGTGTTAATTAGTTGTTCTTTCATGAAAAAAAAAAAAGATTTAGGTTGCAACATAGTCTAAAACAATGAATTTAGGCCCTCTCCCAACATTGAATCTTCTTTAAGCATTTCAATGGATGGAATTGCTCTTGTGGGGAAGCGGGGGAAGAGATACAAGAGTTGACAAGGCTCAAGGATCAGGCTGTGGACAAAACAAACTACTAAAAATAAGTAGCATTCTGCTGGCCAGAGCATTTTCAAAGAGCTTTATCATCTAATAGCTTCTCATTTTAGTTAATCTGTTGACTATTTAGAGAACAGTTAATGTTTCTCTTTCATTCAGAGGAAGTTTTTCATTTTCTTTACGTAGTATGGATTTTTTAAAATCACCTGCATTTTCAATTTAGCTAAAAGATTTTCTTTTTCCAACATTTTCTTATGAAAAATTTCAAACACTATAGTTGAAAGGATTTTACAGGTGACATATATATACCTCCCTCTAGATTCCAATGCTTTAACACTCTACCATACTTGCTTTGTTATATTTCTACCCATTTTTCTAACCTTTCACTTACCAGTCTGTTTTATCTTTGATGCTAACAAAATGGAACTTCTTGTTCTGAACAAAAACTAGTATACATTCCATTTTACTTCTTCCCCTAATTACAGCAAAAATCCTTAGACAAAAGTCATCACCAGAAGACTCTTAAAGGTGGGAAAAGATGGCATACTGAATGGGGACCTTTGGTTGTAAAGAACTGTAAAACAAAATCCTGGAGTTTTCATTACTTCCTGTATATCTTAACCTGGGTGTTCTGAAAACTGGAACACCAGTGGATACAGAAAATCCTCAAGAAAAATCTACTGTCTGTAGCCAAATGACTAGAAAGGGTAATCCAGCCGCAGAGAAGCCTTTTGAAGAAAAAGTAACACTCCTCCACAGACCAAACTGGCAGTGTTGCAATGGAACCAGTAGCTTTGAATCTTTTTTTATATACTCACTGCAGCATCAAGGTGTCTTTGTTTCCCCATGGAGCCTGTGGGTGAAACTGATTTCTGCCTTTACCCTAACCCCTCAATAGTAAGTAATGCCTACCTTCCATAAACCTGTAAGTGGAACTCTTGACTTTACTCCTGCCTGTCTAACTGTAAGGGAGTTGTATCTCTCCCTCCCTTGTGGAGATTGTAGCTACAACTCTTAACTCCTTACTCTTATCCTACTTTGATTAGTTGTTGCCCCTCCCAAGTTGAGTCAGTAAGATTTTACCTGACACCTAACTCCAGAGAGACTGTAGGTTTAGTCCTGACTTATGAACAGGGCAAACTAAAATATCACTGCAGAGGTTTTATATGCCAGATTGGACCACAGCCTGTGAAAGTGATCCAAGACATACATATTCTGATCCTAAACAGGTTGACTATGCACTTACAATACAAGAGTTAAATAGGAGACCTACTCTTGCAACACCACTCAGTATATCTAGGATATAACCCAGATTACTCATATTTCTAATACTTTGTTAAGGACTTTTATATCTTTGTTCATGAAGATTATTTACAGTTTTGTTTTCATAATGTTATTGTCAGATTTTATATTAGGTTTCTGTTTGCCCTTTGTTCCCCCTCCAAGACACACACACATGCATATTCCCATTCTCCAGTTCCGTAGGACTCAGAAATTTCTTAATCAGTATTGCATGTTTTTTAATTGTGCCTTTGCTTCTGATAGTTCAGTGCTCTGTTGTCAATGTTCCTCTGTTGTCACCCTGAGAAAATCCTATTCTTCAAGGAACACTGTAAATGTCACCTTCTCCGTGTAGTCTTCCTTGCTACTCCAGGAGAGGCAGTGTTTACCCCTTCTTTTTTCTCTTTTCTGACTTCTTTTCTTTTTTGCTGGTTCTGGGGCTTAACCTCAGAGCCTGGGCACTGTCTGTGAGCTTTTATGCTCAAGGCTAGTACTGTACCACTTGAGCCTTAGGTCCACTTCCAGTTTTTTAGTGATTAATTGGAGATAAAAGTCTTATAGACTCTAGGCACTGGTAGCTCATGTCTGTAATCCTAGCTACTCAGGAAGCTGAGAACTGAGGACTGCTTTGCCCGGAAAGCAAAATACTAAGACTCTTATCTCCAATAAACTACGCAGAAAAAGTAAAAAGTGGTACTGTAGCCCAAGTGGTAGAGCACTAGCCTTGAGCACAAAGAGGCTTGGGGACAGCACCCAGGCCCCCTGAGTTCAAGCCCCAGGAATAGCACCAAAAAAAAAAAAAAACCTCATAGGTTTTCCTGCTCAGACTGGCTCCAAACTGCAATCTTCTGATCTCAGCCTCCTGAGTAGTTAGGATTTAAGGCATGAGCCACCAATGGCTGACTTACCCCTTCTCTTTTGACTCTCAGTGCATTCTAACTTTGTCTTTTGGAGAACTTGTAACACATTTCCTCCCTCTTTCTCTCTCTCTCCCTCTCTCTCTCTCTTTTTCTCATCTTTCCTTCCTTCCTTCCTTCCTTCCTTCCTTCCTTCCTTCCTTCCTTCCTTCCTTCCTTCCTCTCTTTCTCTCTCTCTTTCTCTCTTTTTTATATGGGACACTTCACGAATCTGTGTATCATCTTTGTGCAGGGGCCATACTAATCTTCTCTGTATTGTTCCAGTTTTAGTATATGTGCTGCTGGAACAAGTACACATTTCCTTTATTTTCTGTCTTCCTACTTTTCCTGTTTCTGACTGGGAACTGTTAGAAGATTGGATTATAATGAATTGCCTATTTCTCCTTAGCACATACATATAGTAGCTTCTTAATTATACAGAATTGCTACTGATAGTAGTAAATAACCTTTATTAAAACATACCCTGGGACTAGGGATGTGGCTTAGTGGTAGAGTGCTTGCCTAACGTGCATAAGCCCTGGGTTCAGTTCCTCAGTACCACATAAACAGAAAAAGCTGGAAGTGGTGCTGTGGCTCAAATAGTAGAGTGTTACCCATGAACAAAAGAAGCTCAGAGACAGTGCCCGGCCCTGAATTCAAGCCCCAAGACTGGCAAAAATAAACAAAGTGTCTCAGGCACAGTGTCTGGCTATAAGTATTAGTCAATCCTTGTAAAAAATGAGGAGATTGAAGTTAAGAGAGGCAAAATAATTGGACTAGGGTAACATGGCAAATACACAGTGAAGTATAGGTTTTGTTTTTTCAGTACTGGAGATTGAACTCAGGACTTTGAGCTTGTTTATAAAGTGCTCTAGCATTTACATCCCCTAGTCTTTTTGACTTTACTTTTTCCCAGATAGTCTCAGGCTTTCTTCCCCTGGCCAGCCTCAGACTATGACCTTTCTACTTTTACTTCTTGTATAGCTAGCTGTTCTTTCATATCCAGTTTATTTTGGGGGGATGTCTCCCTAAATGTTTATCCAGCCTTGCATCAAACTTGAACCCTTCTGATCTGCTTCCCAAGTAGCTGGGATTACATACATTACCAGGCCTGGCTCCTGGAGTTAAGATTTCCACACACAGTGTCTGGCTCCAGATTTTTATTCTATTTACCAGTAGAAATCATTCACTCATTTATTCACCAACCAAAAATTACATTTTATATTGAGACTACCCCTAAATAATTGAAGAGGACAATGCAAAAGATACTTTGTCACCAAAAGGATGAATGATGTCCCTTGAAAAGAGTCATTTGAAATATCTGATTTAGTCACAAAGGAACCTGCTGTTATCATTATTGATAAAGTTAGGGCAAGACAGTATAATATGTAGAAAAAACATAAACTTTGATTTTGCAAAAGAGACAAGAATAAGAGAAGAATACTGTGGATCATAAATTGCCCATATTACCCACTTATAAAGGAGAGGATCACCAGGGTGGTTCACGCCTGTAATCCTAGCTACTAAGGAGGCTGAGATCTGAGGATTGAGGTTCAGAGGCAGCCCAGGCAGGAAAGACCATGAGATTCTTATCTCCAATAAACCACCAGAAAACCAATAAACCAGAAAAAGTAGGGCTGTGGATCAAGTGGAAGAGCTCAGTTCAAGGCCCACGATAAAAAAAAAAAAAAGGATCAAGGTCTAAATTAGCTATCCTACAAACATATAGTTAATAACTTTCTAAAGGGGAGATTGAACTCCAATCCTAATTTTCTGAGTCCAATTTGGTTCTTTTCCCATTTAAATATGCTGTATATTTGTCTTCATGTTTGGAGAAAAAAATGCTAGACCAAGAAAGAAATGTGTCTTTGAAGGACACAGCTTGATGCTTTTGGAGCTGGTCAGTTTTTGCCTAGGACCTGCTATTTTAGGGCTCTGAACTAAATACTGCCAGCCATACAAATAATAAGGCAAGGCCGTATTTAGGCCTCCTAAGTCTGCATTCACATCTCTGTTTGCAGGGTAAAATGATCAGTTTATCTCTGCTGGGCAGTTTGAATATAGGATTATACTAGTCCATCCCTTACCTATTATACCTTTTTGGCCATAAACAAAGCAATCTCTGCTTTATGGTTGAGAGTGAAAAGAAAGATGCTTAAATTGATTTCTGCTGATGGTTTCTAATACTGTTTTTCTGTTGTCTTTCAGGGTGACGAGGAAGGACCCAGGTAAGATCAAACTGTTGCTGCTTGTCTGATCTCAGAATTGAAGTAGAGTGATGTTTATGGCTTTTAATGCCCCATGAAATATGGGCAGTGAAGAAACAGCACAGAAAAGGGATCTCCAGCTTAAGCCAGGGCTTTGAAGTTCTTATTTTATAAGACTCCTACCTCCCTCCTCATCTATGTCATTTCCTGCCTGTAACCTTCAGATAAAGTACATAATGACAGTGACTGCTTTATTCTATATCACATTTAGAATATCTTGCTAAGAAGAGCAGGCACTACATTTAAATGGTAATTGGGTTATCTGGTGCACCCAGTAAATAAACTATTCTTTATTGAAATTGTTTTTTTAATATGTTCTTAATCAAATAGTCTTTATTTCTGATCTATTATAACATCTTTGTGTCTGACATAAGTTACTAGTCAATGAATTCTAGGTCATAGATATGCCAGGCCTTGTTTTGAAAGGGGGATAAAGTATAAAGTCTTTGTGCTTCTCAGTATTAGCATTTGGATGAAAATTTAAAATACATTTATTTAATTTTTGCCTCGCTCATACATTGAATCTGGACTTTGGATTGCTTAGCTTTCCAGTCATTCTGCTCAGCTATTGAGAACAGATTCTAGGATATGTTGCAGCTGAGCCATCACCACAATCAAGGGGTGCTTGTGCTGAATAAAATGTCTACATGGACTTCATACGTCATACGGGCTTTTGTACTCAACACTGGGTGGTATCAGAAAGATCATTCAGGCTACTGGTATTCGAACTTTATTTTTGGTAGAAGTGCCTTTTCCCCCCCCAACTAAGTAGAACTTCAATATATAGAAAACTTTTATTTCCTCTCTCTATTTAGATTGAGGGTTAAATCTATTGTTGAACCTTTTTACTTCATCCCAGTAGACCCTGAAAGGCTTCTGCAAAGTGTAGGATTCCTCAAAATTCAGTTTGTAAATTACTGATCTAGTTTGAATTCCTCAAGCAAAGATACTAAATGAACTGTTCCATGTTTCCTTGCTGAACTGGGGCTTGACTCTTCTTTGGTTTTATTTCAAATCAATAGATACAGTTCTTTTTTCCTCCTTACAGCTTGAGCCTCTTTTTTAGAAGTAATATGCATTATTTTGTATCTACATCCTGCTGCTTCTTGCTGTTGACAACAGTGTTCCTCACTCTTTAACCCTATACTGTAAGAACCTTTCTAGCTGTTTGTCTGCTATAGCTAGAATCACAGGCACCTTGCTTAAAAACCTATAGAACTTGCTTAAAAACCTATAGAACTTCAGAGACTCACTTCTGGTTCTGTCCCAGCTGTGCTCAGGAATAAGCTTTTTGGTCTTTCTTCTTTTCCTTTCTCTTATCCATTTACACGATATTTATTACCCTGGTTTGGGTCTGGCACTGAGTACACGCTGGGCATATAATGGTGACAAAGGCAGACATGGCATTACCTTTTTGGATCCCAAGTCTAGAGAGAAAGGGGAGCATATAATGAGCACTTACCCTATGGGGAAGTGCTGTGATTAGGGAAGTCCAGACAGCTTGAAGAAGGACTCCCCTAGGCAGTCTTGGAGGCCTAGCAGAAAAGTTTATATATAAACAAAGGTCTGGACAGTAAGACAGGCAGTCAAAGGAGGAGCAGGGTAGGTAGAAGAAAAAAAAATGTTAAAAGCTGCACATAAGAGAAGAATAGAAGAAAGTAGAGCCCATTCAGGGCCTTGAAAACCTTCTTGAGGCATTTAAGGTTTATTTTGAGGGCAAAGAAGGCCATGAGAGAATTATAAACAGGAATTAACCCAAGAAATTTGGTAGTTCAGAAATTTTGGCTACCTACAGAAAGGAAATGGCAGGTTAAGAGCTTGGGGACTAGGTATCTTTGTTTTGTATTTTATAGCAATACCTGGGGCCAGGTACTTTATAAAGAAAAAAATATTTAGCTAACAGTCCTGATATCTGATTGACTGGGATGAGGGCCTCATGTTGGATGAGATCACAAAGGCTTGATCATGTGTACAAGATTCAGGTGCCAGGCTCCCTCTGTCTTGGAATGAACCAGTTCTCTAAAACCTGAATTAATGTCTTCTAAAGGTTTTGTTCTCATGATATAATTGCGTTACATGAGGCCCCATCCAGGTTCTAACACCAGGTATTCAGCACATGAACCTTTGGGTGGACAGATCACTTCCAAACTATGACACTGTGCTAGCAGTGATGGAAGCCAGGCTTAACAGGTCCTTGGTATAGACATCGAATTCCTCGTGGCACTTCATCTTGTCTATTCTCAAAAGTTGCTATAGCTCCATAGAATACAGATTAAGCCTAGCTCTAAACCTTTGTTTCCAGAAAGAGAGTTTCCAGAAAACATCCTAACCATAATACGCAGATTCCACATGATAGCACTGGTATTTCTGTGTTGAGGAGAGCCTGATTAGACTGAACACTTCCATCTAGTCTTTATGGCTGCATGCCAGAGTCACACTGATTAGAATACAAGGACCTTATGAAGAAATTAACCTCCTCCCCTTCAAAGATACCATGCAGTGTGAGAAACTGGCTTTAGAGTTTAATTGCAGATACCTTCATGTCATTTTGACAAGGCAGTGGTGAGGCATAGAGTTTCTTTACTAGCAACTAAGATGTCAAGCTGTCTCCCGCAAGCCGGGATGCCATGGATGTCAGCAGCATTCTCTTGGACTGAAGCTTGACAGAACCCTTTTGGTACAATGAGCACTTGAAGAGTACATTGGAAGAAAGGGAAGAGGAGACAGACTTTCTTTTTAACCTTTAAATTCATACTTGTTGGTTCTATTCAGCTTATTTGTGTGGAACTACTATTTGGCTCAATTTATTTCAATTAACACTCAGAGCAGATTGTCTTTTATCTGAAATTGTTCTCATTTATGATATATTCTTTACCATTCCATCAAGCCAAACAGAATTTGTTCCAAAGGCTCTGTACTGCTGACAGATTAAATGAGGGTTTGATGTGCAAGAGAGGCAGAAAGGAAATACAGGTCTCCCTGTACAAAGGCTGGATGAGAAATGAATCTGGAAACTCTTGAGTGCCAGTTCTACTTGGATAATAATAGCTTTTATCTTCTTTGCTAGCATTCTTTGCACACAGCCCCCCCCCCCCACTGTCTATGTAAAAGTCAAAGGAGAAATAGATTCCATCGACAGTGGAAGAAACAAAGGAAAGTCCCTGGCCTGTGGAAATGTATTTATCTGTAATAGATCCTCTTTGTGTTCTACTAGCTAGAAGCTCCTTACCTTCTCTCTTTATTGACTTCCCAATTGGTTAGATAGGAGATGGCCAGCTGCTGTGCTTTTGGTCATACCTGTTCTTTACCCTAAGGTTTTGGGTATAGTTCTGCTAATTAATAATAATGATCATAGCTCTTGTGTATTAAGTGTTTATTTTGTGAAAATTGCTTTATATATATTCTCATCCTCATACAAAGTTCTGTGATGTAATAAGTATCCCACTTGTTAAACAAAGGAATAAATGCTTAGATTAAATTGCTACGGATTTATCATGGCTAGGCAGAGCTATGGCTTGAATTTGGTCTGGTTGCAGGGATCATGCTCTCAACCATGGACTGTCTCCAAGAGGCCAACTCCTCTCTGACACTGTATAAAAGCCAAGAGGATTCACACACACAGTCTTCAAAGGACACTTTGGTCTGCTTCCTCTAACATGGGGTTCTTACTTGCTTTGATTGAATTTCTGTGGTTTGTTTCCTGCAAGCTACTGTTCTTCTCCTTGGCTTCTGTCATTATACAGAGATATTTCTTTGTTTCAAACTCATACAACATCCTCTGAGCATCAGTAGCAAAAGGAGGTCCTGTCTGGGGACCAGCCAACCAAGCCTTTCCTTTGACCCCACGGCACAGCTGCCTGATGCTACCCGTGTGATACTTTACTCCTCAAGTCCATAGTTCATAGTCACATAGCTGGCAGGGATTCTCCGAAGGCGTGGAGGAGCAAAAGTCCTAATATATTAGTGAGCATGGATATTAACTACTGTGGAGTCATCTTGTAAGAGGGTGTCTTTGAAGCCCAGAAATATTCCCTTCCCCCCCCCCCCCCCCAGCAGAAAAGCAATTTACACTTTTGGCAGCAATTTTCTGTCTTCACTATGCTATTATGGGAGATCTTGTGTTCGCTCCCTCACAGATTGGCTGCTTCTCTACTCCTGCCGAAGCCTGCTGAGAAGTAATATATATTTGAGGAGAGGGGGTGGCATATGATCTGCTGGTGTGAAAGCAATTGTGAGCAAATAAGAGAGAAAAAGACACTTAAGTTCTTGCGCTTGAAGAAGAAATAAAATCAGGATTAAATTTTGATTTGCTGTTGAGGTTTCCTGTAATTTTCTTTTTAAACTAAGAGGAAAATGGCTTTTTAATAGTATCAGCCATATTTGGAACTTCTGTAGAATTTTTCATCTTCAAAGCTGGCTGTTATTTAGGCAAAAAGCTCCAGCAGAGATCAGTGTGAATGTGACCCATGCTGATTCTGTGATCAAACAGGATGCATGTTCCGAGGGAGAAGGAGCTAACAGAGTTAGCCCAACTCACTTTTATTTTTGGTTGTGTTTGTGGCTGACTGCGTGACCTTGGGTAAGTTATTTAACCTTTGGGTACTCTTATTTCCATGTAAGTACTAGCCACATCCTTCACCGTTTCCACCTCTTACCTAGTTTGGGGGATTCTGTTAGTTACCTTTTGTTGCTCAACAAAGTACCTGAGACAGACAATGAAAGGAGGAAAGATTTTTTTGGCTCATGGTTTCAGAAATGTCTGTCCAGGGTCAGTTGGTCCTGTTGCTCTGGGCCCATGGTGGGGAGCACATGATGGATGAAACTGCTCACTTCACGGTAGCTAGGTAGCAAAGAGAGGGAGGGGACATGATTCCAATATCCCCAGAATAACTTATCTCCTCTACCAACACCTACTCCTAAGATTGTACAACCTCTCCAAAGCACCAGAAGCTGGTGACCAAGCCTTTAGTTAGCATGTAGTCTTTGGGAGGATGTCATATGCAATCCTTTCAGAGTACAGTCATACATAGAATTGCATCAATATGTTATGCATCAAATATGGAGTGGAAGGCATCTACATATACATTAAGTAACTTGATAGCTATTTTTAAAATTTTAGTTTGTTATTATCTGTGCCTACATATTAGGTATTCTTTACCCCTTCTAAATAATCATTTGTTTTAGATAGTATTTATCACTTCCTAGTGATAGTAGAAATAGATTGTCAGTGATGTAGTTAGATTTCTTTTATCCTCTAATAGTAAATTCATGGTTTGGTTGTTGCATTATCTTGATTTCAGGAGGCCTGTCTGAAAGCTGAAGAAAATAGATCCGGTACTTGTGACATGAAGTAGAACTATCTGGGCTCTTTTTATGCAGAGTAGGATTCCAACATACAAGTTTTTGTTTGGTGTAGACATCATGTTACAGAGCCTGGGCCTACTTTGCTTTTCCATACTAAGGTGGATTGTTTATTCCCTGCTTTATGCTTTATATACATTGTTTGCCTGTCTATATCACAAATAAGCCTCTTTGCTAAAATAATTGATTTTCAGAAATCTGCCTGAAAGAGTCACGACTTTTTTTGTGCATGTTGACTTATTAACCAGAGAATCTATTCACAGCTGGAAAATTCAGCTGAGGTTTTTATAATACTGCATTTACCTCCAATTGAAATGCTATCCAGGAGCAGCCTATATTCTATCATACATCTGCCTGCTTTTTGTCGCTTTATAGTGCTGGAGACAAGACTCAGTAAGAGGGACCTGTTGTCACTTTTTGTGCTATGGTTCTACTTTGACCAGCTTTTGTTTGCCACCCACTGTAGTAGCTCTGCTTGTCAGGCCTATGTTGTTTATGTATTTGACCTCAGCTTATCAGGAAAATACTTGGTACCAGGAACTCTATTCCTTTTGCTCTCAGACAAGGAGAGACTACAGAGTTCTTTCATTCATTTGTTCAGCAAACATCATAAGAGTGCCTGATGTGTTCCAGGCCTTATGCTAGGCCCCAGAGATATGAGAATGATTAAGATTTTTGTCCCTGCATTAAAAGATTTCAAAGGCTAAGCTGAGTATTATGGCTCATGCCTGTAATTCTAGATACTCAGGAGGCTGAGATCCAGGGAATCAGTTTGCGATCAGCTTATGCAGAAAAGTTTATGAGACTCCATTCTAAAATAACCAGCAAGAAGCCTAAGTGGAGGAGTAGTTCAAGTGGTAGAGCACCAGTCAAGAAAACAGGCTTAGCAGCTGTGAGGCCATTCAAGCTCCAGCACTATCAGTCAGTCAATATTTCGAAGCTAGTTTGAAGGGGAGAGCTAAATGAACTATTTTAATTCAGATTTGCTTAAGCATGAGTTGTGAAATACCAACTGTCTGAGGAACTATTTTAAGTATTAACATAGATAATTTATTAAAATAGTCATAATAAGTAGTTTACATGTTATTTTTATTATTTGAGATGAAATACCTGATCTGCAGAGAGACTGATTATACATGCATGAGGTCAACATAAGTTTTAAAAAAATGGTAAAATCAACATCTAAACTCAGTCTGACTCCAGAGTACAAAGTTTTAACCTACTCACTGGCTGGGACAACTAACTCAGAAAAAGGAATCAGAAAAAATACAGCATTTTTTCTGGAACTTAGCAGATGGGTTGGGTAGGTATTTTAAGATAGAAAGGATAGGAAGTCAATCTAAGCAGAGTCATCAATAAGTATAAAGGCTCAAAGGAGTGAAAATGCTTGTGCTGTGTAGAACTAATGAATAACTATGTCTCAGCTGCAAGAGATAAGAATGAAAGATGGATTGGGTCTGAGATGCCATTCGGAGGTACTTTACCTCAACTACAGCATAGCCCAAAGAATTGAAGAGACTTCTGAATCTTAGGGGTTTTTTTTCCTTTAGTTATGATGTGCTATAGATAGATTGGTTTTTTAATGCCTCAGTTTCCCCATCAAATTTGACACATTATTGTACATCAAATACAACTATGCTGTGAAACATTAAAAGTATTATCCTTTTTTCTATTTGTTGTTTTAGATGGAAAAATAACTGGGATAAAGCAGTTGCAAAAGGAAATTGTTCATTTGATTATATTCTCTTTCTATCCCTGTTTTGACAGTTCCTACTTTCCTCTGCTTTAAAATCAAGTTTGGGAAGTAGTTACCTATTTCTTTGTAAATTTGGAGCAAAGTAAAATAATGGAACAAAGTTAAAGCAAGCACTAATATACCCTAAATAGAGGGTGTAGATGTTTTATTTAAAAACTAGAGTTGGGGCTGGGAATGTGGCTTTGTGGTAGAGTGCTTGCCTAGCATGTATGAAGCCCTGAGATGGATTCCTCAGTATCACATAAACAGAAAAAGCCAGAAGTGGCACTGTGGCTCAAGTGGTAGAGTGCTATCCTTGAACAAAAGAAGCTCAAGGACTGTGCCCAGGCCCTGAGTGTAAGCCCCAGGATTGGCAAAGAAAAAAAAAAAACGACTATTCAATTAAGTTGAAGTGAAAGATTGCATGTGAGTCCATGATTGTGATGCTAAGGAGTCTTCCATAGACTAAATCTCTTCTTTTGTGCTTGTCTTTCATAGCCATTTTGGACTGCAATTAAGCAAAATAGATTTTAGGAATTCAAAACCTCCAATCTATGTTTTAAGAATAATTATAGTTGTTCAGAGTGCCTTTTATAAATGTGTGGAAATATCACAATGAAACATCCTCATATTACAAATGTTTAGTCAATCAAAAATAACTAAAAGAGAAAAAGCACAACAAAAATTAGATATCCTTGGTTATATTCTTCTGTTCACCTGTGGGCAGCCACAGAAAAATTGTGTTTTTTATTTGTCTGGTTTTTGGTAGTCCTAGGCTTGAACTCGGGGTCTGGGCACTATCTCTGAGCTTCTTTTGTTCAAGGCTAGCACTCTACCACTTGAGCCACAGAGCCATTTCCAGCTTTTTCTGTTTATGTGGTGCTAAGGAATCGAACCCAGGACTTCATGCATGCTTGGCAACACTCTACCACTAAGCCACATTCCCAGCCCAATTATTGTTCTTTGTACTTTTTTCATTTTACTTATTTATTTTTTATTGTGAAAATACCGTATAGAGGGGTTACAATTACATGGGCAAGATAATGAGTACATTTCTAATCAAGCATTCCAAAGTTGTAAACTTCATTTTTTGACATAATGACTTGTATGTCTCATTGCTGTAATGGGTCCACCTGTATCCCTATTTAAATGATTTGTTTTTTCCCTTCCCCTCCACAAATTATACCAACATCAAATACAGTGAAAGCAGGGGTTAGGAGAAATCTGCTGGTCTCAGGTATCTTGCTTTTCTGTCCAATGAAAGTCAGAGAAGAGGTTAATAATTTTCCTAATAACCTCTAAGGATTCTTCATCTTTTTGAAAAACTATATGACTGAACTGCATTCACTTTTCTTTCCCAAAAACCTACAGTGTGTGTCTGATGGAAAGTATGTGCTGGTAGTGGAATGTTGTGTTTGTTTCAATGAGTTTATTGGGTTTTTTTTCAAGGTGATTTGAAGTACAATTTTCCTTAAAATTAGGACTATAGGGAGTTGACTTAAGAACTTTAGAAAAGGTAGATAGGAGATAACACTGGAGTATCCTCTGTGATAAGATTTTTACTATTGATCAAAATATGCTTGTTTGTATCTACAACCTAAGCAGGAGTGGTGCAGTTAATGAAAGAAATGCTTTCTTATCCATAGCAGGGGCTCAGGGAAGAAAACCACTTTCTTTTATAAATGCCACACACTTCCTGTTCCTTATCTCTACTGCCATTTGTTCACTGTAAGTTACTATGTGGCTGTAAAACACCAAGCATTTTGTTTCCTTACTGAGTACATGTCTCCTTACGTGCTGGTTCCATCAATTCTATTTAAAGGAAAAGTGAGATGGAGCATGAGAAAAACAGTACAGGGAGGGAGGAGCTGACGGAGAAGAAGCAATTTTCAGTATTTCTCTGCTTCTGCTTTATAGATGCATCTTGGTATAAATGTTGTGGGGACAGTGTGCCATTTTATTCTACCCAAAGTACTGTCACTTAAGACAGTGATTAAAACTGATCAAGAAAGGTGGCCACATCTGTAATCCTAGCTACTCAGGAGACAGAGACCTCATAGGATGACAGTTCACGGGGCAGGATTGTCCATGCGATTCTTATCTCCAGTTAACCACCAGAAAACTGGAAGTGGAGTTGTGGCTCAAAGTGGTAGAGTGCTAGCTTTAAGAAAAGCAGCTCAGGGACAGTTCCCACTAAGTTTAAGCTCAATGGTCAACAACCTCAAAAACACCTGACCAAGAAGCCAACTTTTCTCTGACTTCAGGGCTGTCCAGAATTGGTAGGTAACCAGCAATATCAGACCTACCCATATATGGAACATTAAGTGGGACCTTTATATATGTCTCTATATTAATATGACATAGTTATTCTGGTCCCTATTTTCTGTGTGATGAAAATAACACTATGAGACGTTAAGTAATTAAGCCACAAACATACAGTTAGGAAACTACACAACTAGGATTTAAATCCAGATCCATCAAGTTTAAAGTTCTATGCTTTCAACCATTATACTATACTGCTTGTCAGGAGATGGAAGATTTATACCTTCTAACTTGTTGGATGGGAATAAGTAAAACTGATATATAGGATTGTGACAAGCTAAAAGAGATTTAGCAATTTTTATCAGGTTTTTTTTTCTTAGTTGAATACCAACAAGCAATTTAAGAAGAAAGTTGAGATAGGACTTGCCAGGAAAATGCCTGAGGTAGAATAAACAGGAACTTCTCTCCCTAGACAGGTAAACATTAGTTTACTCCCTGGCTTTTGTAAAGCCAGCAACTGCCATTGCCTCTTCTGAAAGAGCCACTGTTCACCCAGTGGCAGGTGCAGGCCAACTGTTGCTATGGCAACAGCAGGAGAAGCAAGCAGTTTTAATTCCAGAACTGATAATTAGCTGGGGGGTGGGGGCGGGATGGTGATGGGAAGAGAGATGGGGGAATAATTGTTGCAGAAGGGAAAACTTCGCAATTACTGCCAGGCCGCATGGATGGAAAGGCCAGGCACAGATGCTCCAGCCTAGCATGCCCTTAGCATTCAAGCCCATCTACTCTGGTAAGGAATTTTTGATAAAACTAAAGTGAAAGGTCAGATTCTCCCAGTCAGTCAAGTCTTCAAGGAACCATATTCCTAAAGAAGAATATAACATAGGCTGTAAAAAGAAATGCAAGGGCCAGATAAAAGATAACCCAAAGTGACACACCTAGCCAGAACAACTACCTCAACTCTTGAGAAAAAAAAAATGTGCTTGGGATAAAATAGGACACAGAAAGCATGTTTCTTGTTAGTTTCTACTAACAAGATTAAAATTATTTGTTAGAATTACTTGTTAGAAAATAAAATGAAGGGGCTGGGAAGGTGACTCAGTGGTAGAGTGTTTGTCTTGCATGCCTGAGGCCCTGGGTTGGATTCCTCAGCACCACATAAGCAAAAAGAAAAAGCCGGAAGTGGTGCTGTGGCTCAAGTGTTTAGAGCACTGGCCTTGAGCTGAAGAGCTGAGGGACAGTGCCCAGGCTCAGAGTTCAGGCCCCATGACCGGACCAGAAAAAAGAAAATAAAATGAAGACTTGTAGAGATAAAAAACTTACTGAAATACTTAATGAGCGTGGCTGTTAGTCTGTCAGTCCTTCAGAGATTGCATTAATGTAAGTAGCCACACACTCACATGATGAGTCTTAGTCTTTGCAATAACCTAGAAGAACTATTATTCCCTTAACAAAACCAGAGATTGCCAGTACTTTGACCATAGTCCCATGGCTGTAAGTTATTACTGAATCCTGTTATCCTATTGAGTTGATTTATAAAGTAGAGCATATACTACTGCAAAAGGAAATTGAGGTGGATATAGATAATTCATACTACAAAATAAAATATTTTTTTCTAAAAGAGTATTTTAGTTGTAGGTCACAAAATAAAAATCATTAAATGAAAAATATTGGAGAGTGTTCTTTAGTGCTTTGGAAATCCGTTAAGTTCATAGATTAGCCCTGAATCCAAGTCCTGGTCAGGGGAATAGGTAGATATGAGTCATGTTTTTTCCTAGTTGTTTCTGTGGCTCAGGCTGGGTTAAGAGTTGGAAGACAAGATGATTTGGTGACATTGTACAAGTCAGGTGGTCCAAACTTCTCTAAAGATCTGTTTTAACCAAACTTCCAAGGTGACTTACTATGTGTGTACATGTATGTGTGTGTGCATGTGTGTGCAAGCAGCAAAAAGGTGAGAAGATAGAAGAAAGGTTTTATTTTAAAACACTACTGTTTTAGTGGGAAGAGAAACAATTCAGTAGTATTTCTGAAACACCTACTGGGAATACAGTTCTAAAAAATAAAAATTCAAAGGGCTTTATTCAGAATCTCAGGGGTTTAATAATGCAACTAGTCTTTAAATTAAAAACGTTTTTAGGAAACCTGTTAGTCCTTATTTTAAGATCTATTACAGGAAATTAAAACTCAGTCCTTCTGACTGGGAGGAAAAATTGCAGAGAATAGAATAAAAAGATCAATATAGGTCGAAAACAGGGTAGATTGAAAATCATTGCTGAATACTCTTTGAGCTTACCCATGGTTTTCCAGAGGTTTGACAAACTAATAAGCTAATGTGCAAGTGAAATAGTATCAAAATTTGGGAGTTTGACATAATAATTACTCTGGAAAAATATAATTTTGCCCGCATAATAGAGATGGTATTATTTCAAGGAGATGACATTAATGTGCTTTTCATCAATAGAAAAACTGTAACCTTTCTCTTATTAGATTAGATCAGGGTCATGATACAAAAGACTGTTGGAATAATTCTCAGTCTTTTGTTCTAAGAAAATAAATTAAGCAACTGTCTGAAAGTCTAGGTATGGAAATTGTAATAATCGAAGCCAGAAAAACTGACCACTCATTTTAAAATCTCTAGAAGCCTTTTGTCACCTTCAGTCCTTTATGTATTTAACAGTTTTATCAGGTGTGCACTCTATGCCAGGCAGTACTATATATTGGAGTTGGAGTTGAAAGCAAAACTAGATATAATCCTTATAGTGATTGGGTTCCTAACCACATCACAAATGATCTTCTCCACATTTCATTGGTATACAATGTTCCGTATATCCTTGGCTTTCTGCAAGCTTGAAGAATCAGTAGCTTCTAAAAAGATTTTATATATAATGTATATTATACAAAATATATATCACATGCATATCTGTCTGTCTGTCTGTCTGTCTGTCTATCTATCACATGCATCTATAGATGGAAATCTCCCAGTTCAATGCTTCCAAGTGTATTAGCCTGAACATGGATTGGATCTAAACTGGAGTTCCATGTTCATATTAATCTGGCAAAGGTTGCTTACTTACCAGCCTCTTTGAATTCTACAAGTACTATAGCATAATTAAAAATTTGAGCAATCCTGTAGTAATGAATCAGTTTACTTTGTTTAAATTAAAATTCCCAAACTTGCCTGGTGCTGGTGGCTTACTCCTATAATTCTAGGTACTCAGGAGATTGAGATCTGAGGATCATGGTTCAAACCCAATCTGGACAGGAAAGTCTGTGAGACTCAATCATTAGAAAACTGGAAGTGGCACTGTGGTTCAAGTGGTAGAGTGCTAGCATTGAGCAAAAAGAGCTCAGAGTCAACACCTAGGCCCCGAGTACAAGCCCTACAACCAACTTTTTTAACAAAAAAATTCCCAAACTTTTTGACACTTTTAACCTTTTAAGCCCAAATATCTTGTAGAAGCAGTGTTGCAAAAGATACAATAGTGGCTATTGCTTATTCTCCACTACATGTTGGATGTATTACTACTGATTTGCCTTCTAGAAAGAGTATATAAGAAAGACAAGAAGACTAGGTACTGTGATTCATGCCTGTAATCAGGAGGTTCAGATCTGAATCAAAGTCAGACTGGGTAGGAAAGTCCCTGAGACTCTTATCCATTGAACCACCAAAAAAGCTAGAAGTGGCACTGTGGCTCAAGTGGTAGAGTACTAGCCTTGAGCAAAAAAGCTCAAGAACAGCACACAGCCCTGAATTTAAGCCCCAGTACTAGCACACACACAAGATATAAAAGAGGTCAGATCTCCATAGGATTAAAGTCCATCTCGTTGTATTTTGCTTCTACATTTTCTACATATATCTCTACTGTTACTGCTGTCATTTATTTCTACCACAGTTGAAAGTATAAGTATAAGGGGATGGAGGCCTCCAAAGGACTGATAGAGTATTTTTTTTTAATCTGCATTTAAGAAAACCTTGATTGTCCATAATTCCATCTAAAAATGTTAGTATCTTAAATATTCTTTTCATTTAAACACTACAATTCCTTTTTGTTTCATAACAATAGAGCAATGATAACACATCATCTAGCATAGAGAAGCCCTTCAAGTATTTGATAAATTATTGAAGGAACAGGAAACATTATTAAGTAGTACAAAACAATCTTAAACACATATTTTGAATTTTAAGTGTGTGTATGTGTGTGTGTAATTTGGGGGATATTACTGAGGGTTTGACCTCAAGCCTGCTAACCTTGCACAATACTGCTGAACCATGAGTCCAGCTCTATTTTTCACTAACTTTTTTTTTTAAGAATTTGATTTCATTCCACTTGGATGTACTCCTGATCTGCCCACTTTTAGGCTTTCCATCATTGCTGGGATCATATACCTGTGGTACTAAACTGAGCTTCCTTTCTGGAAAGAGAAAATCTCATGGACTTTTCTGCCTAGGCTTTTCTGGCACCACAGTCTTCCCAATCTTGGCCTCCTATGTAACTTTGGATGACAGGTACACACTACTGCACCCAGCTGGCCTTGTACTGAGATCCCCCTGACACAGTTTCTAAGTAGCTAGGAGTACAGATGTAAGCCAAAGGCACCTGGCTTTAAGTGAGGATGTTTAAAGTTGGTTTATCCTTTTTGTTTCATGGTAGTGCCTCTTACATCTGGGAGGTAACACATGTATATCACAAACTGGGATTCTGTCAGTCAGCAGCTATTTAATGGTAATACAAAGAATTCTGACCAAACTGTACAGATAACAGCAAGGTAGAGTGAGTATGGAAAGGACATGGTGAAGTAGGCCCTGAGGAGAGACGAGCTGGTACATCTTCTTTCCAGGCTTTGCCTTTGTTTTAGGGATTTTAGGGGGGAAAAAAACCCACAAAAAACTTTAAACAAGGTTAACTAGACCTTGGCTCCAACCAGCCCAGTTCCTAGAATGCCCTAGGTCCCCCTCCCCTTAACAACTTAACCCACCTTGATTGTTCAGTTAAGGACTGACCAATAAAACAGAGAGGTTGTAATCTGGCTCAAACTGGCAATATGACAAGCTTTTTCACGTGCTTCCTATAAACTCCACTAAACAACTCCTTTTACATGGCTTACTAGAAGCTCCGCCTTACCTGCTGAATTTGTGAGTAATTTAAACCAAAAGTGATAGGCTGGTTTAAACAGCCATTATGTGACAAACTGTAACCTCATTGGCCACCTGCATGTGGTCTGGTATGACTGTGCAATCTTTTGTGTGTGTGACAATCTCACTGGTCACCTGCATGACCAGGCTTGACCTTGTGGATTTTGCCTTTAAAATCCAAAGTACATGGGCCACTCAGGGTCACAATATCAGCTCCCAAGCCTGTGCTGTGGCCCTGACTGGTCAGTGTAGGAACTGTCTCAATAAAGTTGCTTCTTTATTAACAACTTTGTTGCAGTGGGCTCTGTCACTTCGGACGATTAGGTGGGCTTGCCTGCCTGAGTAGGGGTCTTCCTACTACAATGGTTCATTTTACAGGATCCAGGCAAAGTATGTCTGTGTTTGGTGGATATTGTGAGAATTGGTTAGAAGCAAAGATTTCTCTCTCAGTTCTTTCTTTTCTTTTTTTTTCTTTTGCTTCTTTCTTTTTCATACTTTACTCTCCTCCTTACAGAGTAGCCTTTTCTGTTTGTTGTATTTCTTCTCTTTGGCTTCTCCACTATTTGCTCGGCTCCTCAGGAGTTTTCCAGTGCAAGATTTACTATCACCTTACCCCTGTCTTAGGAGAAAACTCAGCCAGCTCGTTTGTTTGGTAATTAGCTGCTCTTGAATAAGTTGGCCCTAGTCAGCCACAATAAGAAATGGAAATGGGAAGGGAAATCCCACAAGTTAAGGACATGGCAGAAAAGGAAATTGGAAAAGAGGCAAAATTGCATAATATTCTGCTTTGCTACCCTGGAGAGGCTGTCTAATGTATGCAGTCTAGTTTGGGTTTTCTTAATGTCAGATAACAGAGTGCCCCTGATTGCCCACATCCAGAACCCATCCCAGCATGCCTAGTACTCCAAAGATAACAAATACTGTGACCTCACCTAACATGTGGCTCCTTCCTATTTCTCATTTGTTTTACAGGCTGGGGTATATGAGAAAAACTGAACTTGGAGTCACTAGATGGAATTCATCTCTTATACATTCATACCTTTTGTACCCCTTGCACTTTTGTCTGTTGGTCCTTTTTTATATCCTTATTTTGTATTTATGTTCATTATGTTATTATAATATTGTTGTTGTTATTATTTTAGGTCTTTCATGACTTTGAAAATGGAAGCCACACTCAATTCAGCAAACACTGATGGCATTGTTTTAGAGGCTGGGAATGCAAACAGTAAGATGATGCTCTCACCTCTGAGGAAAGTCAGTCTAGCCTTGTTTCTTTTTAATTTTAAACGTACTAGCACCCAGAAGGTAACTAGTGCATGATCAGAATCTACTTGTTAGAGTAAAGTCATTAACAGCATGGGGTTTGACCACAGAAAGACTGAGATTCGGCAGTTAAATAGGCAGCCTAACTGTAAAATGGAGATAGTTCCAGTATTTATGGAATGAAGTAAGGATTGGAGAACCTGATGGATGCTCATAGGGCTAGATGACAATGTGTAAACTTTAGTAACTGACCACTGTCTATGACTTTTATCACTAGGGCAGCAAGGTTGTCACTTACTTGGTGCTTACTGAATGAACAAGCGAATTAACAATGAATTTAATGAAAGGTGCTAGATATGTTCAAACAAATAGTTGTAATGGATGATGTTAATAGGAACCACTGAGATATATATATATATATATATATATATATATATATATATATATATATAGTTATTTATTTATTTATGGCATTGAAAACCTTGGCAGTGAATGAGACCAGAGGAAGAATATGTTGTGGTAGAATCAGCATCCAGTGTTCTTTATAATAGATTTAGGGGATTCTGTAGAATAATCCTAACTATTTAAATAAGTTGATACAAGATTGAGATGAAAGGACTCGATCTCTACTGTTTTTTTTAATTGATCCACCAACTTCATTTTCTATCTTCAAAAAAATATTGTAAAGGCGATATACAAAGGGGTTAAGGTTACATAAGTCAGGCAATGAGTGCATTTCTTTTTGAACAGTGTCATCCCCTCCCTCATTTTCTCCAGTTTTTTTTTCCCTCCCTCCCAACTCCTCTCCAACCCCCCCTCCCCAAGTTGTTTAATTCATTTCCTGTTTTTTGTAAGGTAGAGTCATACTCAGTGTTTCAAGAATGTACTAAGAACTTCAAAACTGGCCTATGGGCTTCCTCTCTGACACAACAACTTGAGATTTTCTTTGAAGGATCATTGCAATTGTTACGAAGACTACTGGATGGGAAAACCATGGGACCACTTTTCTGGGGCTCCCAGATTGTTTACTTTTCTTGTTTTAAAGGACAAACAGAGAGAAACGAACTAACTTAACTCTGCCACCACTGTCCCATTGAATTGTATACTGATCCTGTGAGCTATTTTATTCAGATCATCAAACGGAAGTTCAGAGATAAAGATGGGATCCCTTCTCTGATGGAATTTATTTCTACTTGAAAGAGGAGAACAAAATAACAAGACTGGATGCTGGTGGCTCATACTATAATCCTTACTACTCAGGAAGCTGAGATCCAGAGGATCAGAATTCAAAGCCAGCCTGTGCAGAAAAGCCCTGGGGACCCAGTCTCCCAAAATAATAGCAAGAATCTGGACTAGGAGTATGGCTTAAATTCTAGAGTGCCAGCTAAGTAAGCAAACTGAGCAAATATGAGGCCCTGAGTTCAAACTTCAATTCAGGGGGTGGGGGAGTGGGCGGGCAGTAAGAAAACCTAATAAGGATTTCCATGGTGGGACATAGTTCTACGCCCAGCATTCAGAACACTGAAACTGAGAGATGAGGAGTTCAAGGTCAGCCTGTGCTACATAATGATTCTCAAAAACAAAATCTAACCACCTACAGGAGTTGTAGAGAAAAATAAACAGGGAGAAATGTTAGGGAAGAACGGGAGAATAAGTTGTTGTAGATATGGTATGGAAAGTATTCAGAGGGGCAAAAGAGGTCATGTTTGAGCTGGGGTCTGACTGAATAAAGGAACCAGACAAGTGGAATGGAAATGGAAGCTAACAGTAATGGCACAGAGTTCATACCCCATCATGCCATTTCACTGGTTAGTATTTCTGATTTATAATCTAAATGACAATACGCATGTAGTGCATCACTGAACACCAGGGACACATTGTGAAAAACTAAGGCATCTGTGATAAAACTAAACATCATAATAGGATCACTGTCATAGATGTGGTCTATCATTGAACAAAATGATGTGTGGCACACATTATTTGGTGTTAGTATTTTTCTGGATATTTTGAGAGGGAAGGGACTAGTAATTTTCTTCAAGAAGGCTTTGTACTTTGTAAGTCCCAGAGACTTGGTTTTATAGGAAGCAGAAGACATCTATTGTCCTGACAGAAAACCACATAAAGGGTTTAGTCTGAGTTACTGCTGCTCCAGCAAGGATAGTCAGAATCCAGATGTGCTTGAGGCAGCAGGAAGCCTCCGGACCCTATAACAGGTGAAGATCAGATACCTTGGAAAGTTACTGCTTGGATGATGCAAACATTTGTTTTGGTGCCAAGTGAGAATAATCCCAAGATGTCATTGGTAAGCACAAAACAACAAAGAGGGAAAATAAAAGTTCTAAAAAAGGAAAGAAGGAAATAGTTATTTTTTTTGTACAAATAGGTGTAAAGATATGGCAGAATATAATTTAGGGACTAAGAATAGAAATGTGGTGAACTCAAGAATTCGCTGTAGCCTGGTGCTAGTGGCTCACACCTGTAATCCTAGCTACTCAGGAGGCTAAGATCTGAGGATCGCGGTTCAAAGCCAGCCTGGGCAGGAAAGTCTGTGAGACTCTTATCTCCAATAAACCACTAGAAAACCAGAAGTGGTGCTGTGATTTAAGCGGTAAAGTGCTCACCTCGAGCTGAAGAGCTGAGATACAGCACCCAAGCCCAGAGTTCAAGTCCCACAACCAACCAAAAACAAAAAACAAAACAAAAAAAGAATTCGCTGTAATACCTTTGAAAATATAAAATTATTGCCTAGACCTGTGCTTCAACAGAGTCCCTGAAGGTAGCATAGCAAGTTGTTTGAGCCAGGCATCAGTAATCCTAGCTGCTCAGAAGGCTTAGACTTGAGGATTGTGGTTCAAAGCTAGCTTAGGAATAAAAGTTCATGAGACTCATCTCCAATAAACTACTCAAAGCCAGCAGTGGCTCAAGTGGTAGAGTGCTAGCCTTGACCAAAAGAAACTCAAGGACAGCACCTAGGCCCTGAGTTCAAGCCCTGAGACTGGCACACGCGCGCACGCACACACACACACACACACACACACACACACACACACAAAGCTGTTTTCAATATTTCAGAAATATAAATAATAAGGCAATGCAGCTTGATCATTCATGCCCTTTCAGGTATTTCTTTTATTGGTTTATTCATTATTTCAGCAAATGTTTACTATACACCAGATTTTAGGCTAGATGCTAGAAAGTGTTTTAACTGGCTAAAATAAGGATTCCTCATGTTGAGACATTTTATCCTTCTATTGGGACAAAATGTCAAATAAGTGGATAGTTACAAAACAATATAGCATACTCTTGGTAGGGGTGTTTTGGAGTGCTCTGAGATATCCCAGTGGTGGGGAGGATGCTGCTCCAGGGAAGTTACTTTCTGGAAGAGATACTGTTAAACCTTAGTCTTAGACATACATAATTAGCCCATTGAATCTAAGTGAATAGAATTCTTGGCATAGGAAAGACCGTATATATAAGTATGTGGCCGGGTGCTGGTGGCTCATGCCTGTAATCCTAGCTACTGAGAAGGTGGAGATCAGAGGATCACAGTTCAAAGCCAGCCTGGGCAGAAAAGTCTGTGAGACTCTTATCTCCAATAAACCACTAGAAAACCGGAAGTGGCACTGTGGCTCAAGTGGTAGAGCGCTCGCCTTGAGCTGCAGAGTGCAGGAATAGCGCCCAAACCCAGAGTTCAAGCCCCACAACTGACAAAAAAAAATAAGTAAGTATGTGGTTTTCAGTTTTTTTTAGAGTACCTAAACATTGTATCAGTTAAAATTATGTTTAACAGCCTGGCACCAGTGGCTTATGCCTATAATCCTAGCTACTTAGGAGGCTGAAATCTGAGGATCCAAGTTTAAAGCCAGCCCAGCCAGGAAAGTCTGTGAGACTTTTATCTCCAATAAAGCACCAGAAAACTAGAAGTGGCACTGTAGCTCAAGTGGTAGAACGCCTTGAGCTGAAGAGCTGAGGGACAGTGCCTAGGCTCAGAGTTCAAACCCAATGACTGACAAAAAAAAATATTTATTTATGTTTAACTTTGAATAACAGAAAACACACCAGTAGCTTAAGTAAATAAAGGTATGTATATTTCATAGACTAAATGTATATAAATTTTTCATAATAAATGTGTGGGAAGGTAATTGCTAGCTTTTGGGTCAGTGGCTGATTTTTCTGAGATTCCCTGGTCTTTTTCCTCATGCTTGTTGCTTTATGACTGAAAAAGGACTGCAGCTTGGGGTATTGAAGCCATAATCAAGAATGAAGGAAAGGGTCAGAAGAAGGGACATGTCTCTTGTTAACAGGAAAGTAAACATTTTCTCCAGAAGCACAACCCTTACCTACAGAAGGCTTCTCATTCTAGAAATGACCTCTGAGTCAGCCAGTCAGTATTATCTGCCAAAAATACAATTTTGTTTCTTGTAATAAGTTCATGAGGTGGAAGACTAGTTTTTATTAGTTTTACTTTGTAGAAGAAACAGATTGGGGGCAGTAAGTGATGCCAGAGCCATACATATGTTTAGTGATGACAAAAGTCTAGTTACTAGTGATTATATATGTGCCTGTTATGCACTGGACTTCATACATTTTACATATGTTGCATCATTGCCTCTATCTGTAGGCCTAGGGGTCAGCTTTCATTTTATGGATATATTATATTGGATAACAGACCTGAGGTAGAGACAGTTATGGATAGAATTTGCCTAGCTTTGCAAAACCAGCTGTAGCAGAAACAGGATTCAAACCTTACTTCTGCACAGTGTCAGTCTGATCCCCATTTTTCTCCTTCTCCCTTTTTTATTTATATTTTTGCTGGTCCTGGGGCTTGAACTCTGGGCCTATGTACTGCCCCTGAGCTTCTTTTGCTCAAGGATAGCACTCTGCCACTTGAGCCACAGCTCTACATCGAGCTTTCTTTGTGAGGGACGGGGGGAGTAGTTATTGGAGATCAGAATCTCACAGACTGTCCTGCTCAGGTTGATTTCAATTCATAATTCTCAAATCTCAGCCTTCTGAGTAGCTAGGATTACAGGCATAAGCTGCCAGAGCCTAGTCCCCTTTCTGCCTGTTAACTATCAATGTTTTGTTCCTATGGATCCAGTAGCTGCCATCTCACTGACTTTGCCCGGAGCCCTTGAAGCTACCCCATGCCCCTGTTACTCCTTTTAATTTACGTGACTCATTCTTGTTTCTTCATTATTGCTTTTATGGACACAGAATCCAGCAACACATTATTTTAAATGTCCTCCTATTATGAATGCATTTCCTTTCATTGTAATAGTACCAACTATAATGAATACATTTGTTTCTGTGCAGATGTCAGTGGTGTTTTCTATGCTTCATTCTAATTTATGTTAGAAAATGAATACTTAAAGTATTGCCGAGGCTCCCATTACTCCAGAGGAAATGAGGGGTGCCCTGTGTATGTGCATATGGTTTTGCATTCATGCAGCAGATAGAATGTTTTGGTCAGAATAAATTGTGTGCCTGAAATGAGTCTAGGCCTTTCCTGGAAGGGCACATTGAAGGTAATTTGCTTCAGCATATCAGCAAACCTGTCCAAGCAAGTTTCTTTGTGAATGAACATTTGGTCTATTTATTAGTAGGCACAAATTGTACTCAGATTTTGTTAGGAGGATTCATGTTTGAGGTTGCCCCAATTATCTTCTTACCCTCGTGCACAACCACCATAGGTTGCTAATAGGCTCAGGGCCAGCAGTCATCCTGTCAATCAGCCATTAGCTGACATAGCTTTCAGTATTCAGGGTGAAGAGTGAGACAAAAGTTCACTTGAAAGCAGAATGTGCTAGGATTATGTGAATTAATCTTTATGGTGAGAACTGTCCCAAGCCGTAGACCACGCAGCAGGCACTAAAGCTCTGGATTGTGCAGGTGTTAGCTTCATGTGAAAGGAGCTAGGGAACACATTTATCCAGGAATGACCTTCTTTGTGGAGGCCATATAGCTGTAGATAAGTAGCCTGTGTATAGCTCTGTAAGACATTCTTAGTGGAATGCCTTAGAATACCTTATTTTTTGCTGGTATTGGGGCTTCAGTGAGGCCTGGGTGCTATCTTTGAGCTTCTTTTGCTCAGGGAGAGTGCTCTACCACTTGAGCCACAATGTCACTTCTGGCTTTTTTGAGTAATTTATTGCAGACAAGAATCTCATGGGCCAGGCACTGGTGGCTCACGCCTATAATCCTAGCTATAGAGGAGGTTGAGATCTGAGGATCACTGTTCAAAGCCAGCCCAAGCAGAAAAGTCCATGAGACTCTTATCTCTAAGTAACCACTAGAAAACCGGAAGTTGTGCTGTGGCTCAAGCTGTAGAGCGCTCACCTTGAGCTTAAGAGCGCAGGGACGGCGCCCAGGCCCAGAGTTCAAGCCCCATGACCAAAAAAAAAAAAAAAAATCACATGGATTTTCCTGCCTGGGTAGGCTTCAAACCATGATCTTCAGATCTTAGCCTCCTGAGTAGTTACGTTTACAGGCATGAGCAACTTGTGCCTGGCTGAGGCACTGTCCCTGAGTTCAAGTCCCAGGACTGGCAAAAAAAAAAAAAAAAAAAAAGTTCTGGAAATTAAAAAGGCAGAGAGTTGGTGGGTTACAAAATGTAAGAGGTAAGAACATTTTACGTTGTGTTACATGTTTATAGCATACCTTTCCAGAAAAATCTTTTAAATACACAGGAGTTGTCCCCAATAAAGCTGGCTTCTCCACTTAAGACTGCTGTCTCAGTAATTACAAGGCAAATCAATGATGAATGGTGGTTGAAAACCAAAAGTAGAATGTGTGTGTTTGTATATATAGATGCATGTGTGTATGTAAATTTGTATATATACATATTCAATCACTACACATATTAGGGGACCTGAAAATACTTATTCTGCCTTTACCAACAAAAAAATAAATACCTGTTCAAGGCCAAGACCTTTTCTAAAACTTGGCTTGAAGCAAAGTAAAATTCCTCTCTTGAACTTTGAAGTAATCTAAAATCTCACCAGATTTTTGTTGCTGAAAATCTACTACCAAAAAACTAGATTGTAGATTTTTCATGTCTCACTTTGTCTTTCACAGAGAGTGCTCTCTTCTCTTTGAGTCTTTGAAGCCTTTAATTTTTATGTCACCTGACTCCATGACAATAGGTGGAAGACAGGCTTGGAAGAACTGGTTTCCTCAATTTTATCTAGAGGTATAAGCCTAGATAAAACCAGTGTAGTCATCTTTTATGAAGTTGTTATTTTTTGCTTCTTTTATGCTAAGGAGCTACCAATACTTGTCCTCTACTGAAAAGCTTACTATTTTATAGAAATTCTGTAATATTAAATATACTGTTTGGGGGGAAGAGGGAAGGGATTAGTTAAGATGAAAATGACTAGCTGTGAATTGAAACTCTGAGTCCCACAATTTCCATTTTTGTGAATTTGAATAGTATTGCAGGCTACATCCTTTGTAAGAAAAACAGCAAGAGGCAAAACCAATCAGAGCCCTGCATGTCTGGGCAGTCTGCTGCCCCATTCATCATTTCCTTAGGGATAGTGATTTGAAGCACATTTTCTTTTTGCCCTGGGCAGGGTTAGTCTGGCTTCAGTCTAGAAAGCCTTTGAAAAGGATGCAGAAATGAGGCCTCATGAAGCAGCTACCCCTTGCCCTGCAGCATGAGTTTCAGGGTTTTGTGGACAGAGCACAGAAGGCAGATGCAGTTTACCACCAGAACAGCTTTGTGTCAGAATTGCAGAAGACCAAAATCTGAAGAGAACTTCTGGTCCATATGCTTCTATTGGGATCAGACCTCATCGTGTACAAAGAGGAGCAGGGACAACACAGTGACATCCTGATTCTCCCCTCAGTTCATTGCTGTCTGCTCAGTTAAACTGGATCAGCCTGAATTTTACTCCTCAAGAGCTGCCCATCTTAAGAAGTCTTTGCAGGTGTGCCTGCAGGGGACTATGTAACTAGAAACAAATCCATTGTGTGAGTTCATTCTACAGATATCCTTGCCACCTTGAAATCGTCAGGATTCCCTACCATCCATATAGGTAGTGTGGACCATGCTCTCTAAATAATGGTACTTACAGTCTCTGTAAAATGACTTATGATTGCATAAGATAACTGAACCATATGGAAGAGGAGCAGTCCCTGATATATTGTTCTAGATATGTAGTACTAATAATGCTTTAATAGTTAACTCTTTAGTGTTTAAAATTTTATAATGTAGGTTTTATTGGATCCTTCCTATGGATGAGGATACTAGAACTAAGGGGAAAGTGACCTTCACAAATTTGCTTTGGTTACATACCTTAGTTTCCAAACCTTTTAGATGGTATCAACAACAAGGAGATGCAAGAAAGATTCATCAGAGACTTCATTAGCTCACTTCAGATTGATAGGTTAACATTTGCTTTAATTAGATGGACAGGAAAAGCCACTAGAGACTCTTGCCACCCCTTCTACTTATTAACCTAGTCACGATGCAGACCTGGCAAGAATACAGTCAGCTCAAACCTTCTTTGTAGTGGAAAAACACAGATTTTGCACTTGGCCAAATGCGTGTTCCACATTGTTTAAGTAACTGACCTCTCTGAACTGCAGTCTTTGCATCTGTGAAATACAATCATGGCTTCTTCACAGAGATGCAATACTAATAGGATAAGAAAGGATATAGGAGTACTGATACAATACATGTTCATTGAGTAAATGTTTAAAAATACATAGTTGCTTAAAATTTTACCTTACCATTTGTGTTGGCAAAAGGTTTCTCAGGTACCTTTTACTCCATAGCAGGAAAGTGGTTGGAAGATAACTGTTTTCTTCAGTTTCCCAAAGATCCGTTCTTTTGAATCAGCTTTGTTTTTTAAGTTATGGATTTCCCCTCCATGGTAGGAAGTAGGCAGATGCTTTCCCTTCTGCCCTCTCCATCCTCTCTCTTGAGTATTTTCTTACCTCCCTCTTGGGATTTCCTTAAATGCTTTTAATGGGTGCTTGACACTAGAAAGATATTCCCAGCAGGCATTCAATTTGTATTTTCTGCTTGTTGCTTGATATGAACTGACCTCTTAGAAAGCTGTACTTGCAGGCAAAAAGATAGGAAGAGAGAGCTAGGCTCTGCTCCAGCAAAGGGACACTGCATCCCTGAGCTCTGGCAGGGAGCTGGAGGAGTGACCGTGAAGGCGCTTTCCTCTCTTCTACCACCTTGGTCCAGTGTCTGCAGAAGTTTCTGGAAGTAGTGTTGGCAGAGGATTGTGTTAAAGGCAAACTTGGATATTCTTAACACCAGCCAAAGCATAAAGCAAGACAAAAATAAAGGTAATAAACACAGGGAGTTAGCAGTATACTTTGTTAGTGTCACTGTTATTTGAGAGGAAATGGTCTGCCTTTAGGAACATACTACATACTGTTAGAAACAGCCACTCACAGTTCCATGGCTTGCTACTTGTGACCTATACTGCCACCCTTCTCTGCCTTCACCACAGGAAGGTGATTGAGATTCAGGAAATGAAGGAAAAACATGAATCCTTTGTATCTTCATTTCACAAATCTTAGACACACCACTGTCAGTCAGTGATAGACGTGATGAATGGGGTATATACTCTCAAGCTGTAGCTTGCTGATTAGAGGAGGAAAAGCTAGATACTCATTCCAGGTTAATATCACTGCAAGAGATACCTGCAGCAATGGGCAGTCAGTGCCTAGGAAATGAATTTAACAGTGTTTCTTGCCCAACCTTTAGTCTTTTTGCTTTATCCCAAAGCACTCAGCAAAGACTTTTTCAAAGAGGCTTCCAGTGTCCCATTATGATTCACAGCCTCCACTCTCAACCCTTCTAGAGAATTCATGTGGCATACTATATCTTGGCCTTTATAATCAAATCATGCTAAGTACTACTGACTACGCACACTCTTCTCAGGGCTCTGATGCCAGCCTCGTCTCTGCATTAGTAGTTCATGTATATGCCCTTGATTCAGGCTGCTTCCAGCTAGCTGATCTCACCAGTCCTTGATCCCGAATTTCTCTTGCAGGAGCTCTCCTTATTCTTAGAAAGAGGACCGCAGTTCAGTGAGCCTGAAGATGGTTGACCAACAAGTTAACTCTAGGCTGGAGTGGTTGGCACAATGTTCATAAAAATGCAAGAGTCAAAGGCTGGGGTATGATTTGGAAAGAGAAAAAGAATGTCAGTACTCTACACTGGAGCAGCAAAGGGCTTTGTTTTGAGCTGCTACTACAGCTGTTGAAACCGCCATTGTGATGGAGGAGTTTAGAACTGAAGCTGCCACAGAGATTGAAGGTTTACGTCTGAATTTCTTTAATATTGGAGAGGAGCAGAGTTTGAAGAGAAGAGGAAAAGAGAGGGAGATTTAATCATGGAATTCTACCACTCATGATGTTATAAAAGAAGGGGAGGGGGAAAAAGACTAGTATGAAATTCTGTTTTGGGGGCTTCTTTGCTCTCAGACACTTTTTACATTCCTGTACTGTTTACCCTGTGGGTAAGAGTACTACTTAGAATGATTTTGTGATGATTTGTGCCATTTAAAAGAAACAAGACTTAAGAGTTAAGAACCACCTAGACCAATGGTTCTCAGCCTTGTTTGCTAGGCCCTTAATTTGGCCCTATTTTCAAAGCCTGTTCTTCCCATCACCTTCACTGGGCAAGAAGAGACAAGTGATTAGCTGCCCAAAGCAGTAGGCCCATTAGGGCTCATAGCACTGTGAGAATTCAGACCCTGGCTGAAGAAGCAGATTGGAAAGGAAAAATATCTTCTGTCTCCAGTCGGATATTAAACAAATAGTTCCACAGGCTGTGCTTTAATTTCTGTACACACGATTACTACTCTTTGTAACTTCTTTTTCCTTTCTTGCATATGTTTTAGCCAAGAGCCCTAGAAATAGATTTTACAGAAGAGTGGCTTTATTTCATCAAAGAGGATGTTTTTTAATTTTAAAACAACCCTCTCAAAGAATTCTCTCTTCTTTTACCTAAGTGGTTGGCCGAAATATTTTTTTTATTATAATACCTCTCCCTTGCTACCACTACCCTTCTCTGTTGGGCTGAGTGAAAAATTACAGTAGAATATTTGAAGTAGTGAGTAGGTGAATAGGCTAGAAAAGCAAAAGATATATGCAGTCTGTAAACTTCTTAGTGCTGATTAGAAGACCCATCTGATGTGTTAACTCTTCAGTATTAAGCTTGAGTTTCATTGAGACTTAAAATGTAAAAGCATTAGGACTCGACTAATATAAGGAGGAATAAGAAAACAGAACAATTATGTGATGTAAGTCCAGTGGGTGCCAAGGCACTGTCTTCCAGATCATTTCATGAGAGAACCTGTCACTAGATAGCATTTCTCATGTATTAAATGCTTTTATGTTCAGGAAGAACCTGGGCTTATTGACTCCACTTAACAAAAAAAAGGAGACTGAAGCCTAGGGAAGTAAGTTTTGTGTAGGGATACTCAGTAAGTAGAAGAACTGGGTTTGGGTTCAGATCTTGGTTTCTCCTGAAATACACTTCCTGCTCCTCTCCATAGTGTGTTGAAAGACAAGAGTCAAGGATTTTGAAAGCAGGGAGCTTTGCGATCCATATTGTTGAGAGGTATCCTTGAGTTAGGCAATCTTAGAGGGCAATTTGGCCTTAGTTCTAAGAGATGTGTTTATTCCCCTGGTGCTCTTTTGGGTATTTGAACTATACTCTCTGACTGGGCCTTTGTAAAATTGGTCCAGTAGAGAACTACTCCTTTCCCAGATGTCATAAATTAATCTCATAACACCTGATTTATCTTGAAACTGAACTATAGACAGGTTCTTCTGCATACAGATGAGAAGATCTGAAGTGGTAGGATTATGTCATTTGGATGTCACCACAAATCTGATCGGTAGGAAAAATGCATCTTTAATAATCCTTGTCTGCTTCTTTCAGCATCCTTTACTTCCTAGTACTGACTCTTCAACAATGGTCATTTGTCCTTCTCCAGCAGAACCTAATCATGCACCACTGTTATATGGGAATTTGATTGTGAGATATAGAGAGGCCACATTTTGAGAGATAGAAGGGGGAGTCTTTATTAGAAAGCCAGTGACTGTGAGGAGATACATGTCCCTAGAAAACTTGCAGCCGCTAATACGCTTAATACTGTTAAAAAAAACTGAGCCATGAGGGTAGAAAAGCAAAGAAAGAAAATAAAAACAATCTCAACACACCTGATCAACAGTAATGGAGAGCCATGGTGACCTGAGAAAATTCAGGAGACACAAGGCATGGCAAATAATGGTGGCTGAGCTGGTCAGGGCCTAAATAGGGTCATGGGCCGGGGGCAGAGTCACAGAAAGTTCTAGAGTCTTGCCAGTTCATGGCAGAGGACTGGCAGATCCAGTAACCTGTTGTCCCAGTCCCCACCCTGACTCAAATTCAGGCATGCCCATCACCTGGGAGTAGAACTTCACTTTATCCACCAAGAAGCCAAGATGGTACCAATTAGTCCCAGTTCCTTATCATATACCAAGATGGCACTGTTTAGATCCAGTATCCGTATTTCACCACCTCATCCCAGCAACTTCAAAGATTACAGCTGGGTCACCCAGTGACTCATCTATTGCTTAGATGGAACTTTCTAAGTATATTACCATGTGCATGTGTATATGTATGCGTGTGCAACCATATATGTGTGTGTGTGTGTGTGTGTGTGTGTGTGTGTGTGTGTATATATGCATAGGCATATACCGTTCCTTGGGCTTGAATTTAGGGCCTAGGTGATATCTCAGAGCTTTTTTGCTCAAGGTTAGCACTCTACCACTTGAGCCACAGCTCCACTTCCAGCTTTTTAATTGTTAATTGGAGATGAGAGTTTCACGTACATACCTGCCTGAGCTGCCTCGTAAGTAGCTAGGGTTACAGACATGAGACACCGGTTCCCGATATATTTTACTTCTACCAGTGTCCACGACACTGACTTTCGAGCACTGTGCTTTGTTCAGTCAAGATTACATAATGACCAGAGATGAAAGGTAACAATGTTCAGTCTCCCTTTGTCTTCCCTCCTCCTACATTTCTTCCCCCACCTCCCTGCTTTAGCACTCCTGTTTGGAATTGTCACATGTTTGGGATCATCTAGTGATGACTACACTGGTCCTGGCTTCATCTGATAGTAGTAAACTGTAATCCCAAGAGAGCCTCTGGTAAGACCGGTTGGAAGTAATTGGATACTACATTCATCTCCTCCACTACTAAACCTATTGCCTGTATCTTGAGCTTTTGGAATATTGGGGACAGGGGTTAAAGGGACCTAGTTTTCTTACCTTTTTTCCTGGGGAGATACATGACAAGAATGACTTTTGCAAGGGGAGAAATAGCTGAGTAGGAAGCAGGAAATAGAATGAGGCCCTTCTGTTCCCTTCATCAGATGTATATACTGTAGTCATCGTTGTCTTGCAAAGACATGCTGGAAGAGATTCCTGGCTAACACATAAGACACTTCCTCATGGTTTCTAGTTTCTCCATTTGAGACTTCTCTCACTGTCTCTGGCCTGGGCCTCAGCCTGGACAAGTGAGTGGCGATTTGGCAAAGAGAACCCCCTTTACTCCAGACACCCATTATCATCACAGTATTGTCACAAAAGCTCCTGTGTGTCACTTCCAAGCTGAGTCTCAGATGTGTACTAATGATAAAATCACATTTGAGCAGCCTGATGTAGTCCCTCCTCCACTAAGGCTTTATATTGAGTTAACCACTGGGTGTTTTTTTTTTTTTTTCTTCCCTGAAACATCTGTTGGTGAGGCCTCAGGGAGTATAGTACAGAACACAGTTCTAGTATTTTAAACATAGCCTTTGTTCTCATTTTAGAGTGCTGGAGTAGAGTAGATGCCATATGGAGTCCTGACCCCCTTCTATTCTTTCCCATCCATTTTCCTCCATTTTCTTGGGAGACCCTTTAGATATGACCCATGGAGGGAAGCACGAACAGCTGCTAATGAGTCACTCTTTCCTCTTAGTCTACTCAAGCATGCTTTATCTCTACTCATTCTGAACTTTTCACAGCTCTCTGACCATGCCAAGCTGTTTGACATCTTCAAAAATTTATTCAAGCTGTTCCTTCCACCTGTCATGCCCTCTTCCTAGCCCTGATATGTTACTGGAAAATACTAATCCATCTTCTAACATGGAGTAATAAAGCCACTTCTTATTCTGTAGGTGGAATTCACTTTTTTTTTCTCATAGTAAATAGGGTGCTTCCTTTGCAGACTGTGAAGTCTTGAGGGTAGAAACCCTAACAGATATACCTCTGTATTCTGTCACCTTCATGAAGTAAGGGCTCAGTCACCGTGAGACAAAGAGAAGTGATTGGCTTCCAGATACTAAGTTTTAAAACATATAAAAGCATTTATAGGCTTATACCTATAAATCCTAGCTACTTAGTAGACTAAGATCTGAGCATCCCTGTTCAAAGCCAGCCAGGACAAAACGTCCATGAGGCTTAGCTCCATTTAATCAGCAAAAAAGCTGGACTAGCAGCATGGTTCAAATGATAGCGTGTCAGCCATGAATAAGAAAGCTGAACAAGAGTGAAGGTCCTGAGTTCCAGCTCTAGTACCAAATATCATAAAACAAAAAAGTTGAGGGGGGACAGGATATGGGAAGGGATAGAAAGGGGAAACAAAGGAGGAAGCAACAATGCTTGATAAGAAATGTACTCATTATCTTGCCCATGTAATTGTACAGTATTTTCATAATAATAATAAAAAAGTTGAGTCTGATGACTTATTAGGAAATACATTAAACACATTAAAATCTATTATCTCATTCAGTATTAATTTTAAGTAGATGTTGGTATTTTCCCCTTCCTGAATTGTCCCTCCATGTGTCTATTATTCTTTATCCTACAATCTTGCATTTATTTATTTGTTTATTTGGCTAGTACTGGAATCTGAACTCAAGGCTTTGCACTTGCCAAGAAAGCACTCTACTATGTGAATCACATCTCCATCCCTAGCTTTATTTTCTCCATAGGATTTTTTAATATCTGAGATTATTTGCTTTACTCATTTGTTGTCTTTTCATCAGAAATTACCTTCCATGGGAATAAGTACCATATCATTTTGTTTTACTGCTATAATGCCAGCACCTATTAAAGTATTTTAATACATATTGCATGTGCCCAATAAATTATTTTTTCACTAAATGAGCAAATGAACCTATGACTCCTTATTTACAGATAAAGCAACGGAGGCCACATAGCTTCCCAAAGTCACACCAACTCATTTAGAAGGACTTAATTAGGAGTCCTCGTCTTATTTCTAAGTACTAGTCTTATGTCTAAATAGATGATCGTAACATATTACACTGTCTCTCTTAGGAGTTCTCCAGTAGACAGCTCAGTTCTCTTTAGAGAAGATCTGCTTCCTAATGAGAAGTACTTTTTGCCTTTCCCACCTTTTACCTCACCAAGCTAAATGACAAATACTGTGTGTCAGCCACCAAGTGTGTCCTGAGTGCCAGGCATGTTGCTAAACACTGTGTGAATAAGAATCAGGCTCAGCATCCAAGGAGCACAAAAAAATGGCAGTGACTGGCACTTTAATTCTAACCATGCTGAGGCATGCTGAACACCTGAGCCCTGAAAGTGCGCGGGCATAGTGGGGATCTATCAGACTGCTTCAGTCACCAGTTCCCTGAAGGCAGGCAAGGCAACATCATCTCCACTCAGTGGAAGTCAGCTGAAGGCATTAAAGATATTCTCTGTGCAACCAAATAAAAAGACAGACTTTGATGCTTCTTGCTTCAAGGAAAACAAGGCTGAAATTGACCCAGAGAGACACTATCCTAAGTCTAGAGGAGTATGTCTTGGTGATAGGCCTTTTGCATAGCTATATTCACTGGAGCCCACAAGAACCAAAATGAAAATCTGAAAGAAATGACCACCTTCTAGCTAGGTTACATCAGGAAGAATTTCTAACGTTGTAAAAACTGAATAAAATCTAACTGCAGTTTAAAAGAAACTGTTGGGCTGGGTGCCGGTGGCTCACACCTGTAATCCTAGCTACTCAGGAGGCTGAGTTCTGAGGATAATACTTCAAAGCCAGCCTGGGCAGGAAAGACCTGGAGACTGATCTGCAATTAATTACCAGAAAACTGGAAGTGGCACAGTGGCCCAAGTGGTAGAACGCTACCCTTGAGCTGAAGAGTTTAGGCACAGCGCCCAGGCCTAGAGTTCAAGCCCCACAACTGACAGAGAAAGAGAGAGACAGAGAGATTGTTGGGATTTCCCCAACATGGAGTTAGTGGTCTCCAAACAATTTGAGTCTGTGAAGACCTTGGAAAATCTTTAGTAACTGCAAAGTTTACTACCTCTGCTACTGGTATTAAGGCATTACCTAGAACCTGGCTAGATAAATGCAGTCAGGTGGACTTGACTCATCAGTCTCCTGTGATAGATAGGCTTTGATTGTAGTTTCAGCTCTGTGTAGTTGTGAAACCTTAAGATGTCATTTATCTGCTTTTTGTTTTCATCATCTGTAAAATGTAGTGTTAGTGCTGTTACACAAGATTATAATGAAAACTGAACGTAAATATGTTGATGAAGTGATTAGTTTGGTATCTAACGAATAGTAACAGTATCTACTTAGTATTTGTAATGTTTATCCTTTTTATGGACGTCTAAAGAGATACCGTATTCATAGCTAATGTATGCTGCAATGAGATGTTGAAGCTTAATTGTATGCATAGTCACTACAGTTTAACCCAGCTTTCCTACTTCTCGTGCTGTACTTCAGCTAGCACTGCCTCTGGAGGAAAGAGGCAGATCTCCATCTTGGCCTGGATGACTTGTTGCCATCCTCACCCCTCTCTTTCCAATTTCACACTTGTCTTGAGAACAGCTTACAGCTAGACTCTATAAAGCTTTAGAAGTTTCTAAATGTGTAACTCTTCTAAGGGAGGCCACATAAGAATATTTCCTCATGGTGATGAACTGGTTCTTCTGTTTTTCTTGGTGGGGAGGTTGGACACAAGCTTGCTTCTTTTGTGTCCTCAATGACAACATTATTGCCTGTCTGCCAACACATCTATCCCTTACTAGTAAGATTTGTTGTTTTCTTGTTTGTGATACAGCATTTTAATCCATATTGAATACCCTAGCAGTTATACATGCTTGGTCACTCCTAGGACAATTAGAAAAAATTTGGACTCTGTTTATATAGAAGCAAACTATGTAAAATCCTTGTGTAGTATCCCTACAACCAGTTGATGGCCAGTGGATTTGCTGGGCAAGTTTCTTAGACCACTAATACTTTGTGGCTCATTCACTTATTCATTTATAACTACAAAAATGGATTTATTGCACTTCTATTATGTAACAGGTCTTATACCAAGCTTTTAAAAAATTATTATTTTTTGGTAATTGTACAAAGGAACTGCAATTTAAGAAACCAGTTTATGATTACAATATATCTTGATAATTGTCACGCCTTTCAACATTCTCACCCATCCTTCCCTTACCCAACTCTTCCCTCACTCTTTAATTTTGTAGAATATACATTGGATTCTTGTCTGTGTTTTTCACCCTTCTCTTTATTCATCTACCACTTTCCCTTTGACCTCACTCAACCCCTTTCCACTACCAGCTTCCTGGTGTTTTATTTTGCTGAACTTTAATTTTGGCTTTCTGAGGAATTACCTTATTTGAGATCTCCCTCGAGTCTACTGTATTTCACTTAATACATTTGTCTACACTTGCATACCACCTAGTGTATTTACTTATGAATTTATAAGCTAAATCTAGCTTCCACATGAGGGAAACCATGAATCCTTTGTTTCCTTGAGCCTGACTTACTTAACATAATTTTTCCAAGTCTTTCCATTTCTTTACAAATGATATAATATTCTTTCTAATGGATAAGTAAAAATCCATTGTGTATAGTTTGCTCATGGTTAGATCATGGTTATGGGCTTTGGAAGGAAAATGATGTTTAAAGTGCTGTGATCATTACCTAATATCAAGGGTTCCAGCTCAGTATAACAGCACAGTTGAGGCTGACTGCCTATGTCAGGTTTTGCCATGGTAAAGTTATTCTTTGTGTGTGTGTGTGGGGGGGGGGTGGATCTGGACTGATTCCATACCTTTGCTATAGTGAATAGTGCGCAATAAACACGGATATGCTGGTGGCTTTACTGTATCCTGGTTTGCTTTTTATATATACTCCAACCACTCTATATACATTAATCTCATTTAACACTCTCAACAACTTTGCCAAGTAGTTATTGTCTTCCATATTCAAAAAAAAAAGCTAGGCACTCAAAATCCCATAGCTAGTAGGTGGTAGAGCTGTGACTCAAACATAGGTATTTCTAACTCCTAAATCTGTAATATTCATAACCCTTAGCCATATAAGTAGTCTGTCTTCCAGCTTTCTAAAGCACAGTCATCAAAGCTACTGAGGTACACATATGTGCATACATACATACCAGTGTTCATATAGAGACTAGTGTCAAAAGTGTGTATTTTAATCTTTTCTCATTCCTTGGTAACTTGTAGAGAGGCAGTAGCTTGAGGCAATTAGAAATTTGAAGTCCAACATTTTATTAAATCTTATATTTAAGATACCTGTTAAGAAAACTGCTCAAGAGAGATTCAGTTTCCATTTGGTTTCTATTATTCATATACCAAAAGAAGATGAGGAAAATGGGTCAATTTCCTGAAGATCAGGAAGAATAGAAGGTAAAACCTCAAGGCTATTTTCTTCTTTTCACCCCTTTCCCCTTTGAGTTGCCTGGAACCTAATAGAGGGTATGGGAAACAGAAGATCATCATCAAGATCAGCAGTGCTTGGGGAGGAAAGGGAGCTTGAGAACAAAGGGCCAACTTAAAGGCAGAGAAAAAGGAAACTTATTACCCCTAAGACATTCTGCTCTTAAGTTCAACAGGAAACCATGTACATGGAGGTTATTTCCAAGAGGAAAAGCAGACAGATATGTGTTTGTATATGTACACATATGTGGTCACACACGATTCCCATGATTGGTTAGCTTCCAACAGGTTTTGAAGCTGACCATTGTAATTGACACACAAAGATTCTGGAGGAGAACATTTTAAAAATATTGTATCAACTACCCTTAAAAAATATGTCTTCCCTGATGCTGGTGGCTCACACTATAATCCTAGCTACTCAGGAGACAGATCTGCTAAGGATTGCAGTTCTGAGCCAGCCTGGGCAGGAAAGTCCTAGAAACTTATTAGCAACCAAAAGCTGGGATTGAAGCTGCAGCTCTAGTGGCAGACAACCAGCCTTCAGTGAAATAGCCAAAAGATAGAGCCCATGTCCTGAATTTAAGCCTCAGTCCTAGAATCAAATGCTTCTCCAAGGAGCAAAATACATAAATGTAAGGTAAGCCTGGAGAATCTTGTATGTCCGGCAAAAAAAAAAAAAAAAAGAATATGTCAAGAAGCCACATAGGAGCTAAACAATTTCACCAAAATAAGTTTTAGTGTATAAAACAAAGTATAAAATAAATATCCACAAATCCATAGTCAAGTAAGTGAAGAAATGAATTACTTTTAAAAGTTTTTCAAGTATTGTCACCTCACCCTCAAGAACAGTGAGCATGGCTCATTGTAACTTCCTTCCAAAGAGTACACTGTGGTAAGGGAGAAAGAATACCTTTATTGCCAAGCACCAGTGGCTCATGACCTGTAATCCTAGCTACCCAGGAAATTGAGTTCTGAGGATCACAGTTCCAAAGCCAGCCAGGCAGGAAAGTCTGTAAGACTCCTGTCTCCAGTTAAGCACCAGAAAAGCCAAAACTAGAACTCTGGCTCAAGTGGTAGAGTGCTACACACACACACAGACACACACACAGAAAGAACTCTGGCTCAAGTGGTAGAGTGCTACACGCACGCATGCACGTGCGCGCGCGTGCGCACACACACACATACACACACACACACACACACACAAGAAAGAATAACCTTACCATGGCAAAACCTGACATAAGCAGTCAACCTCAACCATGCTATGTTATATTGAACTGGAGCCCTTGATATTAGGTGATGATGACAGCACTTTAAACATCATTTTCCTCCCAAAAGCCCGTAACCATGATGTAACCATGAGCAAACTATCAGACAAATCCCATTTGAGGGACATTCTACATAATGCCTGACCCTTGAAACTGTCGTAGTCATCATAAGAAAAATCGGAGAAACTGTTTAAGTAGTAAGAAGCCTTAGGAGTCCTCATCATTTCCTTTTTCTTGCTCTCATTTCTCTGTATTTTTTCTACATTTGTATTCGCATCAATTACTTGTGCAAGGGGTTTCATAAGTTTTATTTTTAAAGATGATGTACAGGGGGTTACACTTACATAAATCAGGTATTGAGTACATTTCTTTTTGAGCAGTGTCACTTCCTCCCTCATTTAAATGTGATGTTAATACAAAAATTAAAGTCTTAAAAAATACAAACATTCCTTATCCAAAGAGCTTCTGTTCTGGAATTTTTCTTTTGAAATAATTATGGGTGATTCACTCATAGAGTTGTGTGTCACAGAGATATGGGTAATAGTGACAAGCTAGAGATAATTTAAGCATCCATTATTAGGTATAGTATATCCCTATAATTCAGTCATGAATCAATCTTATAAGAATGTAATTCATGATTGATAGTTGAGTTGAAAAAGCAAGCCTATGAAAGATGAGCCAGTTTTATAAAAGACAGTTATAATGTATGTATAGAAGGGATACTAATTTATTTTATTATATTAATGATGATTATTTCTGGTAGATAGTGTTATGAATAGTTTTTCCTTTTATAGATATAATACTTGTTTGGTATAGAAAGTAGAAGACAGCAAAAAGGAAAAGGTTACTTTATAGAAAAAATAAAGAAAGCTGGAAACAGTTCTGTTCTAAATCCAGCAGCCTTAAAGGATTCAGTCCTAGAGGGTGATCTGAGAGTGGGTGGGACATTGGCCTGCTTGTTAGTGGGTGCTTCTTCACAGCAGGAGGTTGGGTTGGCCTGTCCTCTTCCATAGAAGCATGTTCCCACCACATAAGTCTGAGAAAATGGTAAATGGAAGTGCAAGGTTCATGGAGATCAGAGGCCATGCTACAGACCCAAGACTCTCTTAGAGACCTCTAAATAAGTCTGTAAAGTCAAAGTCAGCTGTGAGGGCCAAGAGACCAACTCAGATCTGTATTTTCTTCTCCTATAGGCACAGATCACTTATTTGGTGTTTTTTATGAGTTGTTGATTGGTTGGCTGGCTGGTTTTGTTTTTTTTTTCATCTTCTATTTCATTAAATGTTTTTCTTGATGGCTTTTGTTTAAGTAAAGAAAGTATTATCCTATGTTTCAGATTTTAAAAAATGAATCTCAGTAAACTTAACTAGTTGCTAATTATATACTGGGGAGCTAGGGATCAGGCTCACTTCCTAACCAAGTCCAGTTTCATTACAATAGACTATTTAACCTCAATATACCATTTACAAACTCTTTAAGTCTTGAGTAAATCATGTAGCCTCTCTGAACCTCAACTTTTTCTTCTATAGAATGGAAATAATAGACAGCACCCAAGCCCAGAGTTCAAGCCCCATGACCGCCCCCCCCAAAAAAAGAATGGAAATAATAATACCTACCAGAAGCAATAATAGTACCTCAGTTTCTCATATGTAAATTGGAGATGATATGAGAAGCTGTTGTTATGGTTCATTGAGATTATGCAAATTAGTTGTTTAGCACAGTTCAGGGACATTAAGTAAGCCCTTAGAATAATGGCAATTATTGAAGGAGAGAAAGCTCATTGGATAAAATATAATACAGTCTGAAGAAAGAAGAGACCTTCTCCCTGTCTTTCTCTTGAGAAGGAAGATATAATGAGACTTTTTGAAGAACCATGAAGAAATGAGGTCCCATGAGGCTTTTGCTCATGCCAAAGGTTACTGTTTAGTCTGCACTGGGTATTGATGGAGCCAGAAAAAATGTTGATGACTTGGAACATTGTCAGTCAGTCTTTGGTTGAATAGAGAAGGAATAAAGAAAGAGGCACAGGGAGCAGAGAAATAACACTGTATAAACAAGAGCACATTAATGGGCTGGGAATGTGACTTTGTGGTAGAGTGCTTGCCTAGTGTGCATGAAGCCCTGGGTTCAATTCCTCACTACCACATAAACGGAAAAAGCTGTGTCGCTGTGGCTTCAGTGGTAGAGTGCTGACCTTGAGCACAAAAACTCCTGAAAGCTTCTAAGCCCTGAGTTCAAGCCCTGATACTGACACACTTGCAAGAACAAGTTAATTAGGAATGCAAGTGAGATGCTTAGCCTTTGCCTGGTTTGGAGCTTTCCTAAATTTCACTTAACAATGCAAGGTATCCTAATTTTGCAATTGAGGAAACAGGGTTCCAGAGTTGTATTGAAGAGCTGGGACAAGAACATTAGTCTTCTCATGTTTTTCTTAGTTAACCAGAAAACTGAGAGCATTTTATCTATATTTATACTTCACAAGTTGTAACTTACAAGGTCTGATGTCTTATTGCGTAATAATCTGCTTACTTTCCACCCAGGCTATTGGGGTAGGAATGCCTCAGAGGAAGGTCTCTGTGTGGTCCATCTCCCTGGTGACACCAGTCTCATACTTGCTAGAACTACACAGCTGTTTCTTCCAATACTAAAAGCTCAAGTTCTGCTAATTAACTCCTTGTGCAATGCCTGTATGGCCTAATTTTCAAGAATACTAAATCTATCCTTTAATCCTGACTGGATCTAGCCTTCCATCCTTGTCAGTACCTCTTAATTTTTGTATTCTCTTGAGTTGAATAATCCTTTTATAATAATAATTAATTAATAGCTAAGAAATCAGACAAGAGTGATGCCAGATCAAATTAAGTTGTATTATATGCTTAGGAAAAAGAAACTATTAACCTTGGAATTCAGATTACCTTCCATCTTGTTCATTTATTAACTTCCTTTAAACCTCTGCTGCTCTGAAGCTAAAAAGCTGAACTGCTTGCCTGTATGGACTCAGTAAAACCTTGTCAGGTAGTGAAGCTTTTGTCCATCAAAATCACTTTATCAGCAGGTGTTTAGGTGCCAAGTGTGACTGAGGCTTGTGGCAGGCTTGTGACAACTCTTCAGTGTCACAGCTATCACACATCGCAAGGCAGAAAGGGATTCCTCAGCAAGTCTACTGACTCCTTAGTCCCATGTTACAGCCCCAACCAGGGAGGTTAAATCTTACAACACCAGACTAGTCAGAAGGTAGGAGTTTCCAGATCCTTTAGATAAATATTTTGGTTTTATGTTCCTGAAAAGAATTTAGAAAATAGGATGTATCTTTGTCCATTTTTTACTCCTGAAGTTATATATTAAGTTTAGATAGTTACAGAAGATGTCATTGCTAACAAATTGTGTAGTTTGTATGAGATTTGGCACTTCAGACTTAGCGTATTAAATTTACAGGCAAAAATTCATTGTATATAATAATCTAATTGGCAAAGCTAGTTCTTTTGGTCAGACCTATCCACCCTGTCAGATCAAGCCTGATTTCATTTTCTTCAATTCAGTAAGCATATTAGGACATACCTCAAGACAGCTTTTTCCTTCTGAATTAAAATCTTAGATCAGTTGACAGATTGATAAAGCACACAGTCTTGCCAAGAGTGTTTGTTGCCTGAATGAAATGAGGAATGTTTCTCACCCTGCTCTCTCATAAGATTCGTTTTAGAAGTGAGACAGTCTAAAATTGTTGCATGTAAGATTCAGGAGAGCGAGAAGTATTTAATTCTTTTTCTTTCTTTTTTTTTTAATTTGGTCCTGGGGCTTGAACTCAGCCTGGGTGCTGTCCCTGAGCTCTTCAGCTCAAGGCAAGCGCTCTACAACTTGAACCACTGTGCCACTTCCGATTTTCTGGTGGTTAATGGAGGTAAGAGTTTCACGGATTTTCCTACCCAGGCTGCCTTTGAACTGTGATCCTCAGATCTCAGCCTTCTGGATTATAAGTGTGAGCTACCAGAGCCCAGCTTATTTCTGTTCTAAAGTGGTAGTGAGGTGATTGTGAAAGTGGGAGTAGCAAAAAGAGAACCTATAGAACACAGACATGTTTTTGGAAAAGAATTAGTATATACAGAAGGATCGGTATGTTTTTCTTAGTCTTAAATCCAAGCACTTTCTAGGAAGTCATTATATGCACAGGAAATGTGTGCTGCAGTTTTAAGACCACCACTTGTAGATAGAACATAGCCACAAACTAGATTAGTCAGTGACCTAGCAGAGGCCAAGTAACAACTGCGCTCTTGTCTGTCCTTGCCAGGGGATGGACTTTCTAGAAAACTGCACATAGAAGGGTCAGAGTCAGCCGGGGGCCGGTGGCTCATGCCTGTAATCCTAGCTACTCAGGAGGCTGAGATCTGAGGATCGAGATTCAAAGCCAGCCCAGGCAGGAAAGTCCATGAGACTTTTATCTCCAATAAACCACTAGAAAACCAGAAGTGGCACTGTGGCTTAAGCAGTAGAGCACTAGCTTGAGCTGGAGCGCCCAAGCCCAGAGTTCAAGCCCCACGACCGACCAAAAAAAAGAAGGGTCAGAGCTATGGAACTCCTAGCCTTTCTATCCAATACTTGAATTTCATTAGACTGAATTGTCACTTAAAAAAAAAAATCTGCCAGCCAGGCGCTAATGGCTCATGCCTACTCAGGAGGCTGAGATCTGAGGATCGCAGTTCAAAGCCAGCCCAGGCAAAAAAATACTCATGAGACTCTTATCTCCAATTAACCACTCAAAACCTGAAGTAGTACTGTGGCTCAAAGTAGGAGAGTGCTACCATTGAGCAAAAGAGCTCTGGGACAGCACCCAGGCTCTGAGTTAAAGCTCTATGACAAAAAACAAAAACAAAAACTATCTCACACCAAGCAAAATAGTATACTATTGTATTCAAGCAATTGAAGGGAATTGGGAATAGGTACATACATATTCTGGAATGTAATGTTTCAGATTAGAACATTGGGCGTTGAGGGAAAGTTAGTGGAGGTAGATTTTGATTCAGGATAAGGAGGAGGCTCACATTCCTTATGTGTATTTCATAAACTACATAAAGCTTTTATAATAACACTGTAAGAAAGTATTGCCATGAAGAAACTGAGATTTAAATACATTTAGGAATATACTCAAGAATTTGAATCTACTCAATCTGATGACCCCAGAATCATTCCATCATGCTGCCCATTCTATAGAATACACTATTGGCCTGTCACTCTAGTTCATTAGAAGAAAATACATTTAACGTATGCTACAAAGAATCTCAATAACCTCCAGATCTCTACTTGTAAGTTTACACAGGCTGTTGGATGTTTCAGAGGAGGAGGAATACCGGAGGAGGAAGGCTGTGCTTACTTCACTTGGAGCAAGTGAAGATTTTTTTATATGATATTATAGATAAAAATCTTGTGAACACGGACTAGCTCATGTACCAGACAAGAAGGAGAGTCCAGCAGAGGTGATAATGCCTCTCCCTCCAGAGTGTCCTCACACAAGGTGAGGTAAGCTCTGTTAAAGTCTTGGTTAAAATCATTTTTCCTCATTATTGTGAAAAATAGATTATTATAAAAATATGATATTATCTTTGAAGATTGTAGTCTGATAAAATATCCTTTTTCAGCCAGGTGCTGGTAGCTCATGTCTATAATCCTATCTACTCAGGGGGCTAAGATCTGAGGATTGTGGTTCAAAGCCAACCCCGGACAGGAACATCCATAAGACTCATCTCCAGTTAACCACCAGAAAACTGGAAATGGTGCTGTGGCTCAAGTGGTAGAGCACTCACCTTGAGCTGAAGAGCTCAGGGACAGCACGCAGGCCCAGCGTTCAAGCCCCACAACAGACACACACACACACACACACACACACACAAAATCCTTTTGCTTTCTTTATCCTCCACTTCCCACTCCCAGTCCCCCCCCCCCCTTCCACCACACACACACTCCATTCTCACCTGCCTTGCCCTGTCTCCTGGGCCTGTTACATGTCCACGAGGACAGCTGCTTTTGTGCCTAACACAGAATAGTCAATCAATAAATATTTAATTGATTGAAGCAATCAATAAATGATATATCATAGTTTCAAAATCACGTTTTAAACTGTGAGATAAAGTTTATCTTTCAGGCCCAGGAATAGGTCTCCTTAAGGGTAATGAGAACAGATGTTATCAGTTAAGACATCTAACCACTTCTCTAAGCTGCGTTCTATATCTTATACTAAAGAACCTGACAACTGGAAAAGAATTTGTTCATTAATTTGATAATTCGTGACTGTTTTGGAGTAGAGATTGTTGATCTCTTTGAGATGATGTAAATGGTGGCCTTTCTCAGACAAAGAGCCACACAAACAAAATTACACGGTTTCAGTAGGTTCATGAACCTTTTAAACTGTATCTCAAGAACTAAAAAGTGATCTGAGCTTAGGGAAAGGGCACAGTCACCATGCAGCTCTCTCCCGTATGAGAAGGGAAATTGACAAAGGAACAATGCAGGCCTGCTCTGGACAGAATGCCAAAGGGGAGGGCATGGCGCTGGTTCCAGCTCTGCCTTGATTCTGTAGAGAAACTTTCATAAAAGACCCTCTGTTCCCTTTGGGGTGAGTGCCACCAAATACAGCTATAAGGACAGTTCCCTGAGCCAGCACTTCCTACATGCATCTATATCCCATGATTGGACAAGCAGCAGGAAATGGGGTGGAAACAGGCCAGAGTTTCCCATGGTAAAGGCTATTGAATTCTTTCTTCCGGCTTCTAGAGTCAGCTCACTTACCTTGTCTTAAGTGTTGCTGTTGTTGTTGTTGTTTTTACCCTCAATGGAAGTGCTAGAAGTCTCTTGCCTAAGATATTTTCCCAGATGGATGCAGCAGAGGACAGATCTTATTCCAGACACACAGAAATCCTTGTAAGAGGAGGAGATTTCAAGTGATGGCAGGGAACTCATGAACTGCAGTCCTTTTCTTTCTTCACCAGCTTGACCACTGTTCCAATCAAAACCAAGCCTTCAGTTTTAAGAACTCTTGAATTTTACATCTTTTAGAGCTTCACCCTTCATCTGGGAAATGAGGATTATAATAATTCTTATGTCCTAGGATGTGAAGAGTAATGAAAGAATAGGTAAAGAACAGTAGATTTTTTTCCTCTGCTCCACAGCAAGGATTAGTTCAAATTGGCCTTTGTTACCATTTTTAAAGACAGTGACCTTTGGAAGTGGATGAGAAGAATCTAAGGAAATGTGCTACTTTTGCCTCCTCTAAATGTGCATAGATTCACGTAGAGATGACGCTGCTATCCCCTTGAGCATGTCCCACTGCATGGACAATCTTTTCCCTGGCACCAGACATGGTCTAACTGCCTAGCTGAGGTAATAGTCACGCCACTGGGAATCTACAACTCAGTTTTGATCAATGACATCCGCAGGACTCTGATTAGGGCAGTATTGAGTGACCATTCTAGCTCTATCCCTGCCTCCCTTTCTGCTTCTTACGGCTACCACATGGCACTATTATTACATAGATAGTAGTGTTGCTACTCTTGTAGCAACAAAAAGACGGAGGAAGAGTAAATAACCACCAAACCACAGACTGTGATAAGAGCTATGAAGGAAATAAGAAAGAGGAAGAGAATAACCAGGGAATGCTGCTCAAGTAGAGAACCTTCTCTGAAAATAAAACATCTAAATCCAAGGCACTGACCCATGGCAGGAGTTGAAACCTTGGCTTTTATTCCACATGTGAAGTGCCATTAATAGTGTCTCATTATTTTTCTCTCCTAATGAGGGAGGCTTAAGGCTTAGTGGAAATCAAATTTGACTTTCACTAGCAGTTTCTTTTACAGTATTAAAAAAAATATTCCCTGCTCTTTTAAATACTTACTTGCTATCTACCAGGCCCCATGCATTTTACCAGTGTTTTTTATTTAGTAATTTAATAACCTAAGAAAGCTAAGTTTATTATCACCCTTCTTACTGTAGTCAGATGTACATTTAGAACCCAGAGAAATTAAGTCACTTGTCTATGGCCATACCACTCACTCTCAGTGGTTAGAATCTGAATCCAGATGTGTCCGGTACCATCAACCCTAGGATTGTACTGCCTCCTTTCCTGACATCTTAACTCATCTGGTTTTCCTTTTCCTTTGTAGTGGTGCCAGTGAAGAAGAGGACACATGAAGACTCATTGCTCCCTGTGGAAAATCATCCCTCCCCTGTGTGTGTGTGACAGCATGTATGTAACAGCTTCTGATGTCTGTGAAAGCTGCCCAGCAACAAACGTCTTTTTACCGGATATGTTCCCAGATCCACAGCAGGCACACATCTCTCCAAGGAACAGCAAGTTTATGTTTATTGACTGTGTGCTGCTCATACTCTTGTTATGGTAGGTCAAGGAAAGAGTCCCTTTGATCAACCTGGAGCAATTAAGAAGGGTTCTTCAAGGAACCTCTCAGTGGCTGCTTTGCACTTACTCAGGAAAGCCAGCCCCAGTAATACTGTGTAAGTCAACAGTATCACTTCATTAGGAAGGATCTGGAATAATCTTGAAAGAAAGAGGAGGTTTTTTTGCCTACCTGCAAACAAAAATCCTATTTTGTTTATATCGAAGCATGAAACAAATGAGGGCAAATGACTCATGTTGACAGTCTTTCATAGTCCAGTTCTCCAAGGTCATGCTATGAATTAGGCTGAGTGACTTGAAAATGGGGTTGGAGAAAGAGTTAAAAGCTAGAAAGATACAGATATTTTTAGTATGTGAGGTTATCCAGGACTTTAGATTCATAATTCAGTGATGTGGAAATGAAAAAAAAAAATGAAGAGCTAGAAAGGAAATGACCTTGAAGAGGTGGGGACAGGAGAAGAGGACCAAAGAAAGCTGATTAAAAGTTGAAATCAGAATACTTCTGACTTCAAATTGCTTGAGTTTCAAAAATATTCATTTAAGACAAGTTATTTGGGTGAATTCTGTAGGTTTTATGGGCTTGTCATATCACAAAAGGCTGGAATGTATATATTTATTGCCAGATGTAGGTTTTGCCAATTCCACCCCCAGGTTAGCTTAATATGGCTTACATGCAGTATAATGGATGTCTCACCACTCTGTGGCAAACTTGCTCAGTTCAGTACCAGCTCCCAGCAGAGTCTCTCATTTTATGATGACTGGAATCTTTACTTGGCACTACCCACCCACAGACCTTCAGATCATCTCTCATACCCTAGCTCTCCCATCTTTAAGTAACAGGAAGGGAGACACTCTAGAGCTGGATTTCCTGGCATTGCCCCACTCCCAAATCACAATTCCTTACGACTAAGCCTTTTAGCCCTGAAGGAAGCAGCAGATGTGACAGGAGAATACAGAGCTAAGTTCACAACACACATCTTCCTGTCAACATCAGTTTCTCCTGACAAGTGGTTTGAAGTCAGGTGATAACCTTATTTTTATATAAAACAGCTATGTTATGGACTAGAATATTCATACATATATACTATTAAGATAAAATGAAAAATTTGGAAAGCAGCTTTTGCTTGAAAGTATGTGATGTGTTCCCTCGCTTCTGAGGAATACAGAAACTACATCCAGGCAGCCTTGGAGTTGCTGGTAACCAAGGGTCTAGACTTCTAGTGCCTCTGAAGCAGAACCCAGTAGCTTGCTTTGAGGGGAATACCTCTCTCTTCCTGTGTGCCCGCCGCTTGCCTGCCTTTGACTTGTGCACTTATCACAAAGCTTTAGGGCCAGCTGGTATGTGTGCATGCAGGACAGGTCTGAGGCAGAAACAACACATGCTTTATGTAGGAGTGCTGCTTAGATCATTGTTCACATCTGTGCATGCTATGGAATGACATTCCGTTGATCTGGAAAGCATATGCTTCTAGGTTATTCTAGGTTAGTATTACCTAGCTCACTACACATATAGAGATATTGTAACAGAGAGGAGCTTGAGTTGCTGAAAAGAAAAATGATTTTATTTTTATCTGGTGTCCAACAAAGGCTGAGATAGTTTTGGTGCTTTATCTATCTGTCCACAAAAGCTGGAGACACAAGTTAAAAACCTCCAACTATATCCTACCCTAAAAGAAGGACCAACAGCCACTCTTGAGAGTTTAGGCTATCAGAAGAATGAAAAGACTTTAGTATTTGGAAGTTCATGTTGTCTTTCCCCCATAATCATTGTTTAATCTCCAAATGGTAACTTTGTATTAACAATGAGCAGATCATTGACTCTCCATACTTGATCATCTGTTATTACTTTAAGTCAGTGTTTAGAAAATCCGAGCATTTATGTGGTAGATATAAACAAAAATATAAAAATATGTGCCAACCTGTCTCAATAAATTATCTGATGTCTGTAATCCTCAAGGAAAGCACTTTTGCTTTAGCTAGAAAGGGTTTCAGATTTGCCTTGTGGGCTCCTGCTGTCTTCAGCACCTGATAAAACTTTAACCAGGGAAGCATTAAACACCACACAGCAGCTTCTGCCCAGGCTCCAAAGTTCCTGCTGGCAGCATTTGTCAGTGTAAGAACTAGGAAGCTTCCTGCAGTGGGACTAGCTTCCCACCAGAACTTGAGCATGCTGCTTGGCCTTAAGCCCCAACACAATGAGGCTTCCCTCCAGCCAGGTCAGTGAGTTAGAGTACTTAGAGTTGTATGCTCACTGGTCATAGGCAGCAGGGTTTGCAGAAATCACTAGGGGAAAGTCATTAAGAATTACAGGTAATGAATGTCCCCAGAATGAATCGGGTACTTAGAGGAATACCTGGTTCACTTCCCAATGTGGGTTTCTCCATTCTCAGAGAGACTTGTCCTTTGATATAATATCACTAAATTTGGAGCAATCCTAAAAAGTACTTGAAGTCTTAGCTCTGACATCCCAGGAAGACAATGACCTGTATTGAGGATTGCATGTGAGCCCAGGCCCTGTATTACCCTCCATTTCTTAGGTGATAAAACAATGCAGAAAGGAAATTACCTGTCTTGAGTTGCCCAGCTAGGAAAGACTGGAGCCAGTGTGGATAGTCCTTTGTCCCATGACAGAGTCCAATTAAAATATGGAGAACAAGAAAGGCTCACATTTCCCCCACTATCAATTCGTTTTCAAGAGGACATTTTGTGGCTATAGTTTGGGCTCCAGAATACATCCAAGATTGCCTTGGTCCTCAGCTTTAGCAAATGCTTAAAATAGATCTGGAGCCTGCCTGCCCAAGTTGGGGAACCTTTGTCCTTAGTGCCAACTTCCATGAATTAGCTTCTTCTTGGCCTTCATAGTGTAGAACTTTTCAGAAATTTCAGTATAAATAAAGGTGTTCTGCTCTATTATTTTAAACTTTTCTGCTGTTTCATTTTTGTGGAAACGGAAATTTCATGTTTTAGTAAACCTAGCCACAAGATCTATGTTCTGTGAGGGTGTGCCAATTCAGAGTCTTGTGAACCTAGACTCCCCTACTAATATGTCTGTACGTACACCTATATGTGAAATGACAGAGGTGATGTGTAGCAATATGCATATATGCACACATGTACACACTCACCAACAAAGCAGCCCCTCCTTGCCTTGCATACCATCCTTTGCAGAGGCTTCTTCCAATCTGATTGCCACTAAATAACTAGAGGCTAGGTGTTTACTTAAAAGAAGAGTAACTCAGTGGTTATCGGCTCCTGAAGCAACAAGCAAGGTGACAGCCATGAAGGAAATTGCACTCTGGCCCTCTTCTCAGATGGCAAGTCACATGGAAAATTTGGGTGCCCAGCCATTTTTATGACATTTCGGGCCCTCCAAGTGAGCTCGAGGGTACACCTCTAGAATTCACAATCTGTAGTAATAGCAGCAAGTCCTCCCCCACCTAGAAAATACTCTCCTGCTGATTCCTGACATTTTACCCTCACATAATAGCTCTTCAATGTGTGCTTTTCTGTAAGAAAATATGTTCTGTGTTTTCCGTGTGCTGAACACATTCAGATTTTTCTGTTTAAAAACAAAAATCTCATTACATATAAAGTCCAGCCCTTCCCTGTGAGAAAAAGCCCATAGGGAAAAGTCTACATCTCATTGATCTGCCTTTTCTGAAGCTCCCAACCCTAGTCCATTCCAAAAGCCACAGACCTGGGCAGTTTGTGGTTAAAAAAAAAAAAAGATCATTTAGAATACTGGGCACCTGCCTGCTAAGACAGAAACAGAGCATATCAGAAAGAGCAGGAAAGTGAAGATAAACAAAGACATTTGTGTATACACTGGTGCTAAAAGCACCAGTGAGCCCAGGCTGGGCTTGGTAGGACCTCGAGGGGACAGCAGATTTATACTTGATGGGAGTTAAACTTGACCAGTCTTCTTACAGTGACAGAGCACACTGCATGAGTGGATAGAACCAACCCATCCATTGTCTTCTGCATCGTCACATTCCCTCCTTAGTCATTTCCCCTTCCTCTCTTTATACCAGACTAGGGAACACTCAATCTTTCAAGGGAATTACACGTTTGAGTTAATGTTTCAGGTTATCATTTTCATACTGTAAATTATTTTGTAAGAGATTTACTGCATATCCCAGGATGTTCGGACTTGGCTCCCCTGTATATTTGGAAATCAATAAACTATTACTGGAAATACCATTTGTCTCTCTGAGTTGTGCACCAAGGACCCTCTAGGTGTAAATATTCATGATGACCTGCATACTTAGCTGTGGTAATGCTGGAGATGAGATTGTTTGGATTATTAGGTATAGGAACCTAATTTACTCCGGACTTCTCCAGAGTGCTTTAGGAAATCTCTGGCAGAAGGCAGATTAAAGTCCACTATTATATATACACATGTTTTCTCTTCCATATAGAACTAGTCTTGCCTAGATTACATTTGTGAGTGGAGTAGATTATAATGTGAAGACTATCTGGTCCAGCGTGATGTTTAAAATAACAGTTGAAACTTTGTAACTTTAGGAGAAAAATCAATTTCTAATCTTCACCTTACTTTTTCAGGGGAAAACAAGTCTGTTTAGTACAGTTAAGTCACAAAAATCATCTTTGTGGAACTTTAGAAGTACATATTTTCATATAATTGATGAAGAATGGAACTAAATTGTAAGTAACTAGGTTTCGAGTATTAGGGCCAGGTTTCATGGAACCAGGAGCCATTTTCCCACAGACCTTCAGGAGCCAAATGTGAAGATGATCAGACTGTGTGAACTAGAAAGTGCAAGCCCTGCCTAGAAGCATCAGACTGAATGTTTAGAATCCCCAAGGCTACCAGGAGGGTCTGGAAGAGATGTTATTTGTGAAGCCTGCTCTAAATTTCTTTCTATCAAATTTTATCTTCATTGAACCTTTGCAGCTGGAGACTTTAAGGACTTTGAGGAATTTTTCCAAGATGAGTGGAAAAAGTCAGGCCAGCCCAGAAAGCAGACTGCCTTCTATAGCGATCATTAGGCCCCACTTCTTCCTCTTCTTTTGCTGAGGACATTACTTCCACCACGGACAAGGCATTGTAGCTCTTGGGAGTCTTCAGTGTTTCAGCAAACCACAGTGGGTTTGAAGGCTTCTGCCTTTACTTCCTGGTGTCAGTGCCTCAAAACTGCATCCTTCAGCCCCAGTCCTTCTCATTTTATTACCTTTTCCTCAGAAAGCTACAGCTCTTTTTTTTTTTATTGATCTTTTTCTTGATCCAACTTAACACATGGTCTCATTTCCTTTACTCATAAAAAGATAAAATTGCAGCTTGTCTGGAATATCTCCCAGCCTTCACAGTGCACCAGAGGAAGGTACACCCCACAGAAAAGCAGGCTACCAGCTCTCAAGAAGAGAGGAAGACGTCACAGCAAAGAAAACAGAAACAAGTTATTAACAGGCAGCACTGACTTTCACTGCTTATTAAATATTGCAATTTGCAGTTTTTAACACATTCATTTTTCTTAACAATAATAGCTACCATTTAGTGAGCTCTGTCTGGGCTAGGCACTCTCCTGGATGCTTTTCACATCTTATTTAATTCTCATAGCACTAATACCATCATCCCTCAATTTACTGCTTGGGAATCATATTCAGACAATTAAGTGCTATGACCAAGGTACTTTAATAAGCGGAAACTAGGATTTAAACCTAAGTCTACAATTTCTGTTTATCTCTCCTAGCCATGCCGATACTACCTTGTACTGAACTGGCATCTCTCCCCAACTTTACTCCCCAAGCAGTATGTCCTTGGAACAGATGAGTACAGTATACAGTGAAGGAAGGAAAGCTAAAGATAGCAATGAAATCCTCATCTAGCCTGGAACTGTACTTACAGGAGAGAACTATTTGACTTGCTTTACCATCTTTATTCCAAAGCCATAAATAATGTGGCTTCTTTTGCTATGGTCTTAGAATTTCAAGTTAGCCAGCTTTGACACTTGAGACCAATTTAATTAAACATCTTCAAGGTAGCTCCCACAACTGGACATTGGTGATAGCTTCTTATTCCTAAAAAGGGATGGCAAATAAAGCTACTTTAAAGTCCCTTGTCAGGTTAACTGTGATGGCCACCAAACACCATTCGATACCATATACCAAATGGTTCCCAACCTTCAAGCCATTTTAGAATTCAGTAGCAGCTCATCTACCTCGTGTTCAGCCATCTGACTGCTTCACATGTCTATCTTACCCAAACCTAAAATCCAAATAAATGTTTTGATAATGAGTAGTTGGATAGAACTAGAAAAAGCTAAGCAGAAATTCAGCCCACTCAAAAATGTCTGAAAAGTAGGAAGCAATCAAGCCCTCTGACCAGTTGAAATAAACACTGTAAAGCAAACAGGTAAGACACAGGCTGCCCATCAATTAATCAGATACCTATCATATTCTTTACACACAATTTTTTAATGTTTCATTATCTGGTTTCCAAACCTACAGCATATTAAAAGTAAGGGAAACTGGCTGCTGGTGGCTCATGCCTGAAATCCTAACTACTTGAGAAGCTGAGATCTGAGAATTGAGGTTCAAACCCTGTACAGAAAGTCCATGAGACTTAACTCCAAATAACCATCAGAAAAATGGAGTGACATTGTAGCTAAGGTGGTAGAGTGCTAGCCTTGAGTGACAAGGACAGCTCCCAGGCGCCACAACAGGAAAAAAAAAAAAAAAAAACAGGGAAATAGACTTCCAGAGAAAGTAGTCAAGGAAGAAAAAGGCATGGCAACAAAGATGACAAAAATATTGAGTGGAAGCTGAGCCAGTGGTTCATGCCTATAATCCCAGCTATTCAAGAGGCCAACATGCCTGTAATCCTAGCTATTCAGGAGGCTAAGATCTGAGGATCACAGTTCAAAGCCAGCCCAGGCAGGAAGTGTGAGACTCTTACCACCAATAAATGACCAGAAAACTGGAAGTGGTGCTGCAGCTCAGATGGTAAGAGTGCTTGCCTTGAGCTGAAGAGATTGAGGGACAGTGCCCAGGCCCAGAGTTCAAGCCCCATGATGGACAAAGAAAAAAAAAAAGAGGCTGATATCTGAGAATTGAGATTTGAATTCAATCCAGGAAGGAAAGCACATGAAGCTCTTATCTCAGTTAACCAGGTAAAAGCTAAAAGTAGAGTTGTGGCTCAAGTGGTAGAGCTCCAGTCTTGAATGAAAAAGCTAAGTGACAGCACCAAAGCCTAAGTTCAAACTCTGGAACCACCACAGAAACACACATACACACAACAGTTTAGTGGACAAAAGAGCTCCAAAAGTCCTGTTTTATTGGGACATTTAATTCCAAAATAGCATTGCTGTATCATAGGACAACGTAATTATATCCGAAATAATGACTCAGCCACCACACATACAAATTATTCTCAGAAGAAGGCAACCATTTGGATAATAAGCATTTCAGAAATGTTCATAAGTGGTAAAAAGCAAAGCAAAACAAAACCTCCTAGGGATTAAAAGAAATAAATCTTTGACAATCCAGAACATTTAGCTAAACAATATATGAACCTCCCCAAGCTAAGGTTTTATTGTTCCATGAACCTCTTGTGCTTAGAGTTTTTTTTCAAGTTATAAGTGACTTTCATGCTACAGTGCTTTGCATATAATGGCATGAACAATGGAAGTGCCAAGTTTTCAGTGTGATGAATAAAACTAATAACCAGAATACAGGTCAAATTCTGTGACAACAAATACAGCTACTATAAAAGCCATTTTAAGCATCTCTATTATCTCTAAGCCCTTGTCGATTGCCCATTTATTTTAGGCAATAGTTATTACAACAAAATTGGAATATAATAAAAAGAACTGGCCCCTCACAACAAGTTGGGTGTGACACAATTTAACCTGTAATAATAGATTCTTACTTGTATTTCTCCAGCTCTTTACTGGAAAAGGAATATATCTTAGGTTGACACAATAGCAGCCTAGAAAACTGGTGGGCAATTTGTTGCTAGGAAAAGGAAGAACTCAATAAAGCAAAGCAAACATGAACTTGTGTGGCGATCTCTCCCTAGGAAATGTGGTTTAGGGCCACTTTTGAGCTTAATCTATGTTAGAGCCATCAACCTAAGAAAGCTTACTTCGAATAGTGAAGTCAAGCCCTAAATGAAGATGTGATTTCTCACAGTTCATTGAATGTTTTATGATAAACCTGGCCCTAATCTGATCACCCTAAAACTAAAATAAAATCTGGAGACACATGACTACAACTAGCTTTCTCCCATAATGTACTGTTTCCAATGCTGTATGATTCTAAAAGCACACATCACACCAGTTATTCTAGAAATAGTCTACTAGTTGCATACGTGTATACAGACAAGGATTTTTTTTTCCTATGCCTAGCCTTTTGCTAATAGTGGTGATGAATTTTGCCATTTGCAAATATATCAATATCAATCTAACCATTTTCCCTTCTTTTTTAGTCTGCATACATTATTTTTACAAGAGCCCACTTTCCTCATGTGTACAAATTCATCTCAGTTAATTTTCACTCATTTCCTTTTTGTTATCTTTAAGTAGTTGTACAAAGGGGTTCCTATGCAACATGTCAGTTTATAATGCATTTTGTTCATCATTCTCCCCCATCCCTTCCAACACCAATCTTTCCTTCCAGTCTTCACATCTTAATTTTTTTTTTTTACTTCATTGCAACCAACATTTTGTAACACCTACAATAACAGAAGTGGTTAAATCCCAATTCATTTCAAAACAGTACAATCAGCAATAGGAAAAGGATGGAAAGGGAAGGAAATGGTCCACATTTTGCCAATGATAATGCCTGGCTCAGGCCCCAGATTCACATCTTACTCCAAAGAAGTTCATAAATTCTACACACTGCTCCACCTAGGAGGCAGGAGAATCTCAGACCTCCCCTTGCGATGAGTGGGCTGGGGAAGGCATGCTATTACAGGATCTGTTCACCTCTGTTTACTTTCTTCCCTAAGCCAGGACGTAGTAAAACATTTATGTGTCCCAGGCCAGGTGATCAGGTTGAGAAGCAATTGATTGCTTGGCTTGGCTCTTGAAAACATTCAGTCCAAGTATCCAGCTCAAGGGTGGCCGTTGGCTACACACTATTTTTATTAGGACATCTGGAGATTAGAGGTGTTAATTGGGAGTAACTTTCCTGTATTTGGTTTCTTCCCACACATTATACAGCCTTTTGGAACCAAGTAGATGGCTTTATCCGAGGTCCCACAGTCAACTTTTTCCAGAACTATGAGAGAGGAAAAAGACTGCTCTTTTTTTGGGGGGGGTGGGGGTCCGGTCGTGGGGCCTGAACTCTGGGCCTGGGCGCTGTCCCTCAGCTCTTCAGCTCAAGGCTAGCACTCTACCACTTAAGCCACAGCGCCACTTCCGGCTTTTTTCTTTTTGCTTATGTGGTACTGAGGAATCAAACCCAGGGCCTCAGGCGTGCAAGGCAAGTGCTCTACCACTGAGCCACCTTCCCAGCCCAAAGATTGCTCTTAGCTTTAGTGGTGGTAGTTGTGGTAGGAGGGCCAAGAGGGTGGTTAAGGGTAAAGATCATAAACATTGATAATATTTTCCCCTTATAAACTGTATTAGAGCTTGTAAAAGTATAGTCATTCTATTGTGCTGTAGAAAATTCATACCTATTCCTCCTGTATAATTGTATTTTGGTAACTGTTACCAGGCTTCCCGTACTGTGCCCTTCCTAGCCTCTTGTGCCCACTGCTCTACTCTACTTCCAAGAGAGATGAACTTGTTGGTTTCTATCTCTGAGTGAGAACATGAGGTATTTGTCTTTATTTGGCTTTAATGTTTTTAATACAATTTCTCCCAATTCCATCCATGATAGGCTTTATTCTTTTAATGGCCAAATAATATTCTGTTGTGTCTATAAACCCAAAATCAAGTTACTACTCATTCCCTACAAATAAGTATAATTGTTAAATAAGTCAATTAAAAGTTAAAAATGATGCTGGGCTACAGGAGTATTTGCCTTGTAATCCCAGCACTCAGGCAAGTGGATTCTGAGTTCAAGAACAACCTAGGCTACATAGTGAAACCCTGTTTCAAAAACTCAAAACCAAAAACAACAATTAAAAATGAGCATTTTTTACACCATTAAAAAAATTTCTAGCCGGGCGCTAGTGGCTCACACCTGTAATCTAGCTACTCAGGAGGCTGAGATCTGAGGGTCTTTGTTCAAAGCCAGCCCAGGCAGGAAAGTCCATGAGACTCTTATCTCCAATTAACCACCAGAAAACCAGAAGTGGCGCTGTGGCCCAAGTGGTAGAGCACTTGCCTTGCGCTGAAGAGCTCCAGGACAGCACATAGGCCCAGAGTTCAAGCCCTATGACCAACAAAATAAATAAGTCATTATGATTTGCAAACCAGAGGCTTATGAGCCATTTTCCCAACTATTTTCCCTGGAAGACATTGGTCTGTCTGATTAAATCAAGGCACTCTTTTTGAGAGCATACTTAGCTTAATAATACTTTCCTGTTACTTACTCCAAACAAGATTGCCTGTTAAAGAAAATGAATGGACATGGAAGAATTATGTTACGTGAAAAAAGTCAGAGGGACAAAGGATGCATGTTTTCTCTTATATGTGGAAGTCAGATCTAAATTATAAAGATGGAAATAGATACAGGATCATATGCACATGTATACATGAACATTGAAGTATGGAATAAGCAGGGGAGGATTCCAATGATGGAACTCCTTTGAGTAGCTAACTTACCTTTTAACAAAATGAATACAGTATTAGAAAGATGACATGTATGTTGTTGGGAGCAGTGAGGCCAAGGGGTGGGGAAGACCAATGAAAAGAAAAGGGGTAGGTGAACACAGTCAGAATATTTGATATACATATGTGAGAAAGGATGGGTTTGGGAAATATGGGGGAGAATGATGGAAGAGGTGACTTTGATCAAGATTCATTGTACTCATAAACTGACATGTTGAATTGAAACCCTTTTGTACAACTACTTACAGATTTTTTTTAATAAAAATAAAAAAGAGGCTGTGATGGTGGCTCAGTAGTAGAGTGTTTGCCTCGCATGCATGAAGCCCTGGGTTCAATTCCTCAGTATCACATAAACAGAAAAAGTCAGAAGTGGTGCTGTGGCCCAAGTAGTAAGAGTGCCAGCCTTGAGCAAAAAGCAGCTCAGGGACAGTGCCCAGGATCTGAGTTCAAGCACCAGGACTGATTTAAAAAAAAATAAATAAACATAAAAATAAAAAAGAGCCAAGTGCTGGTAGCTCATGCCTGTAATACTATCTACTAAGGAGGCTGAGATCTGAGGATCACGGTTTGAAGCCAGCCCAGGCAGAAAAGTCTGTGAGACTCTTATCTCCAATTAACCACCAGAAAACCAGAAATGACACTGTGTCTCAGAAAGTGGTAGAGTGCTAGCCTTGAGCAGAAAAGCTCAGGGACAGTACCCAAGCCCTGAGCTCAAGCCCCACCACCAACTAAATATATAAACAATAATAAATTTTAAAAAAGATTGCCTGTTAAAAACCCTCTCCCTCCCCTAGAGTATGAGGGCAAGACATGTACAGGAAGAATTAGGTCACTGGAGGTCTGCCATTTCTGAGGTGGTGAGAAAATCCCGGTGGCATGTTTATGCCCCTCTTGATAGCCAAGCCCAGGGCATTCTTTTATATTGTTCTACTGAGGCCCATCAGTGCCCTCCGAGAAGACAATTTCACAATGAATAACTTCCTAATAATCCCTGGAACAGTCCCATGAAGACACACAACTGTTGCCTACCCTCCAGCCTGGCACACTGTCAGATGGCAGCCTTGCAAAGCAAATCAGAGGCCTGGCCTAGTTCACAGGCAGGCAGAAGTGATCCAGAGTTCACTGCTCTTCATCCACCCACCTCTGTCCTCCGCGCCTCCACCTTCTCTTCCGTCTCTCCATCTGGAAACCATGAGCCTCATGGATTCCAGGCACAAGTTCTCAGATTTCAGATGCTTAGGAAATTTCTCAGCTTGGGTCATTCTAAGTAAGAGTAAGAGAATTTGATTTAGGAGGGGGAAAAAAAAAAACAGATCCTTCTTTGCAAAAGAGAAAATAAATAAGGTGTGGTGTATATTCATCCCCTCATCAATTCACCTCCCAAACCACACACACTGTTGAACCTCAAGAGAAGTCCTCATATTCCCCCCTGGGAGGCAACAGAATGGAAAAACAAAATCTCTGCTCATAAAAACACACTTTTCTCCCTTCTATGGTATAAACACAACTGGCATCAGATAATGCGATGTAATTGATTTTGCGTGTGTGAGTGGGAGAACAGAAAGTCCCTAGAGAGTAGACCTAAAAGTAATGGAATGAACTAAAAAGCAAAATTTGGACAATGTTGTTGGGCAATCCTGTTAACATGATGAATCACTTAACCCTCGGGTTGCATCTCTAGGATGAAAGAGCAATGTGTAGGCTTCTGTCTTTGGAAAATGGAATGAGCCTGCTCTTTGATGCTGCTCTTGATACTATGTTTTAGAAGCAGACAGATTTGGCTCCGCTAATTCTGAAAAATTAAATGAGAAGACCACAGGACTTAGTACAGTGACTGTCACATAATAAGTACTTTAAAATAAGGGCAGCTGTCGGGTGCCAGCAGCTCACACCTGTAATCTTAGCTACTCAGGAGACTGAGATCTGAGGATCGAGTTTGAAGGCACCCTGGGCAAGAAAAGTCAATGAGACTCTTATCTTCAATTGACTTTCAGAAAACCGGAAGTAGAACTGGGCTCAAAGTGGTAGAGCACTAGCCTTGAGCAGAAAAGCTGAGGGACAGCACCCAGGCCTGAGTTTAGGCCATAGTACTGACACACTGTATCAGTCATCAAAATGGAGATGTCCTAGGGATGTGGTAGAGGAAGGTTGCCCTTAGGTTGTCCCATATTGGCCTACTGTGCTCTGCCTTTACATCTTCCTTCCTGGTCCTCTCTACTACATCACCCAGGTATAGATCAGTTATAACTGCCTCATTATCATACACCTTTTTTTATTCATTCATATCTGCAACTTCTAAGGATGTATTATAGTAGTACTGCTGACCAAATTACCTGACACAGAGTAGCTGGATGCTAGTGGCTCACGCCTGTAATCCTAACTGCTCAGGAGGCTGAGATCTGAGAATGACAGTTCAAAGCCAGGCTGGGCAGAAAGGTCTCTGAGATGCTTATCCCTGTTTAACCAGAGGGGAAAAAACCTTCAGAAGTAGCAGAGTGGCTCAAGTGGTAGAGCATCCGCCTTGTGTGAAAAGGCCAAGTTTCACCATGAGGCTCTGAGTTCTGGCCCCAGTGCTGGCATACTTGTGGACTTACTTGCTAATATGAAGATCCAGAATTACTCTACGGATTCAGAAAACAAGAAGACAGGTTTAACTCCAGCATCCAAAGCAGACAGCACCACCAGAAGATACCTGCTTTCCCCGGGAAGACAAAGAAGATCGGTGAGAAACATAACTCCCATTCCTGCTCTGCGCTGATAACTTGTGCAGCCTTCGACAGGCCATGCTCCTAAGATGAGGGGTAGAGTCAGCCAGGTTGGAGGATTCTCCATTCTATTCCAGCTCTGATGTTGTAAGGGCTTAGCAAAGTGAGAAACGGTGGAAGGAACAGGAAGATGCTTCTGGGAGATTCAGTGCTTGCTTTTCCTCTCCATGTATGGGAATGTACATATGTTCATGTGTCTGTGTCCATGTGTGGGCATACAGGGGTAAGAACAGACACAGGCATGTACATAAGTGTCTTGGTGCATGTGTATGTGTGCATGTGTTGTGTGCACATGTACACTGAGGCTGTATCAGGAGAACTAGATTTACATGTGCACTAACAGGAGACCAGTGTTTCCTCAAATCTCTGCTAGCCATGAATATGCATTGACAAGATGAAACAGGCTTCCTCCCTCTGCCATAGAGGGGGCTTTTAGAATGTCCTGGTAGCTGGGCACTCGCTACCTGTAATCCTAGCTACTCAGGCTGAGATCTGAGGATCGAGGTTCAAAGCCAGCCTTGGCAAGAAACTTCGTGAGACTCTTTTTTTTTTTTGGTCAGTTATTAGGTTGAACTCAGGACCTAGGCACTGTCTGCTCAAGGATAGCACTCTACCACTTTGAGCTCCAGCTCTACTTTGGGTTTTCTGATGGTTAATTGGAGATAAGAGTCTCACTGACTTTCTTACCCATGCTGGCTTTGAACCATGATCCTCAGACATCAGCTTCCTGAGTAGCTAAGATTACAGATGTGAGCCAGAAGCCACCAGCTTCCAAGAAACTGTTACCACCAGTAAACTACAAAACAAAACCAAAACTGGAAGTTTTGGTAGCTCAAACTGGAAGCTCAAATGGTAGAATGCTATCCTTGAGCAAAAAAAAAAAAAGAAAAAGAAAAAGCTCAGGGACAGCATCCAGGCCCTGAGTTCAAGCCCCAGGATTGGCAGGGAGGGAAAAAAAATGTCCTGGTGCATTGGAGAACTTCAGTGTGACCATTTTCTGTGTTTCTCACGTTCCAAGGAGCCATTTTAGGAAACGCTGATTTGGAAAAGAGTCCAACTCAGCTTCCATAACTGGTGAGAAAACTGAAGCCCAAAGGGATCTGATGATGTGGCTACTGGGAAACCTGACCTCTGATCTGGATTTAGCCCTTGAGTCCCGGAAGTCTTGTTTAGTGACTCCAGCCCCCCTGTAGTCATTCCAGGAGTGCCCAACGCTCTTCCTTGATTCTGGTGGTTAGCATCTATCTGCTGGGCTGGGGGTCTATGCAGAGAACGCTGGTCTGTGTGAGTGCAACCGTCTTGTCTTCTGCTAATGTGGGGGCACAGCTCTGACTGCTCTGCCTCCCTCGCTTAACCTCCCCTCTCATTTGCCCTCACCCTCCTTTCTCATGTCCCCTTCCCCCTCCCTCCTGGTTGTCTTTTCCAAGCTACACTCTGCGGTGACCTACTCTTGCTGTGGCAAATGAAGGCAGTTGCTGGCTGTTGGCTGGAGATCCTGACCCAGTGGGACCCTGGGAAGGTCTTCTACCTTGGCAGGCCTCTTCCCAATTAGGAGTGACATCCATTTTCTGGACAAGGAAACTGAGGTCTAAGGTCATGGAAGATGGGAGCTGGTGTTTTCCTCCAAGAGAGCTGACTACAAGCCTTCTCGGGTGCCTTCTCTTGCACACATTAGCCTTGACACAAAGCCCTTGGAGGTGGGGAAATCAGTGCGTAAGCAGCAGCATGCGGGTGGGGGGCACGGGTGGGAAATACAGACAGTCACACCAGAAAGAATGTTGACTTGGAACCCCTCCAGACTGCAATTCTTTCAACATCAGGTCAGCATGTATTTAAAGGAGAGGGTAGCAGTAGGGGGAAGGTCATTAGAGCTGTGCCCCTGCCGGCGTACCACACTCAGAAACAAAAGACCCCTTTTTAGAAGACCATTTATGACCATCTGTTGTTATTCTAGCTTCTCCTTCTAAATGGCTTTCTAAATACTTCTTTGCAGGGAAGGCCACACAATGTCGATCCTGGAAGGCATTCCCGGAAGTAATTTCTACCACCTCCTGCCAGCTCTTCCCAACCCTAACATGTCATGTGCCATGTGCGTGGGTGTGTCAGGCTGGTGATTTAGTGAGGATCCCACTCCTCCTGTAGAGAGTGTGGGTGACACCCAGATCACAGCACTCCCCATGTGGTCCTGGGCTGTCTGGCTCAGAGGTCATGCCCTTCCAAGCAAGGAGAGACAGGAGCGGTATTTTCTTAGGAGATTATGAGACCCACTGGAATGTCACAGAAGGATTTAGCGGCGATAAGGAATAAATATCCCCATTTGCTAAGACAGCTGTCTCTCCTCCTGCCTCCTCCCTCTCACCCCTTCCTCAGCTTCCTCCTGTCCTTTCTTTCCCAGAGACAAAGAGCACCAACCAAAGCAGACAGTACACACGCCTGGCAGAGCTATTGCCTGAGAGGGGCCCAATTCTCACTGTGAGGTTTCACCTACCAAAAAAAAAAAAAAAACCCTGGTTCTTAGAGATGGATGTCAAGTGTGGCCTGGAATTGGGTCAACCTACCATCCATCTCATGGGATGGACATAACAGAACACCAAGATGAACTGTTCATTGGATTAGAAAAAATTAGAGGTTAAATAAACGAGGTTGATTGGGCTACATAAGGTTACATAAGCTGGGTACTGGTGGCACAAGCCTGTAATCCTTGCTATTCAGGAGGCTGAGAACTGAGGATCAATGTTTGAAAGCCAGCCTGGGCAAGGAAGTCTTTGAGACTTATCTCCAATTAACCACCAGAAAACTGGAAACAGCACTGAGGTCAAAGTGGTAAAGCACTAGCCTTGAGTGAAAAAGCTCAGGCCCTGAGTTCAAGCCCCATGACCAAATAAATAAATAAGAGGTTGCATAGACACAGCTGAAGAAAAGTCCTTTTATGATCTTGAACTTGGGCCTTTATATCAGAAGTAAACTCAAATATTTGTTGATGAAGACTGAAGACGATGATATTTCCAAAAGGAAGCTTCTAATTGGCTTCTTTTTCTGAGAGGAATGGCCAGCTTCACACACCAGGCCCTGGGTTGTCAAACCAATCTGAAAATAGAACTGGAATCGCTTTGAATGAAATAATGGCAGCACAGATTCTGAATCAATCTGCTGGGGTCTGTTACTTTAAGCAAGTAGCATGTAGGCTCTGTGCTCCATTCTCTCATCTCTAACTTGGGAATAATAAAACTTGCATTGGGTGCCAGTGGTTCATGCCTGTGATCCTAGCTACTCGGGAGACTGATATTTGAGGATCATGGTTCAAAGCCTGCCCAAGCAAAAACAAAGAAAAAAACCCATGAGACTCTTACCTTCAATTAGCTACAAAAAATAGTTGGAACTGGAGCTATGGCTCAAGTGGCAGAGCACTCGCCTGAAGCAAAAAAGGTCAGGAAGAGTGCTCAGGCCCGAGGATTGGAGGAGGGGGGAGAACTTTCAACCTTGAATTGATGAAATCAAATGTAATAATGCTAAGCACATGGTAAGGCCTCCAAAGAACAAAGTACTCACAGGCATAAGTAGTTCACATCTTTAAAGCTAGGTACTCAAGAGGCTGAGATCTGAAGATCCTAATTAGTTTGAAGCTTTCCCTGGGCAGAAACATTCATGAGACACTAACACCAAAAGCCTGCAAATGGAGCTCTGGTTCAAGTAGTAGAGTACCAGTCTTAAGCAACAAAGCTCAAAGACAGCACCCAAGGTCCAAATTCAAGGCCTAGTACTGGCACAAAAAATACAATCCTTATTACCAATATTTACATTATTATAAATCGACAGTGTCAAAATACTATTTCACAGGGAAATTTGGTGATATCCAATACCACTTTTAGAAATCTTTTAAAAAATTATCTTTCAGTAGTTGTACAAAGGAGTTGGCATTTAACAAAGCAGTTTGTGAATACCATATATCTTGATCAATGTAAGAAGACAAATGGATCCGCTTTTGCTTATGAACACTCATGAAGCATTGCTTTTAAGGACAAAAGTGTGATAATGACCTAAATATGCATCCACAGGGGAGCTTGCTATGCATCTTAATAGTCCATCCATGTGGATTTTTTCTGGTGTCAAGAATCACTAATGAAAGGTTAGGGGAGGAGCTTCTCATTGCAAGCCCAGCCCAGCCTACATTGCTTCTGAGAATCATTAGGCTTCTGCCTTTACATCAGCAACCGCAGTGTTCCTTCCTGCAATCACACAATATTCTCTTGGATGCTAATGAGAGGATGATTTTTTGTTTTCCTGGGAAAAGTGGATTTGTATCACTCAGGCCAAACGCAAGAGGCACAAGCCCTGAGGAAGAAGAGGTCAAGGAGCTTGGTTGAAAGATATTCTAATACCAAGGAATGGCACCATCTTCTTACTGTGTACTTTAAGCCATAGAACCATCGGCCAAATGAATTAAGACCCTGACTTTTGGGTCTTAGCATGAGCAGCCATCTTCAGTGTTTTTTATATGAGAGAAAGAAGAAAAGGTCATCTGCTGGACCATGCTAAAGCTATTCCTCATTAATCCCCAACCCCAATCTTTGATCTTCTCCCTGGGGTTTGTTTGCCCATTCCTTCCTGTCAAAAACACTAGCTTTGGAGTGGGGCTGGTTCCTCTGTCACTGTTTAACCTCATTCCTGTTACTTCTGACTGATACCAACCAGAAGCCCTCAAGAGCCCTGTCTCCTAAAGAAGTCGTTGCTTTCTTCTGAGGATATCATGTACGTTCCTTCTTGCTATTCTTTGTCTGGCCTGTGCATCCTCCCCCACCCCCACCCCCCTCCGAATCCTAAGTTGTCTTATGGGGGCAGACCCTATTTTAGTTCCATTTTATGAAAAGAGAGTACAGTCTGCAAGAAGGGAAAAAAAAGATGTGGCTCACAAACTCTTCCTGTTTTTACAGTAATCCCCTTAAAATAGCCTGGAGCACAATACTTGCCCTCCATCCTTCCTTGTCCCTCCTTGCATTTGAGAGGTAACGCTGGGGAGAAAGGCTCTACGCCCCCTAGAGGTTAAAGTATACAATTTGCAATGACTATAAAAGCATGTTGGAAAAATGAAGTGCTACACTACAAGCTATGTGCAATGAATGAAGCTTGTGGGGACAGGCCGAGCTGAGCCCTCTCTGCACTGATCAGAGATTGTGATCACCAGTTCTCCCTTAAGAACCATTTCTATCATAAGTCATGTCCAACCTTCTTGATCTCATTTCTGTAACTATTCACAGGGGGAGGAAATCCTGACTCCCTGACATCGGAGTTCTTTCCTTAGCCAATTCCTTCATTAGTAAAGTGTTCCGCTCCTCCCCCCCATGCAGTACCAGATGAGGCCAGCAGGGGTCTGACATTAGTTGCTTTTAACGAAAACTGACTGGCACTCCACTGTAATGGCTCTGTGAATGAACTTGAATGAGGAGCTAACAGCCATGGTTGAAAGAGCAGATCTCATAGGTATAAATAATGCATCCATCTTTGTAGTGAAACTATGAACAGCCCAGCCCACAGGGCATCGATTTTCCTTATCCACAATGAAGTGCTTGGTTTAACCCAGTTTTCATGTTTACACAGAAAATACATTCATAAAGAAGGCTGCCCAAGTCCAGGAGATTCGAGTTCAGACTTCTGTCTGAGATGAGACATCAATTTTTGTTTGGTCTCAAAAGAAGATGCCACAAGAACCAAAGGTGACAGTCCAAAAGCAAATGAAATGTTTTATTGTAAAGAAAAATACATTTTAGTATCTTGGGGTCATTCCACATTAAAATGATGTGCTCAAATCCCATTTGAACATATTTTTTCTGTGGATGAGTGTTAGTAACATTAATCATTAATGCTCTCCAAGTTTAAAAATATCCATTCACATACATTACCTCATCTGGTTGTGTGTGTGTGTGTACCAGTACCAGGGCTTGATCTCAGGGCCTGGTACATTTGTCCAGCTTTCTTGCTCATATCACTATTTGAATCATACCTCCAGTCCAGAATTTTACTAGTTCATTGGAAATGGATTCACATGGACTTTTCTGCCCAGGTTAGCTTTGGGAACCTTAATTCTCCAGATTTCAGCCTCACGAGTAGCTAAGATTACAGGTGTTAGCCACTAGCACCTGGCACATCTATTCATTTCTTACAAGGAATAAAATTTTCCTCTCATTTTGTGGCCAAGGAAAGTGAGAGTCAGAAGAATGATGAGAGTTGCCTGAAATTGCACAGCGAGTAGAGGCAGAACTGGCAATTTTCCATGCCAACAAAGCAATTAAAGGACTTCACCATGTGCAAACATTTATATAATGTAGACCCATTATAAATTGTACTTTTGCAGTAATTAGCCTGATTTTACTTATTAGCAACTATTTATATCTTGTTGCCATGCTAGACAGTCATGCTGTCTAAATTACGAAATGTATGCTTTTCAACAAGTACACATTCTTTTGCACCACATAGCCATGTTCTGTGTTCTGCTCCTCAAAGAGATGGTAGGAGCTGTAGGAGCTGGGTGCCGGTGGCTCACTCCTATAATCCTAGCTACTCAGGAGGCTGAAATCTGAGGATCACAGTTCCAAGGCAGCCCCAGCAGGAACATCCTTGAGACGCTTATCTCCAATTGACCACCAGAAAACTGCAAGTAGTGCTGTGGCTCAAGTGGTAGAGTGCTTGCCTTGAGCTGAAGAGCTCAGGGACAGTGCTCAGGCCCAGAGTTCAAGACCCATGAACCCCCCCCCCCATACACACACACAAAGAGATGGCAGAAAGCATTCAACCATTCTATGTGCAACAGGCTTCCTCAGAGAAACTCAGGCTGTACTCATCATCATAAGAACCTGAAATGCTAGATACCATTACTATTATAGATAAGGAGCTGGGCAGAGAGGCTAGCTTGCCCAAATTCACACAACTACACAGTGCTAGAGCTGAGTTATTTTGGTTTTGGTTTTGGTTTTGGTTGGTCATGGGGCTTGAACTCAGGGCCTGGGGCCCTATCCTTGAGCTTTTCCACTCAAGGCCAATGCTCTATCACTTTGGGCCACGGCACTACTCCTGGTTTTCTGATGGCTAATTGGAGATAAGAGTTAAATGAACTCTCCTGTCCAGGCTAGCTTTGAACTGTGATCCTCAGATCTTGGCCTGCTGAGTAGCTAGGATTATAGGAGTGAGCCGCTGGCATCTGGCTCCAGGAGCTGAGATTTGAACCCAGTTAGTCTGGCTCCTACCATGCTCACAGGCATTACAGACACTAGTTTTCATAGATAATGTCACAGAAAAGACTGTAACTTTTTTTTTTCCAGGACAGTGTGAGAACTAACTGAAAAGGAATATGTTATTATTGGAGAATAAAAGATTCATGTTACAGGCTTAAAAAACATCAACTTCAAGCCAGGCACCTGGTCACACATAACTAGCTACTCAGGAGACAGAGATATAAGGGCCTTAGGTTCAAAGATAGCCCAGGCAGAAAAGCTTATGAGACTTATTTCAAATTAACCAACCAAAGGCCAGAAGTGGAGGAGGTGGCTCAAGTGATAGAGTGCCAAGCAAGAGCGCAAGGCCCTATGCCTTACTACACCTACACACACACACACACACACACACACACACACACACACACACACACACACACAAAGAAAAATGGAGGCAAATTCAAGGCAGATTCAGAGAGACTTCATAGACGGTGCTGTGGTTTTGATACCAACCACCTGAGCTGGTTGATAACCAGCTGCTCTGGTTATCTTAGAATCTTGTGTCATTTCCTCTCCTCCTTTAATTAGAACGTTTAATGGCTACAGATACAATTAAGAGAGGGCACTTTGAGTGGTCTCAGTCCATCGTATGGACTGAGAGCCTAATGTGTGCCTGAATTTTGCAAATCAGCTCTACACCAGTAACTTCAGGTTGACTAAGACGTGTCTGCACTCCCTGCATGCAGGCAACCCCCTTCCTGGGGTTTCTATAACCTGGCCCCACCTCTCAGGTCCAGGGCTGGCCTGATTGGCATGAGGGAAGTCTCACCCTTCTTGACATGAGTGGTTCAGAAGTAAGCACGGTGAAGACTTCTGGGAAATTTTCTCTCTCTATAAAAAGTCATGATAAGGTTCATCCTCCCTTACCACCACCCCCTCTCTCTTCCAAAATGGAAGCTGCAAAGCCACTTGGGACTGGGGCTGGAGACTAGAGCTTCAAAACAGAGGCAATGCAGCTTCTACCCAAAGTTCTCCAGCTGATATAGGCTCCAGTCCTACCAGCAACCACACTAGGGAAATCTTGCACAAGAAAGACAGATTCCACCCAGCCCCCCTTTCCTGTGTCTAGATTTAGCCATAGACTGTCTGAATTAAGAGATGGAAGGTTCTGGTGGATAATTGAAATTCACAAACACCTCCATCATACTTGACAGCTTTGACCTTCTCTCCTGATTGGGTATTAATAAGTTGGAAATACAAGACACTAAAGTTTAACCCCTTCTCCCTGCCTTAACCCCAACCAAGAGTGGAAAGTAGAATTTATTCAAAAGGCACAGAAAGGCTGAACAACTTCAACCACCTTACCTTTACCTATATTAGCTCCTGATATGTTTTATATCTACATATGTATATACTTATATACAAATATACATATATGTATGTTTTATATGTGTATATATACATATGTCTTATATATACATATATGCATATTTGATATAGTATAAATGTGCATGTATGTATGCATGTGTGTATACACACACACACACACACACACACACTAGGCCTTAAACTCAGCATTTACCAGTCGCTGAACTAGTGCTGAAATGAGGCATGCCTTCAGCTCTGTTTTTTGCTGGTTATTTTGGAAATGGAGTCTCACAGACTTTTCTTTTTTTGGGGGGGGGGGGGGGGGGGTCCGGTCATGGGGCCTGAACTCTGGGCCTGGGCGCTGTCCCTCAGCTCTTCAGCTCAAGGCTAGCACTCTACCACTTGAGCCACAGCGCCACTTCCGGCTTTTTTCTTTTTGCTTATGTGGTGCTGAGGAATTGAACCCAGGGCCTCAGGCATGCAAGGCAAGTGCTCTACCACTGAGCCAACTTCCCAGCCCCTCTCACAGACTTTTCTACCCAGGCTGGCTTCAGATTTTAGCCTCTTGAGTAGCTAGGATTGGAGGCATGAACCATTATTGCTCAACAGTGGCATTTTGAAACCATTCATGTGTTCGGACAGCTTCACTTGGAAAGACGGTGTCGCGCAATGGTTGGAAGTTCAGGTGCCAGGAAACAAGCGGACCCAAAGTCAGAGCAGATTCTACCGGGTGTGGACTGGGGAGGCTCCTGAGCCTCTCAAAACACCGTTCCCTCATCTGTTAAACTTGCCTTTCCAGGGCTTGCAGGGGAGTCCCGGGTGAAATGATTCTCCATCTCTTTGGACCTGCACAAGCTCTCACCAGCCCTCTTCCTGCTGGATCTCACCCTGCAAGATGGACGCCATCACCTCTGCTCTGGTCTGCCCACCCCTGGGAAGGAAACAGTGCAATGACCTTGTTCCTATATTCAACCTCTTCTTTCCTCTTGACACACTGCAGGGACCTCAGGGGTCTCACTGCGGGCACTGGGGAGGAACGGTGGAGCAGTGCAGCCTTCAGAGATATTTTGGAGAGTTTGGATTCCAATTCCAAGCACTCAGAGTGCAAGCCCTGTTTATATCACTGGAAGTCCTTAGGCCGGGGCACAGCATGACCTCTGCTCATTCTTACTCTACTCCTTCATAGCCCACCATCCTGTCTGTACCACAGGAACTGAGGCAGTTTCTGAAATCATATTTGGCCTGGTGTCAGTGGCTCACGCCTGTAATCCTAGCTACTCAGGGGGCTGAGATCTGAGGTTCAATCACAGTTCAAAGACAACCACGGGCAGAAAAATCCATGAGACTGATCTTCAAATTATATATATATATATATATAATTATATATTTATGTATGTATATATATATATATATATATATATTCACTCCAGAAATGGAGTTGTGTTTCAAGTGGTAGAGCAAGAAAGCTCAGGGACAGCACCCAGGTCCTGAATTCAAGCCCCAGGACTCACACCAAAATGAATAAATAAATGCATATTTTGTTTGGTAACTGAATGAAAAAGGGAAGGGCTGGCACATCTTGTCCTAGAGATTCAGTAGATGTTTGATGTCGGCTCCAAAGTTCCTGTGGGCCCTACCACATTCGCAGGCTCACCTGCCCTGCTGCGGGGAATCACCTTTTCCCATAGGATAAAGCGAGTCTTGTCATGCCCATGACTCAGGCACCCACTCATGTTTGATCTCTATCAAATCCTGACTTCCCAGGCTGTGGGGACCCAAGGATCAAGGAGGCTGGAAGGGTTGAAGGGTTAAAGGCGCTGGAAGAGCAGGTGTGGGCTGGAGGTGAGGGCAGGTGAATGGAAACCGGGCAGCTGTTTCTATTTAATGAGAGCAAGTTCCTTGTTTCACCTAAGAGCACATCAACAGCGCTAATGAGCCTGAAAATCAATCCTTGTTGCTGGGCTGGGGGTTGGGCAGGTCAGCTGCACCCTGCACTCTGCACCCTGGGGGGAGCTTTCCAGTCTCTATTCCAGGTCAACATTGGTGGGAGAAGACAAACCACAGGGGTATTCCTGCTGACCCTTCCCAGGGTGGCTTGCTTAGCACTGGACAGTTTGTTGGGTGTTTGGAATTTTGAAACCATTTTTCTACTAGATAGTATCAGTACCTCCCTTTTTCAGGTTAAAAAAAAAAAGCCCAACAATAACAGCAACAAAAACTCTCCATCATGAAGGTCAAAGCAGTCATCTTCAAACTTTATCTCAGAATCCTATCAGAAAATTGATCCTGAGCAAATACCTCCAAGGTACAAGTATAATTTATTTATAAGCATAGCCATGCATATTGTATTAATATGTTGAGTGTATCATAAAACATGAATGAAAACCTTAAAAAAGACCGTACACATAAATAGAAGGATTCAATACAAAACAGGGTGCAGGTGGCTCGTGCCTGTAATACTAGCTACTCAGAAGGCTGAGATTTAAGAATGGTGGTTCAAAACCAGCCCAGGCAGGATAAGCCATAAAACGCTGATCTTCAATTAGCCACCAAAACTCTGGAGATAGACGTGTGGCTCTAGTAGTAGAGTAAAGCACCAGCCTTGAGCACAGAATCTAAGAAACAGCACCCAGACCTGGAGTTCAAGCCCCAGCATTGACACAAGCACAAAAAAGAAGCTCTAATACTCCGTTCACTCTAATAGATCATCTTGTACCATTAGTGAAGTGGACATGTTAGAGACCCAAGCCAAATGCCCACTGGGACCAAGCAGGCAACACAGTCAAGTGGAATAGAGTGAGGATAACAGAATGAACGGTCCAGGCAAGATAAGAAATGAGATCTTATTCTCAGCTCAGTGCTGGGGATACAAAAAAAGGCACAATGGGGACTGTGGCAAAAAATGAGAGCAAATCTTCCATCTGTCCCTCAGTGTTTGACAACTAATGTATTAGAAAGTGGCCCCAGAATCCCCAACTTTACACTTTTTAAAGGGAAGTCAGATAGCAAAATGTTTTTTGTGTGAAATTTTAGGATGTTAAAGTTGGTTTCACAAGCTTTGTTTTTGTTTTTAATCCTTGAGGTCCACGAGTGTTCAAATTAATTTGCAGGTGTCCAAAGGACAGTCAGTCCAAAGCACAGTAAGGAAAAAGGAGACCTCGGCAGCTCCAGTCTTGGTTTCCAACCCTGTTGTCCACCTTTAACAAGTAATTCACCCTCTCTGTGCTTCGGTCTTCAGGCCAGTGAAGTGGAAGTGGCAGGTTTCCTGGAGGGTTAGTGGTGATATGTACAAGTCACTTGACACAGGTCCCACACATAGCAGAGGCTCAGTGAGACACGTAAAAGACACAGCCCTATCTTTCTCTTTCTGGTTAAGGGTTGAGGGTTTCCCTCAGCTGTCCAGTTTCAACCCAAAACCACAAGTCCTTGGATGTGACATGTGAAAAGAATTTCAGGATGCCTTACAGAGAGAGACAGACAGACAGACAGACAGACAGACAGACAGACAGAGAGACAGACAGAGAGAGAGACAGAGGGAGAGAGGCAGAGAGAGAGAGAGAGAATGTCTCAAGCCAGGTGTCATTGGCTCAAGCCTGTAATCCTAAAATCTGAAAGACTCTTCCTTCCAATTAACCGCCAGAAAACCAGAAGTGCAGCTGTGGATCAAAGTAGTAGAACTCTAGCCTTGAGCACAAAAGCTCAGAAACAACATCACCCAGGTCCTAAGTTCAAGCCACAACAACAACAAAGAGAGAGGGGAGTGGTGAGAATTTCAGCAACGATTTATTTAGTATATAATGAGGTTAAAGTGGGAAGAAAGAGAAAAACCCTTCTTGTTCCCCATGCAGGAAACTGGAGTTAAAGATTCTAAGTGGCAGTGGTTACCTGCTGCTTTTATTCCCTTTGAGCTGGGGGAATATACTTGGTCCAGGTTCTGACTAGGAGAGGTGGGTGTTACTTAGTATTCTAAAATATGGAGATGTCCCTGGGCCTATCTTAACACAGGAACAATTGGGAGCTTTAGGGCTTCCTTCTTTTGGCTCAGTTTCTCTTCTCAGAGGTCTCTACCCATTCACAGAGAGTTGTCAACGTTTTATCATTTCAAAGGAAAAGGGCAGTTTCAGACAACTAGCTTCTCTTAGGTCTCCTAGCCTAGCAACTTAGCATTTAAATGGAGGGACGCTTAACTGCTTTAGTAGCTGAGATCATAAACTTCACTGCTTCACACTCATGCTGCTGAAAATCCAATTATCTCAGACCCTTGTTCCTTGAGGCAAATCACCCCCCCCCACCCCAGTGCAGAGATGTCCAAAGTCATCAATGGCAAACATGGTCAGGCATAAATGTTTGCTGTGCACCCAGGATGTGGCAGAACCTAAGGATCCACTGGGGCGTAGCAAGCAACCAGGGTATTTCACCCGCACTCCCAGTCCTGTGGGATTCTGTGGGAAATGGGGGATGGTTTCCAGATAAACAGCCTCTTGGCAGGTCACCACAAGACAAGCAGACTGTCATAACTCCACAGAGATGATGGATCTTGAAACACTATCCATTTGTATTCATCTTTGTGGCACACGCTGTAGACTAGGTGACCCAACTCCTATCCCGACTCCTAGCCATCGTCCACTCAGTGGCATGGGCCACAGCTCTGGTTAATGACACACAGCATGAGCCTTCAGGATAGACCTAGGAAGCCCTCATTTCTCTTGTAAACTGTGCAGGTAGAAGTTTTCATTCTCTCTTTCCTACTTAGAACCAAGAGGTGATACCTGGAGGTACAGTGACAACCTTCTGACCATGAGACTTTAAGCAGGGACTCTTAGGTCAGCAGAGCAGAAACAGAAAGGATTCAGTGTTCAAGTGTTACTAAGCCTCCACACCAGCCCTGGACTGCTCTCTTTTGTTTTAATGTAAGATGAATACATCCTTTACTCAAGCCATAGGTGAGTGGTTGGTCAGTAAAATTAAGAGAATTAAAGCCAGATGCCAGTGGCTCGCACCTGTAATCCTAGCTACTCAGGAGGTTGAGAACTAAGGATTTGGGTTCAGTCAACCCTGGGCATGAAAATCTGTGAGACTCTTATTTCCAATTAAATCACAGAAAAAGCCAGAAATGGTGCTGTGGCTCAAGTGATAAAAGTCCTAACATTGAGCAAAAGGAGCTCAGGGATAGCACCCAGGCCCAGAGTTCAAGCTTCAGGATGCGGGGAGGGGGGAGAGAGAGAGGGAGACAGAGACAGACAGAGACAGAGACAGATAGAGACAGAGACAGATAGAAAGAGAGACAGAAAGAGAGAGAGACAGAGACAGAGACAGAGAGAAACAGAGAGATAGACACAGACACAGAGAGAAAGACAGACAGACAGAGAGAATATTAAGATCTGGAGGAAACCCTGAAGACTTTCTTATCTGTGCCAGGCACTGGTGGCTTGCACCTATAAATCCTAGGTACTCAAGAGGCTGAGATCTGAGGATCACGGTTTGAAGCCAGCCTAGACAGGAAAGTTCATGAGACCTTATCTCCAAGTAACCACCAAAAAGCTGGTACATAGAGCTATGGCTCAAAGTGGTAGAAAACTAGCCTTGAGGGGGAAAAAATAAAGCTGAGGAACAGTACCTAGGCTCTGAGTTCAAGCCCTAGGACTGACACACTCCCCACCACACACATACACAAAGATGATTGTCTGATCTAACTTCTCCTTTGATATGTGAGGCACAGAGAGGGAAGGAACTTGCCCCAGGTCACACAGTCCAGCTAAGGCTCTAATCTCCCAGCCAGCCCCGGTTCATGCTATTAAGTTCATGCTATAGCCTGTACCAAAAAAAAAAAAAAAACGTGAATTTTTGGTGTGTGTTTTGGAAACAGCTCATCTTGTCCTGCTTGGTGCCCTGGCCAGCACAGGGGCAGGGGTTAACTGAGTGCTCACATAGCTAAGCTAGTGAGTGGCAGGTGGAAAGTCCAGCCTGGTTAACTACATTCAGATGTGATGGGGCTCCAATGAAGCACCCTGTGTCCACCTACAGGCAAATTAGGTGAGGTGAGCAAATTCAGAGAAAGGCTGCCTGTCTCCTTCTTGTTCCATGGCGTGAAATTCATGCAAATTGTGAGGAACCTATGTGGGTGAAATTCCTGCAAGTTGTCCTGAGGCTGCCTTCCTGTGAGGGTCATAGCTCCAAAAGCACTTCTGATAATTGGCAGAGATCTGGCTCTGTTGCTACCCTGATTAATCCCTGTTTCCTTCCTTATCCCAATCTACCACTTTTGTGAATTAATCTCTTCCTAAAGGTACTGTAAGAAAAGTGAAGGGCAGAGAAAGAAGAGCTAAAGGTAGGGATCATCTGCTTTATTGGAGACTGAAATGAACTGAGTGTCTGTGCCCTTCCAAACTCATACCTGCTATGATGGTATGAAGAGTTGGGTTGGGACCTTTTTGGGGGGAGGAAGGGGATATTAGGTCACAAAGGAGGAGCCCTCATGAAAGTGATCAGCATCCTTACAAAAGAGGCCCTGGAGAGCTTCTTCACTTCACCAGTTCCACCCATGAAAGGTCACAGCAAAAACATGGCCTCATGATCAGGAGTAGGCCCTCACCAAACAGGGACCCTAGCCCTAGTGGCAACTGCTGGAATTGCAGGAAAAGCATAGGCAGTGAGAAGTAAAGGGAACAATTCTCATTTTATTCAAGAATGACTTTAGTGGACTCAGGATATGGCAGCCTCTCCTATGAGAAACCAAAAGAAGCCCACTCTGCCAGGGTATTGTTGACTCCCTCGTTCATTTGATGTGCTTGAAGGAAATCACAAGCACGTGAAAGGAACCACAAGAAAAACCGAGACCTGAAATACCCACAGAAGAAAGAAGAGGTAAACCTTGTGACCCAAGGGGGAAATCCTTGAATATTCAAATTATTTCCTGCCATATTGAATCTCCGAGATCTCTGGATTTTGAACATTCCCGGTTACAGTCTCATTCAATAACTTTTACCAAATGGTCTCCGGGGAGCTCCACCCAGTGGCTTCTTGAAAAGGACCAGTGCGCAATGATAACAGTATTATTTGTGTGGTGAAAAAGCACCTTTGCCTCTTTTGCATGGACTTACTTTTTCAGTATTGAATACATTATAATTGGGAGAGCTGGTAAGAGGACCTTTTCTTGGTGAGACAAGCAAATCGAAACACACCACTTTCAATTCTCTCTTCTGCTTTTCTCTTGTTCAGGGAGACTGGAGAAAATGCCAGGGTTTGAGGACTACGATTACTGGGCTAGATTTTTTAATGGAGTGGGTTCTTTTTCCTGCGCTGGACAGGGAGAAGGCTCTTTCCCCAAAGCTAGCCTGCTGACTGTCCACAGGTTCCTGGGATAGCCCTCGCTGGATCTACTGGGAGACACAACCACTCTAACTGGCCCCAGAGCCCATTCCTGACGGCTATTGCTGATATTAACCAGCCACAAAAGCGGAGTCTAGACCTGTTGGACTTGTTATAGCACACACACACACACACACACACACACACACACCATGGAAACTGTGACTCCAAAAATCTTAGAGGAGGGGTTACTTCTGCCTTGTGGAAATGTGAGTGGCTCTTCTCCCATCCTGCATCTCTTCCGAGTCTCATTTTTCTGCTATGGTTCCCCCCCACCTTAATCTGCAGGTGTCCAGGGTCTGTCCCACACCTTTCTTACTTTCAACACACCCTCTATTTTCTTTCTTTCCTTCCTTCTTTTACCATCTCCTCTCTTTGGGCAATCCTCTTTCCATCTTCTCTTTCCTCCCTGGTTCCTGGCTCCCTGAGAACCCTAGGTCCAGGAGTGTGAGGGAGGATTTCTCCCAGCTTCTGCCCGATATCTGTCAATGCACCCCCCTCCCATGTCTCACTTGGGAGGAAAAAATGGTCCACAGGCTACAGCTGGAACAGGGCGGGGCAGGGGGCACATGGCAACAAGGTTGTAAATCTATCTTTCACACAGTCCTTTTTCTGAGTGGGCTCATCCAGTGGCCTGGTCCCTGGGCCTAGACTATAACCTTAAGGCTCAGGTGTTCAGAAACTTGCCAGTCTTGTCATTTGTCCAATGGAGAGTGCAATGCTGTCTTTGTACCTCACAGGGGTGTAACAAGGATGAGATGCAAACCTGGATGGAAAGGGTTCCAAGAGGCTGAGCCCCTGAGCAATCCATCTCGGGCCCTGGGTAAATTCCTCTTCTTGATCTCTTTCCCATCTGGCTTTGCACTCATTCCTGCAAGCCTAGAACCCCTCCCAGATGCCAGCTTCACACTCCCGGCTCTCTTGGTCTCATTGTCCACATTCCTTCTTCACCACCGTCCCCCACTAGACACTAATGCCCAGTAATCTCTCCAAAATCCAGTATTATTTATCAAGGCACATGCCTTGATAAAACCTCCCATGATTCTCCTTCACTAAGACAAAAGCAGAAGTCGGCCTGGCGGTCGGGGGGAGCGTTCTGGAAATGACTCAGTGAGGCTCATGCTCGTGAGTGTGAGCAGGCTGACATGTCACTCCCTCACGCGCCGTCTGGCAGAATGCAATCAGTCAGAAGTGAAGCCTGCGAAAGGTCACGTTTTCCTCTGTTGGCAGCAGAAGAGGAATTCAGACATTAGAATCATCATCAGAATACAGTCGCCATCCTCAAGCACAGAGGACCCTCACCCACAAGGACTGGATTCGACTGACAACCCGGATGAGCTCAGACGCTGATTTCCCCCCAGAGTGTCCACCTAAGAGGTCAGTTTGGCCAATACTTCAGTCTTAGCCTCTGGGCCCTTCAGGGAAAGCCCAGTGCGCCCACCTGACTTCAGAACTACAGAGTGATGGCATCTGTCCTGGGGTGTGCTAACCCCCTACTCAGCAACAAGACATGCACACTTGGTAGTCCAAGGCCTTAAGAGTTCGAATCCAGCCTCCCTCTCCAACTCACAAATCAGCCCTAGGGTAATTATTGTGCCAGTCCTTGGGGTGGAACTCAGGACCTGGGCATGGCACCTGGGGGGTGTTTTTGCTCAGAGCTAGCATTCTACCATTTTGAGCTGTAATAACCCGTGGGGCCCCCATGATCAGCGGGGCCCGGCCTGCTGGAGGGGCCGGGGCATCAGGAGCCCAGCCTCTCCGCTCCACAGTCCAGGCCACCGACCAGAACAGGGCTTTGAGAGGCTGACGGCGCTGGAGGGGCGTGCCATGCCGCCGGAAGGGGCGGGGTATGCCGCCGAAGGGGTGGGGCGTGCCACTGGAGGGGTGGAGCGTCGAGCCCCCCATGGTGAGCTGTTAGGAAGTGATTGGACAGTGGGCAGCTTGGGGGAGGAGTATGAATGGCCGTTAGAAAACCATTAGGGAAGAACTGTGAGGAAAAAGCCGTTAGTTAGGGAGTTACTGTGGGGAGGAGAGTAGCGGAGTGGAGGAGAGATGGCAGGAGGGGAAGGCTCGCGGGAGCAGGGCAGGCCTGTGGAGGACAGGGCAGGCCTCGGGACGCCATTTGGGGCTTCTCAAGGAAGCCATTCGGGGCCTCCTCGAGGGGTCATTTGGGCCTCCTCTGGAGGTCATTTGGGCCTCCTCTGGAGGCCGTTGGGGGCCTTCCTCTAGAGAGGCCTGTGGAGAGGCCTCCCGGAGCAGAGCAGGCAGGCCTGTGGAGGGGGAGAGGCCTGCATGCAGAGAAGGAGGAAGGGAAGGAAAGGAAAAGCTTTGGAGCTTTGGAGGTCAGAGGGTCATAAAGGTCAGGGGTCAGGACTGCCTATTGGAGGTTTGGTGGTTGAGGCTGCTCTTGGTTCCGGGTATAGAGCCCAGGACAAGGTAGTCTCAAGACCCCTTTCTGGTGTAAATAGTGTACATGAACTGCTTTTGTTCATTCAGTCTCTGTGCCTCGATGGATTGTCTCGCTCTCTGGAGGTCATAAGTGAGCCACAGCTCCACTTCTGGTTTTTAGGTGGTTAACTGGGGATTGGATTCTTATAGACTTACCTGGCTTGGGTTGGCTTCAAACCACAATCCTCAGATCTCAGCCTCCTGAGTAGCTAGGGTGACAGGCATGAGTCAATGGCACCTGGCTCTAGAATGATTGCAAAGTTCAAATCTGGAGTCTATGAATTATTGGCAAGCCACATGTAGTATCTGTGTTTTGGTGGGGTTTTTTTTTGTATCACCTCATTTATATATTTACCATGATTCTAGAACCTTTTCTATGAGACTGCTGAGAAGATCAAGTGAGATAATCCAGTAATGTGCTTAGTGTTATGCACTATTTAATATTATTTATGTTCATTTTTTCTCTATATTATTATTTTTTCTGAAGACATGTCCTTTAAGCAAATGAATTTATTCATTAACTTAATAAATATATTTTTTCTTGGCTCACATCAGCTTCCTGCTAGGCACATGTTCTGTTTACTTCTGTATCTCTCAAATGCCTAGCCTATCAGGTCTTTCTCAGATTCCTGCTTGCCTCACAAAGCCTTCTTACATCTCCAGTTCTGGTCATCTAGCCCTTATACCAAGTTATAGAGTGCCAGCATATGGTGTAAATGCTTAGACTCTCTCATACTTAATCAACTGAAATGAATTGTTGTTTTTCCTCCCTCATCAAAGTAATGCTTCTAGATAGAGAAATCTCAAGAAATCCACAAACATCTAAATCAGTGAATGTTTTAGTGGATTTCCTTTCAGTGTTCTTGTTTTTGTCATATATATACATACATATCCATACACATACATATCCATATATGTAGACAGATAGACATGTATATAAATCATTACCTGGTTAAGCAAGCATCTATCTATCTGAAAAGAGATTAGGATTTGCTTTCACAAGTTACAGAGAGAAAGAAGGATCTGATATTCAGCTATAGCAGTACAAAGTAAGATTATGTAGGAAGTTAAAATATGTTTTATCCAAACCGGGTACTGCTGGTTCACATGTGTAATCCCAGTTAGTCAGGAAGCTGAGATCTAAAGATCGTGATTCATGATTTAAAGCTAGCCTGGGTAGGAAAGTCCTCAAGACTCTTATCTCCAATTAAACACCAAAAACCTGCAAGTGAGCTGTAGATTAAGTAGTAGAATGCCAGCCTTGAGTGAAAAAGCCAAGGGACAACTCCCAGACCCTGAGTTCAAGACATAGTGCTAACACACACACACACACACACACACACACACACACACACACACACACACACACCAGCCAAGGTTCCTGTATTAGTATATTAGTAATAGTAGTAGTTTGTGGTTTAAGGCAGTGTAAATTTATTTTCTTACAGTTCAGGAGGTCAGAAGTCTGAAATAAGTCTTAGGGGCTCAGATATTGTTAGAATTCCTTCTGAAGACTCTAGAGAAGAGCCCTGCTTTCTTCTCCTAACTTCTAGCAGCTGCTAGCATTCCTTGGCTCATGGCTGCATCACTCCAGCCTCTGCTTCTGTCATCACAATGTCTTTTCCTTAGTTTTGAGATCCTGCCTCAATCTCAGAAGATCCTTGTGATTGCATGAACCTACCTAAAAAAATCAGCTTAAAAGTGTCCTCATCTCAGAACCACCCATGTTACTTCCCACTTGGTATCATGGAGCAAAGATAAGCCTGCACACAGAGTATGATGCAGCTGTACAGCGGGGTGATGAGGAGTCATGAAGGTTGTCTAAGAGGAATCATGGTATTTGGAGGGAGCCCAAGAACAGGAAGCTGCTGGGGAAGCAGTTCTCAAAATAAAATGAGCATAGCAATAGCTGACATTTATTGAGCACATATATGCCAGGAGCTATACTGGGCCCTCTTTTAAAATAGTTACTAGGAAAAGCAGCATTGAAATAACCAGGCAGTCCAAGATAAAAATTGTCTGCATTCCAGTCTTCTAATTATATCACTATTTAAATTTTCCACATTCCTATATAATTTTTCCATATTCATTACATTATAGCTATAACTTAGAATGCTAATTTCCACATTTCTAGTTTAATTTTACCACAAATAATAATTCCACTTTGCAAAGAGTACCAATGTTTCTCTCTCTCCTTCTTTCTCTTCTACCACACTGTAACTAGTATTAACATTCTGCTACATCTTTCTACATATTTATCTGTGCTCATTTAAAGTAACAGTGAACATTTACTTTGAAAATATTACAAGATGGGTCTTGTGTTTGCCATAGTACTTCCTATTACTCCTCTAATCTTCCTAACAACCTAATGTTATGCTCAATTTCCACATGAAGAAATTGAAGGCCAACAAACATGAAATAGTAAAATATATAAACAAATCCGTAGCCCCAAATGGAAGTAGGCTGCTTGATCACTTGAAGGTCCTATTCCTAGTTCAAAGGAACCTAAGCCAGGCACAGGTGGCTTTCACCTATATTCCTAGCTACTAAGGAGGTTGTGGTCTGAGGATCAAAGTTCAAAGCCAGTCAGGGCAGGGAAGTCCATGAGACTCTTATCTCCTATTAACTACTAAAAATCCAGAAGTGGACCTGTGGCTCAAGTGGTAAAGCATCATCTTGAGCAAACATTCTAAGGGACAGTGCTCAGGCCCTGAGTTCAAGCTCCAGGACTGGCACAAAAAAAAAAAAAGCAGCAGCAGCCAGTATACATGTAGTATATCTTGCCATCTCTCCAGGTCAATAGATCCAGCTCCAACTTGTTTTTAAGGAGCAGCACCATTGCCTTATTGTCTGAATTCACAATCATTTATTGGACTTATTGGGAAACATTTATGTAATTTCCAATAACTTTTGGCAGTACAAATGACATTGCAATAAATATCCTAGAATATATTTCTATAGGGTAGGGCCTGCAGACTTGAGTGCTGAATTTGGACTCTTCCACATGAAATGATAATACAGCGATAAGCTGAGCCAAAGCATTAAGAACCTTTTGAAATATGCAAGCTCTACGTGTAGTCAGGAGAGAAGACAAATCATTTAGATGACCAAAGGGGTTATAGCCTATAAAGACATACCACTACAGGAGGCCAGGTGGGACTCCACCTCAGAACATACCTCAGTCACTTCCATGGTTTCCTCGAGCATCTCTAGAACAAAGGGAATTATGGCAACCATGCCCGGGGATATCCTATTGTCTACTTCATCTTCCCTTTCTGCTTACCAGCATCTTAATCTTCTTGCTGTGACTCTGAATACCACAAACTGGATTAATTGATAAAGAATAGAGGTTTGTCTAGCTCAAAGTACTAAAGGCTGGGAAATCCAACATCTGGAAATCCAACATGGCACCAACATCTGATGAGGGCTTTCTTGTGGTATCGTAACATGGTGAAGGGCATCACATGGTGAGGAAGTATGTCATGAGGAGAAGAGAGGAAGAGAGGGGAGTACAGAGGAGGGAGAGGAGGGGAGGGGAGAGGACAGGTTACTTTTGTAACAAAGCCATTAACCCAGAGCTCTATGAATTCATTTAATGAGTGGATCACCCCTCACCCCAAAGCCAACCTCTTAGCACTGCTTGGGAGTTTGTTCCCAGCACAAGAGCCTTTAAGAGACATTACTTAAAGCACTGGGAAATCCACATTAGACATTTAACTATGTTCATCATTTAACAGGCTTTGTGCTGTTAAATACTTGAATCAGCAGATGAGGATACCATCATGATGGGGGAAAAAAAGAAAGAAAATATTTGCTATAAACAAGGAGAAGAAGGATGGCAGTGACTGGAAAGAAAGAACAGTAGAGATGTTCTTAACTTTCCTAGTCAAAGAGAAAGCAATGAAAAGTATATTGATAATAATAAACTGGGCACTGGTGGCTCTTGCCTGTAATTGTAGTTATTCAGGAGGCTACAATCTGCAGATGATGGTTCAAAGCCAGTCCAAGCAGGAAAAGTCTGTGAGACTCTTACCTCAAATTAATCACCAAAAACACCACAAGTGGCACTGTGGCTCAAAGTGGTATAGCACCAGTCTTGAGCAAAAGAGCTCAGGGACAAGCCCCATGGGGGCAGGGGAGACAAAAACCCCAAACAAACAAACAAAAAAAACCCAGAAATATTGATAATCTGATAGTCTGATATTTATTTTTAAAAAAACAGATTGATGGGGGGTGGGGGAAGGTGGCTTAACATGCCTTGCATACATGAGGACCTGGGTTCGATTCCTCAGCACTACATAAACAGAAAAGGCCAGAAGTGTCACTGTGGCTTAAGTGGTAGAGCACTAGCCTTGAGCTGAAGAGCTCAGGGACAGCACCCAGGCCTGGAGTTCAAGCCCCATGACCGACCAAAACAAACAAGCAAAAACAAAACAGATGTATAAAAAATGTATATATCCAATATCTTCAAGTAACAAAATAAGCATACACACAAAACCCAACTACCATAAGTAGTTTATCTTGCATAACTAGTCATAGATGTGGGTAGCTGCTGGCTCAGCAGCTCAGCAATGTCAAGTCCAGTGTCTCTGTGGCTTGCTAGGTCAAAAGCAAGATGCCTTGGTAATTGTGTTAGATGTTCCCACATTTCCCTGCACAGGGGTCGTAACATTTTGTATCTGCCAAAATGCAATTTATATCATAGACTAAACACTAATATTCCTAATGGATAAAGAGCTTCTAAAAATGAAGAAGAAAGCCACTACCAACCCAACAGAAAAGAAATGGGCAGATTGTTTGCATGGGGAACGAGAATGAATGCTAAACATATGGTAAAAAGCTCAGTTTCTTCTGAATACAACAACTGCAAGTACAAACAGTACTGGGACTGCATTTCTCACCTATCAGATTGGCAAAAGTCCAGTCTGACATACCCAGTAGATAAGATGACTTGAGATGCTTTCTCTCTTGAGTTGTTGGTGAAGATAAAAAAGGATGTAACCTTTCTGAAGGGGAAATTTAGACCATCTAGCAAAATTACACGTTTGTCTAGCCTCTGGCACAAAAATCCCACTTCAACGAATCTCTATCAAAAATAGGCTGCCAGAAATACCAAACAACACATAGAAGGATATTTATTGCCAACAATTGCAATAGAAATAGAACACAAACAATTCAAATATTCATCAGTAGGGGATGGTTGGGTAAATAATGGTTTATCCAAACAATAGAGTATTTTACAGCTATTAAAAATGAACAAAAAGGATCCATATCTACCTATGTAAATTAACTACCAGGATATGTGTTAACTACAAAGGACAAGGTGTAAAAGAATAATGTGTCAGTAGGCTATAGTTTCCTTAGGATAGAAGAATATATAAGTATATAAATATACTCACTTAGACTACCAAAAGGTATTAATGGAAAGATTAACCAAAAGCACTATAAATGGAGACCCATAAGAACAGGAAGAAACAGGGTAAAGGGAGAGGAACAGACCCCTAGTCCTCAATAAACATAATTTATTTTATATTTTAACTTTGAAACCAGGTAAATATTCCAAATCAACAACTAAAGTTGAAAAATGCATTCATCAAGGTTGCAAAAGCAGAAAGAAATGACCTGATAATTGTGTGTTAGGTTAGTAGTGGTTTGGCCACACAAAGAAAGAGTTACTGTTGAACAATTCCATATACATTCTAAGGATCAAAAAAAGCATAAAGTATGGAACTATCACAATGACCCCTCCCCCTTTTACAAGGTAAAAAGTCTTTTACATAAAGGTTTTATTCCATTTGAACAAGCAATAAAATAAGAAGTCTTAAGAAAAGGGCAAGAAGAAATCTTACTCTGTATTCAACGATATAAATCAAGATGAGTTGGATGACACTTCATTATGGTAACAAATGAACCCAGTCAGGGTACTTCCATGGTTCCACACTGCCTGTTTATTCATATGGTCCCAGCTTGGCCCCAAGCCATTTTTCCCCTGTGACCCAGGCTAGAGGAAGAGCCTCTGTCTGGAATATTTTATTTAGGTACAGAGGCTTGAACGTAGGATCCAAATGCTGCCCCTTCGCTTTGTTTTTTGTTTTTTGTTTGCTTGTTTTTTTTTCCTCAAAGCTGACCCTACCACTTGAGTCACAACTCCACTTCCGGATTTTTGATTTCTTGTAGGTAAGAGTCTCATAGACTTTTCTGCCTGAGTGGACTTTGAACTGTGATCCTCAGAGATCAGCCTCCTGAGTAACTAGGATTACAGTTGTGATTTACAGGTACCTGGCAAGTTTAAAGCCAATCACTAGGGCAGAGAAAAAGGATCCTCAAGCTGTTAAACCTTCTTCCTGGAAATGACCAGCCTTGCTCTTAATTTACTTCTGTCTTATTGACCAAAGAAAACCACCCAGCTTAGTTCAAAAGGGTGGGAATGTTTAATCCTCTGGGAAGACTGGCTCTGTCACTGATGTTATTTTCAAACTGTCTTGTGGATGTGGTAAGATCTACAAATTAGCACTTTTGTTCATGTTATTAAGAGCCAACATTTTCAGGACAAAAGACAAAAGGCATGAGTAAAATATCCAAAATGAGTTCAAACCCTGAATTCTTATATTTTTAATTGAAAATACCAATATGAACTTCTTTTTCTTTTTTCTTTTTTTCCTTTTGCCAGTCCTGGGACTTGAACTCAAGGCCAGGGCAATGTCTGTGAGCTTTTGTGCTCAAGGCTAGTACTCTACCACTTGAGCCACAGCTCTACTTCCAAGTGTTTGGTAGTTTATTGGAGATAAGAGTCTCGCTGCCTTTCCTGTCTGAGTTGCCTGATTCTCAGATCTCAACCTCCTGAGTAGCTAGGGTTATAGGATGAGCCACCGGTGCCTGGCTACCAATATGATTTCTAATTTAGCTTCCTCTGAAAGACATGTCTCCTTTTGCCAGGGCAACTGCACACTGGAGGAAAGTGCAGGGATCCCCCCTTCCCTTATTCCTCTGGTTAGAATGCCCATGGATGAATATACTTCATAGATAATCAATCCCTCTATTCGTACCTGGTTTTTTCATTAAGCTAATCTGGATTTGAAGGCCCATGTGGAAACTCCCCTTTGTCCTGGCCTGCTTGTGGCCGGAGCAATACTTCATTCTAAGAGGAAGTACAGAGTGTAGTACTTACTGCTTCCAAAGATGAGTTGCAGGGACAGTGGCTGCCATCACTTCCCGATTCAATTTAATTCACTTTTGAAGCTCAGCAAGAACCAGACACAACATGGAGGATGGGGATGGATTACTGTAAAACCTACCAGGTGGCAGGTCCAATGGAACACAGCTGCTATGTCTGAAACTTGAGATGTGGCTGTTGTTATGGTCAGTTATTTCTTTTTCTTTCTCCATAATAACAGGGAGGGGGAAAGCAGTTCTCATGTACGTGGCAAGGGAAGTGATAGACCTTCTCTATTGTTCCTCTGTTGAGAGATGGATTGGTGCAAAAGAGGTAGGTCCTGTGGGAGTCTGGGCCATCTGTTCACATCCTTTACTTGGGCTTTCTGAATTTGGTCAGGCCCAACATCCTGAATATATCATTCTTTATTGTCAAGTGGATTACTGCTATAGCTATCCAACATCTGACTGACTAGATCTCTAAGATTGGGATCTCAGTGAACTTCAGTGGTAGATGTAGTCACATGGCATCCCACAGTCAGATGGTAACACACTAAAATCTAGGCATGGTCTAGCCTTATTGTAGAACTCTAGGGGTCTCTACTGCATCTCTTGTGGAGTTACTATCTACCCTAGACACCTTTAGTGCCATGGGATCTCTGGGTCATGTGCTTGGAATGGCAGAAAGCTTATTATTTCTCTCTCTCTCTCTCTCTCTCTCCCGGAGTTCCACTCGCAATTATCATCTTTCTGAATTCACATCGTAGGACTTGGAGCTGATGTAAGACATTAGCAAAATGCTGAAATGCTGATTCCAGCCAGAAATGGACTGAATAGCATCACAACCCTACTTAGGAGTAGGCCCCAGAAATTGTCATGTGAGCAGAGCTCACAGCACTGCAACAGATTAATGCATGGAGATATTGATTCTCCAGTGTGAATAGCTTGGCTTCTTAGAGGCTTGAGGAACAAAAAAAGGCCACTTCCAATGTCCCATCCCTGCAAGGCAACCTTTCGTCTAAGACTTCACCAGATCATTGCACCATTCTTACCTTGTTGGTTGTTTCTTAGTGGCGGAAAACATGGTGTCATAAATAGCTTAAAGCCATCATCAAGGGAATGGGGCTAGTTACAAAAGGGGGGAAATTAGTACTCATTTCCTTGCTCACTCCCTCTCCCTTTCTCTCCCATGCATGATTGCATGCATACTGTCTTGCTCTTTTGCCTTCTACCACGGGATGACACAACACAATGGCTTTCACCAGAATCCAGTGCCATGCTGTAAGACTTCAGAGGCTCTAGAAACCATCAGCCAAAAAACTTCTATTGTTCATAAATTACCCAATCTCAAATATTCTCTTAGAGCAACACAGTTTGGACAAAGACAGTGATATAAACACTGAATAAGAGCCTAGTAGCCTAGGGCAAAGGTACATGAATGGACTTAGGGGAGTGGGAACAAAACACCCTGCTGATGATGTCGGTCAGCCCCTCTCCTTGGCTTCTGCTGTGCTTCTAGAGTGACCTCAGGGACAAAGTTGTCACACAGAGAGAGAGTAGGGGGAATGGACCCTAAACATGGCTTGTTTTCACCAATTGCTCTTTGATGTTGGAATTCTAACATGCTGAGGGTAGCATCTGATTCTGAGCCCTAGATCTACTACCATTTGGGAGGAAGGGGGCTCAGCCAGCCTCCTGATGGCAAGCAGATCCTACCGCTTTGAAGCAGAGATCAATTCTTCCTCACCAGGACCAATACCTCACTGGCCAGAGGTTTATTTCCTCTTCCCACAGTGCCCCTTTACTGGAAAGTTGGTGGAACACTTTCGTCTATTAACATACCACCTTACATGGCATTGCCACAGACCAATGAGTGCATTCTACTACAAACCCCACAACACACACACACACACACACACACACACACACACACACACACACACAGCTCCAAAACCCAAGACACTTCTTCCTTGTGCCTCACTGCTCAGAAACACCAGTGGCTGACTTGGTGAAATCACAGCTAAAGAGTCAGCTAAGGGACACCGTGTGTCATGTACCCACTAAACCAGACCCAATGTTTGGCACTAACATGCAGAGGTCCAGAAAATAAGTGAACACAGAATGGACTTCATTATCTCTCCTAATATAGGCACACAAAAATTTAGCTTCCTGTTTCTGCCACCACTGAGTCTATTGGATTCATAGATTCTGTGTAGGAAAGGATGCTTTTAACCAGGTGAGATGTAAGAATTCTATTGAATGAAAAGTTGCAGAACTAAAATAGGCAGTGAAAGTAGGAGATGGCTGATAGATAGATAGTAGAGACTAACTTCGTTTACTAGATCTTAGGAGGTTACAACTATCGTCTGAAAGAACTGGACTTGCATGTCCCCTCTGTGGAAGGAAGTGCACAACTTGCTTCCTATGAAACCTGAATGTTATAAGAGGATTGCAACATGTCTGAGAGACTGAGAAGCAGAAAGGGTGGTTGGACGAGACTCTGTCAATGTATTATACCAGACCTTCTTGGCTCACCCACACCAATGGACCTTGGCCATTTGTCATACTTTCTGATTGATGTAACTTCATTTCTAACTCACACTGTTCTGGTTGCAAAGCCCACAGCTGCTACCACTGGCACAGGCTAAATCTTAGTCACATGCACAACAGTGAATGACAAAGGAGATGACCCTCAGATGGTCCACACACTGGTTGGACTGGCCATGTAGGTACCCAGCTTTTCCCTAACTTGGTGATGACAGCCACACTGAGAAATATACCTAAGGGATGCAGAAGTCACACCCTGCAAGATGCTTCATGTCACGTTGGTTCTGAGATGTTTCATCCCTCCTTGTTCAAGAAACTCTGAGTATCCAGGTGTGATTTGTGAGTGGTGCAGCCTAGGAACATCTTCCCCTTGCACTACTTCCCATGTTTCTCTCTTCTACCTTACTTTTCTTTTCTTTTTTTTTTTTGTCGGTCGTGGGGCTTGAACCCTGGGCTTGGGCGCTGTCCCTGCGCTCTTCAGCTCAAGGTGAGCGCTCTACTGCTTGAGCCACAGTGCCACTTCCCTTACTTCCTTTTTTTAGACTATTTTTTCTCCCTTGCATTCCTGGATTGCACTCTTCCCAGTGAAGTATGAGCTTTTACCTCAGCCTCTGTTCTCTAAAGAACCTGAGCCAAAAGCCAGGGCTGATTTGTTGTTGTTGTTGTTCTGGAGAAAAAAATACAAAGATGAGTGCGGGTCATTTTAGGGTGCCAGACAATAAGCAAATGAAATTAATGGTGTCGAGTATAAAGGACACAGGAAATTTAAAGAGACTTCTTCCATTGGCTGAAGAAATCTTGACAGCAGTGGATTTAAAGTTCTTGATGACACTAAGATAAAAATTGATGTGGCATGGTGCTCATACCTTTAATCCTAGCTACTTGTGAGTCAGAAATCAGGAAGATTGTGGTTTGAGGCCAATAAGGGCAAAAAGTTTGTAAGACTCCCATCTCAACCAATAAAAGTCTGGACACAATGGTACATGCCTATCATCCTAGCAATGAGAGAAGCTAAATAAGAAGATCGAACAGATTGGCCCCAGACAAAAGACCTTATTCATAAAATAGGGAAAAGACCTAGGGGAGTGGCTCAAATGATAGAGTGCCTGCCTGGCAAGCACAGACTCTAGTACCACCACCACCACACACACACACACACACACACACACACACACACACAAAATGTTGGCCACCATCCCAACGACTCAGGGTTCCAACAAGTGATAAAGACTTATTTATCTTCTTGGCTTTTTGTTGTTGTTGTTGGTTGTGGGGCTTGATTCAAGGCCTGGGCACTCTCTCTGAGCTTTTTCACTTTCTTATCACTTTGAGCCTTAGCTCCACTTCTGGTTTTCTGGTGGTAATTGGAGATAAGAGTCTCTTGGACTTTCCAGCAGGGCTGGCTTTAAACTGCAATCCTCAGATCAGATCTCAGCTTCTTCCTGAGTAGTTAGGATTACAGGCATGAGCTATTGGTGCCCAGCTACTCTGCTATTTTTTTCAATAAAAATTATGTTTAGGGGTTATTAAATTGTTGATGAGGGAGAGTTCTTTATAGAAGAGTTCTGTGTGATGAATTCAAGAAGAATGATAGACTTAGGAAAAAATCTGCATTTTTTTGCAAATCAAGATGGGATAATGGGCTTGGCAATGACCATCAATAAACATTCTCATAATAAAACACAAGTTAGTAGAGAATTTGGTAGCTAGAAGAGCAATTGATCTCTCTGAACTGACAGATCATTATCAACACTACAGAAAGCCAGATAAGCAGATATTCTGTTTCTGGACAATGATGTAATAGAAGGCCCCATCCATGAGCCTAGTCAAGCTCTTAAATCTGTTACCAGGTTACAAGAAACCCTGGGACAGAGAAAAAGAGTCCAACAATACCATGCTGCTGCTGGGAAAATCTAGAAAGACAGAACTTCGATATGAAAACAAAGGAAGTGGGTTTTTTTTCCCTCACAAATAAATGTGGTGTATGACCTTCATTTGACTCCTTACTAAAGCCGTCTCTGCCAACTCACCCATCTCCTGAGGTTGTGTGGTTTCATTTTTACATATGTACATTCAGTATTATGATATATTTACCCACTATTCCTGTCTCATCTGCCCTCCCTCCCCTTAAGCCCTACTTCCTCCCCACCCCCAACAAAACATGTTTCAGCTTCCTGGTATTAATTTTAAATTGTCAGTAGTTCAAATGAATTGCACTATTGAAAGTCACTCCTGCAAATACCCTACTTTGAGTCAGTTTGGTTGTGTAGATCTACATATGGCCCTGGCCCTGTATATGTTCCATATGTATATATTTTAGATCTTACAGAAGTTAGATCTAAAACCATGTATCCTTAGTTTCTCTGAGCCTGACCAACTTACATCACTAACATAGTTTCTTCCAAGCCCAGGGTGAAATAGGGAATTTTTATTAATTTTCTTGGCAATGTTAAGGGTCTGTGATCATATTTTTTCTTTTCTATTATAGATGTATATTGAACCAGTTTTTTAGTCTGAGACTGGGACTCAAGCTCAGTATCTAATACTTCCATTCATTGGCTGGTGTTCTATCACCTGAACCATGCCTCCAACCTCAATATGGAACCATTCTTGGGTGAAATTTGTGATTTTTGTCCTAATATATCACAGAAAAAAAGTTGGTGGTGGGAGGGGAACAGACTGTGAGAGCGAGGGGGAAAGAAATGAGTATAGGAAACATTGGCAATTGCTAGGTATATAAGATTCGCCATACCATTCTTTTTCTTTCTCTTCCTTGTTCTTTCCTTCTCTTTCCTTTCCCTCCCTCCCTCCATCTCTTTCCCTCCCCTTCTTCCCTTTCCCTTTCCCTTTCATTCCTTCCTTCCATGGTATTAGGGATCAAACCTAAGGCCTTGAACATGCTAGGCAAGCACTCTGTCACTGAGCTGAGTTTCATTTCCCAGCCATTCATTTTCTCCACGTTTCTGGATGTGCACTGATCATTCTGCATTTTGTCTGGGACCCATTCTTCACTTTCTCTGCCTTGTTCTGTCCCTGGGAGACTAGAGTCGCTGACTGACTCACTCAGATGAGTTTTGTGGCAGATTTCTGGTTGGCCTTAGCCAATGGCAGGCAGCAGCAGTCGATCGGGAAGATGAGAGAGACAAAGGTGTTTAATCCCCATTGTTCCTGCCTTCGGCTTATCGGAGTTTCTGACAGTGTTTCAGATAGCAGTGAGATAGGTCAGCTGGACTGCCATGATTCAGTACCACAGATTGGATCCCTTAAACAACAGGAATTTACTTTTCCAGAATTCTGAACTGAAAGTCTGAGAGGGTTGATACTGGGAAGTTTTGACTTCAATGTAAGTGTGTGTGTGTATGTTGTGTGTGTGTGTGTGTGTGTGTGTGTGTGTGAAGGAAAGACACAATTCAGTCCATCAAACCTCTAACCAGCAAACATGTCCTGAAAAGGGCCAGATAGTAAATACTTTGTGGGCAATACATTTTCTATCACTACTATTCAACTCTTTAGTTAAAACACAAAGCAATGCTAGATGACATATAACTGAGTGTAGCTGTGTTCTAATAAAACTTTATTTACAAAAAAAAAGATGACAGGCCCATGGGTCATAGTTCACCAGCCCCTGCATCTGGTTAGTACTCCTGTTGTCTGACCCTTTTTCTCATGTGTTCTCTTCAGGCCAGAGCGAGTGGTCACAGCTTCCAAGTGTTGCACTTTCCCTTTCTGCTTTTATTAACTCCAATGACATCTTCTGTGGATCCTCCACCCAACTTTTGCATCATTGTGAGCAAAATACCTATAACAACTTCTTGAGGAAAGATTTATTTTGGCTCATGGTTTCAGAGGGTTTAATCCACACTGGCAGCTCTGCTGTTTCAGGGTCCGAGGAACAGGAGATGGGTATGAGGGACTGAGAGGTTTTCATTTTATTTAAAGAAGCTAACCATGACTTCTAAAAAAATTGCATTGCTCTACATTTATAGACTTGGCTTGAAATGGAGAGCCACCACTTAGTATTCACAGCGCCTGGTTCCAGAATCCTGCTTAGATACCTAAATCGCTGGATGTTCAAGTCTTTTATATGAAACACTATTTGCATATAACCTATGCACATCTGCCCGTGTTCTTTACCTCATCTCTAGATTACTTATAATCCCCAATACCATGCTATGTAAATATTTGTCATAGTGTATTGTATCCTGTGTGACAGGGAAAACACTCCCTTCATGTTTGGCACAGACAGAATTTTCTGAATATATTGTTGATCCAATCCAGTTGATTGAATCTGTGGACACCAAATCTGCAGCTAACAGAGGAGTGACTGCCATGCATCCAGAAGCTAGGGGCTGCTGTGGAAAGCCAGAGGAGCTACAGACAAATAAAGAAACCACATTTTCTCTGCACCCCTAAGAGAAGTGTGTACATCACACACTGCATTAATAACCTGTCAGCTTTAAGGACTAGCTAGAAACAAGGAACCTGAGTTTCACAAACCTAAATAGGATCTCAAGGTTTCCAATGCAAAACAAAACAAAACAAAATCCCACAGAAACTAAGACAACCTTTCCCTGAAGTAGAAACATTCCTATGAGCCAGGCACTGAGGCAGCATCATTCTTCACTTCTTCCGGTCAGAACAGCCTCCGCAGGCCAGCTGCTGGGGTCCCCAGGAAATGAGGCCAGTGGGCTGCCAGCCCGCCGCAGCCTCCTCTTTCCTCTTCTTTATGAACCTTGCTTTCCTCACACGTGGCTCAGGAAATTGCACGTATTTCCCCTGCCTTTGGTGTTTGCCGGCAACACAGCTGTTGCCCATTCACCTGCCAAGCTGAGGCCACCAAGGGAGGAAATGAGGCTGAGTTACAGGAAGGGAAGAGACCCAGGTTAGGGCAGGTCAGAGGCACAGGAATGGGGGAGAGCTTGTATTTAGATTGGAGGACGATGTCTTTCCTATTTTTAGGGATCCCAGTCCTGGAGATGCTTATATACCTGTATCCAAAACACATTTATTCATTCAGAGAAGCCTGGTGGTGAAGGTACTCTCCTGGCTGAGCAGTCTGGATATGCAAAATAAATTGCTAATGGAGTCAAGAGCCGGTGGCTCAAGCCTATAATCCTAGTTACTCAGAAGGTAGAAATCTGAGGATCAAAGCCAGCCTGGGCAGGAAAGTCAATGAGACTTGACTACCAAAAAGCTAGAAATAAAGCCATGGGGGGTGGGGTGGGTGGCTGAGAAGGTGGCTCAGTGGTAGAGTGCTTGCCTAGCATGCTGAGGCCCTGGGTTCGATTCCTCAGCACCACATACACAGAAAAGCCAGAAGTGGTGCTGTGGCTCAAGTGGTAGAGTGCTAGCCTTGAGCACAGAGAGGCTTAGGGACAGTACCCAGGTCCCATGTTCAAGGCCCAGGACTGGCCAAAAAAAAAACCGTGGCTCAAGTGGCAGAGCACTAGCCTTGATCACAAGTGCTCAGAGACTGGCACACAGAAAAAAGTAATTATAAAAAAGTGACTGATACGATTTCACTCATATTAGTTATTCAACTAGCATTTACTGAATGCCTATTAGAGCAGGTGGGTATTTTAAGGGATGGAATTGTAATTAGTATGACCAGAAGGCTGGTAACTCATGTCTATAATCTAACTACTCAGGAAGCAGAGATCTGAGGATCACCATTCCAATAGTCCAGGTTACTTATCTCCAATTAACAAGAACCCAGAAGCAGAAGTATGGCTCAAGTGGTAGAACTCAAGCCTTGAGTGAAACAGCCCTGAGTTCAAGCCCCAGTACTGGCACCCTCCTGTCAAAAAGACCAGGTAGGAGCAAGAGAAACTACTCCATGTAAGCATGTATTTATATGTATGATTGTTTATATATTCTATATATATATATATATATACGTACATGTATATGTGTATGTATGTATGTATATATATATATATATATATATGGTATTCTGTACATGTAGGCTATTGGTTCAACCAACTGCAGATGAAAAGTAGCCAGAAAAGAATTGTACTTTACACGTAGAGGGTTTTTTTTCTTGTCATTATTCCCTAAATAGTACAGTGTAACAACCATTTACATAGTGTTTTTATTGTCCTAGATATTGCAAGTCATCTCAAATGATGTAAAATGTACAGTAGGATGTGAATAGGTTATAGTAGATACCATGCCATTTTTAATAAAGGACTTTAGCATCCAAGGATTTTGGTGTCTGAAGGGGTCTTGGGCCCAGTGTCCTGTGTAGAGCCAGGAAGACTGTGCATATGTATCATAAAACTCATGCCTACTTCACACCTGATCCTCCAAAGCTTTAGTGTCCGGAATCTCCAACAGCAATCTAACTGAGCTCAGGCAGAAGCCACCCCATGAAGGAGAAGGCAGACTCCACACAGATGTGAGCTTCATTTGTCCTGTCATCCATCACAGCCATCCTGCCTGGAAGGACAGGAAAGAAGACCAAGGGTTGTGGATGAGAAGCATGAAGCCCATCGATGACACGTCTTGTTTCAACACAACATTAGGCTTTGCAGGCAGAGAGTGCTCAATAGAGAAGGCAATAGGCTGAATGAACTAGAGGTGAGAGAAAAGGCACCCTCTTCATCACACCATCAAACTGTCCCAACAACCTTAAAACTGTCCTGATGTGCCCTGCCTCCTCCCCACCCCCCAGGATCCCTAGGCTTCCCCTTGCCTTCTAGAAGCTTCTGTGCAGACCTCCTTCTCACCTTACTTGCCAGGACTTTCTTACCCTGCTCATATCTTCTGTGCCTTCCAATCGAACAAATACATGAGTAATGCTGAAAGTCAATTTGACGAAGGAAGAACTTCCAGTGCTTGTTGACTTAAAAAATCTTGCCAGGCACCAGTGGCTCACACTTGTAATCCTGGCTACTCAGGAGATTGAGATCTGAGGATCGCAGTTCAAAGCCAGGCCAGGCAGGAAAATCTGTGAGACTCTTATCTCCAATAAACCACCAGAAAATCACAAGTGGCACAGTGGCACAAGTGGTAGAGTGCTTGCCTTGAGCTGAAGAGCTGAGGGACAGCATTCAGGCCCAGAGTTCAAGCCCCACAACCAAAAAAAAAAAAAAGTTGTACAATGGGGTTACCAATCAACAAGTCCATTTATAAGTACAATGCGTCTTGAATGATGTCACACTTTTCATCCTCCTCCTCCATCCCTCCCAACCCAGCCCTTCCCCCTCAATTTTCTTAGTTTCATTGGCTATACATTGTGTATTATGACTGCACTTGAATTCTTTGAATTAAAAGCCTTAGAAACATCTCCTACCCCCAAGTGCTGCCAGACATCTTGAAAAACCCTTCAAAAAATATTTTCAACATGTGAGAATAAAGCTCCCTCTCCCATTTCACAGCTAAGAAAATCCAGGCTCAGAGAGTTCATCCCTCTAACAATACCTTCCAACTTAGATTCCACCAGGGCATCTGCCACTGAAATCAGAAATACAAATGCTATCACAGATATCAAGAGTTTAACACAATAAAATATGAATTATCTGTCCCTCCCACTTAGCAACACATTAGACTTGAGCTGGAGGAGGAACTAGGTTAAATTTTTTTTAAAAAAAGACAATGGAATTACAGAAAGAAGAGTTACAGTTGAATATGGAGAAGGAATGAGGGGGGAGGGAGGGAGGTTATTTGCACAGATAGATTGCACATTCACCGGATCACAATCTAAAATTTGCCAAACCTAACCCATTTTCCATAAATCCATTTACTGACGTCTAGAAACCCCACTGAGAAATCTATTTCTGATCTCCTTTTGAAGAGTTATTTAATTCCCAGGGAACGTGGCCCAGTGGCAAGATATTTCCAAGAAAAGGGAGGAGAATCTAATTCTCTATTTGGTTTAATTTTGTTCTGGAGCACTTGTGAAGGCTCAAATCCAAAGGGGGAAAATACTCTTCTACTTCAGGCAGCACAGCAAGTACATAAAGAGAAAGCAAAAACCTCCCATAAAGCGAGACAGGCACAAACTTGCTCGTGTTTGTACCACTTAATAGATGGATAATTTGCTTGAACATGAAGGAAAAGAGAATTTCCAAGGGCCAAGGTCAAATGGAGAAAGTAAAACAAAATGAATGTGTCCATCCTATAAAAGTCCACAGCAGTACAAAAGAGGATTAAAAAAATGTGGGAGGGATATGTGGACTGACAGATGGACAAATGTGTGGATGAGTGAATGGATGGATGATTGGATGGATGGATGGATGGATGGATGTTAGTTGGAGAGTAAAGGAGTGAGGCAAATAACTCATGCTTGAGTTTTGTCTTAAAAACATTTAAACATTTCTCTTACAGCACAGGAAATTTTACCTAAAAACTGGATTTCTGCCTTGCCTTGAAAAATCAAGCAATCTGGCAAAACTGAGACCAAATTCCTTCAATGGCAACCAGCAACTAGAAATGAATGGTGGCTATTCCCTTTGGAGCAGACAGCCATAGCTCAGTCCCGCAGAGTCCCTGCTATGCTACCTGAGTCTAACACCTGTCTACTTTGGTCCTGCCTAACATCCACCATAGAGAGATCTTTTATATTGTTCAAATAATACAGGCTCCATTCTGCCATAACAAAATTCTTTCAGTTAGGGAATGTATAAATAATAGAAATTTATTTCTTGGAGTTCTCGAGTCTTGGGAAGGCCATGGTCAACGTACTGGGAGGTTCTGTGTCACTCCCTGCTTCATGGGTGTTCCTCTTGCTGTGTCCTGTCCAGGTTCTCCTTAGCCTCTCTCATAAGGTCACTAATGCTAGTCATGAGAGCCCTGCACCATGCCTGCTCAGCATCAGTAGTCATTAAGTAAGCAAAGAGGCCTGGTGGCTCTTGGGAGAAGCATTTTGGAATCCTGAGCCTACCTTTTCAAAGCAGATCAGCTCTTCCCTCTAAAGGGCTCATTGCCCATCACCACAATAGTAACATAAGCCACCCAGGCTCCTGGTTTCTCTGGAACTCGACTTGCTCAGGAGCCCAATAGGCCACAGTTTCGCACTGTCTGTCCAGCTCCTACCCATGCCACTGCCCCTGGTGTCGGTGTCTAGGAGGATATTTTCTGCCTCCAGGTCCCAGTGGGCAACATCAGAGACATGGTAGTGTATGGCACTGAAGATGTGCTCACCCCAAGGCCTGGCCTCCTTCCTCCTCCATGCCATTACCTCCTGGAGGTGATCCGTTGGGCCTCCACCTCCTGGGTTCTCCATCACCAGGTATACCTGCTCTTCTGTTCCCACCACCAGCAACCATGGTTGAGTGGGCCACAGACTTCAAAATGTCTACTTCGCTGGGGAGAGGGGTTGTCCCTCTTGTCTAGGATTTTCTCGGCCACCAGGGTGTCTGTAAGGAGATGCTTGGCCAATTTGACCTGGCCAAAGCCCCCCTCACCAGTGACCCTCAGGACCTTGTACTGAGCCATGAGGGAGGGGCTCCTTGTCTGAGAAACTGGCCTCCAGTCCCCATTGAGCCCTCTCCTCACTGGCCATCCTAGAAAGCACTCTAACTAAAAGAAATAAACAAATAAATAAAATATAATAAAATAAAACCTACGAAAATCTAGTGGACTGTAATGTGAAATATAAGATATAAATATGTAAGGAAATATGTAAATAAAAGATAATATGTAATAGATATAATAAAGATATAAGTAAATAAACTAAAATCTAGTAGGTAATAAATAATACATAATAAAATATAATATGTAAATATAGAAAAAAGTTTAAAATTAATTAAAATAAAATTAATAACTAAAACTAAAAATAAGTAATAGAATAAATAAAACTCCAAGAAAGCTATCTAGATTTCTTTCAAAAAAGAAATAAAAAAAAAAAACACCAGAAAAGCATTAGGAAAAGAAAGCAACAAACAACAACATGAAAAAAGAGAAAAAAAATAAAAGTAAAAAATTCAAAGCCAAATCAACAAACCAGATTCACAAACTAGACAAACCAGCTTCAAACTCTCAACCATCTACCTGTATGAGTCCAGTAATCACCAACCAATATGTTCATATTGTTACCTCACAATGGTTTCTGTGATGTCAGAGCTGCAAAGTGCCCCAGCCCTGCTGGGTGTCACCTATAGTGGCCATCTAAGTTCCTGGCCTACAGGACACTTATTTTGTGTGTGTCTGTACTAGGGCTTGAACTCAGGGCCTGGGTACTGTCCCTTAGCTGTTATACTCCAAGCTGGTGCTCTGCCAATTGGGCCACAGCCCAAATTCTATCTTATTGGTGGATAATGGGAGATAATAGTCTTAGGGACTTTCAAGCCCAGATTAGCTTTGAATTGTCACCCTCCTGTGGCAGCCTCCTGATTAGCTGGAATTATAGGCCTTAGCCATAGGCGTAAAAGACACTTTTAATAATAATGTAAGTACATCAAAAGTTTTCTTATGTGATGATATAGATTGGCATTTCATATTTGCCTTGATTACAGTCTAGTCTGGGTACCAATGCTCATATCTATAATCCTAGCTACTTGTGGGGTGACAATTGGGAAGATTGCTGTTTGAAGCCCGCCTGGGCAAAATAGTCTGTGAGAGTCCATGTCAAGGGAAGAAGCTGGCAGCATGGTGCACGCCTTTCATCCCAGCTAAGGTGGGAAGTGAAAAATAAGATGAAGGTTCAGGTTCATGCCTACAACAAAGGCCCTTTGTCAAAAATGTCCAGCACAGAAAGGCAGGAGTACTAGAATGGCTAGAGTGTTAAAGGATCAACCTAATGTGAGACCCTAAGCTCAAACATTCCATCTACACCAAAGCCTTCAAAGTACTTTCATACAATACTTCAATATTGACATTATCTTTAGTTATAATAACCATGTGAGGTCTACCTTGAACAAATTATTTTTTCACTCAGTTCTGATGGATATTAAACACACATTTGATATGACGTTTAGAATATACACTAAGGTTAGTAATGAACATTTTACCTACCTAGCTGACTCAAAGATGCCCTTCAGGGTTTCCTAGCAGATCATCATTAATTTTCTCATCAAAACCAGGAGCAGCCAGAGAGACATAATTTAATATATTCAGCATTGAATATACCCCAAATATTATCAGCAATATTCTGTCCAGCACATCTGTCCTTCATAAATGAACAAATAATAAAGATACCTTCAGACAACAAATATTGAGGAATTTATTCTTACCTAGAGATCTGCCGCCCCAAAAAAAGTAGGTTTTTCATGGTGAAGTTCAAGTTTATTAGAGGTCTGAAGAAACAAGAACTCTGGCAAAGGTACATTTATGGATGTTTTTGGAAAGTAGGCCTATTTTGTCTTCTACATAATGAAAGAAACATGAAACCCAAATCCCTAACCAGTAGTGTTTTAAGTCACCCATTGCATGTAGTTGGCAGCTTATGACTTCAATCATAAGGCTGAACCCAGGGCTTTAAACATGTGAAGCAGGCCCTGAATCAGCCCCTGCCCAGTGCTCACCTTGAAATGCTTTTTTTTTTTTTATCCTGGATTCCAAAGTGGAGAAAGAGATGCATCCCAAGGGTCTGGCACTGAGGTATGACCACAAGTCTCTGACTCTTCTCACCATCCTTCTCTGCTCTTGTGTCTCCTCTGCCTTCCCTTTTAGCCTCTTCCACTTACCATTAAGGTCCCCAAGTGTCAAGGTCAAGTTCTCCTTGGAGAGAATCTCAAAGCCACGTATAGACATTCTTTTCCCTGATGGACCCAGCTTTTGCCCAAACTACCTCATAGAATGGTGATCAGGTCTGGCTGTCCTTTGGAAGCGGATCAGCACCCCCATGTCTGGGGTGTGTCATGAGGTGCCAGCAAGGCAGTTTGGGAGAAAGAACCACAGAAGGGGGTTAGGGCATCAGAGACGTGCTATGAACAGTTCCTACCCAAGCCCACCAGCCATCTGAAAATTGGACTCTTTAATATTTAATACTTACTGATTAATGGGTGGAAAATTCTAAGTTGATTGTTTGTAACTAACACATATAATCCCAAGAATTAAATAAAAAGGAGCTAGACATGAGTGTCAAAAAATTTTTTTCCTCCGAAAATTCAATTTGTTTTGTTCTCTGCGTTTGATTTCCTTTGGGTTGGCCCTGATTTCCTTAAGACCTCCAAAACCCCAGACTTGGCTTATGTCTGGTACCAAGGCAAGAACAAGAGACCATTTCTCCAGCCCAGGCCTGGGCCCTGCCAGGAATAGGAAACTGGCTCAACAGCGAGGGCTCCCGGGGACACAATTTCCACTGTCAGTGTGAAAGATGGCCAGCCATTAGATTAATTCCTCATAAAATATCTGGGAGGCCAGAGCAGGTTAGCTAAATATGTGGTCTTAAGAATTAGACAGCTTCCTATTTGGCTCCAACAAAGAAGAGAAAGGTGGGCAACAAGGGTATAATTGTGCAAGGACCTCAGGGCTGCTTCCGGGCTAGTTGCCAAACTATTTGAGGGCACCACACTCCAAACGCAGAAGGAGGACTGAGGTTTCCTGTCCCCTGAACCGTCCTACCCACAACTTGGCAGGTCCATTCAACTTAGATGGACATCAGTGACCTGGCTACAGGTTTCTTTCGTTCTTCCCTAGGGACACAGACTCATTCCTATAAACCTTGCTGTTAAGAATTAACTCAGGCTCCCAGGACAGCTGTCCTATTTTCTTCTAAAGACTCATAGCCAAGGACATATGGTTCTCCCATTAGACCCCACCTCCTAAAGGTCCTATCTCCTCTCACCTGGCCTCACTGACCATCACCCTCCAGCACCTGGACCTGTGGGGAATACACTTGAGCCAGCTCTCTGTCCCTCTTCCCCACACTCTTGACCTTCTGAGCCATCTTGAAGGGACTTGCCCTCAGAGACCCAGAACCCTCTGAGGTCTGGCTGCAAAGGAGATGAAGGCACTAAACAAACACTTGCCAGTCTACTTCTAGATGTAGCCAAGAAAAGCCACAATGGTGAGCGGGAGCACCACAAGGCAGAGATGCAGAAGGTGACGACTTTCGAGGGGGACTTCCTTACCAACAAGGTCTCCAAGACCAGACAGGTAGCAGCTTTCCTGCTGACATCAACTGGGCAAGTGTTGAAGCCTACCGTTCCTCCACCCCACCTCAATCTATACTTCCTGCCACAGTGAAAACACCATCCCAATAAGACCACTAGCTTTAGTAGCAGGCAGCCTGGAGGATTAGAATTTTAGCTTCTACTTGCAAACGGTTTCACCATCTGTGGAATAATCTGAACTCCTGGGTTGAATCATTGGAAGGGTTTATATTAGAATCATTGTGTATTGCTGCACAGGTTATACACTGCACAAATTGAAGAGGCAATTACAGATACAGGCCCTAAAGTCAATGATAGCTATTGGATTGTGCTGCACCAATTTATGTGGTAACACAGGTATGGATAGAAGCACTTCACTGTTCAAAAAGAAGTGTTCTCAATATCTCAGTACATCACCTCTATAGCAAAAATTAATATTAAAAAAAGAAGCGTCTGGCACAAAGCCTAGCACCCAGTATATTCTGAATCAATGGTAGGCAAAAGTAGGCCCATTAATCATAATCATTAATCATTAATCAGGGAAAGCCTCTGGTGACAAGATGAGTTCAAAGTGGGAAGTTGTAGTCACATAGTGCAGGAGACAACCTCAGGGGAGATGGAACATGATGTCCTCAGGAAATTGATTTTTGCTGTTCTGTTCACAGACCCCAGAGCTAAGAAGTTGCTCCTGGCTTTCTGCTGACTGAACGTTTTCTTCGTGAGTTGTTGGCTTTTTTTGCCATGCCAGGGTGTGTGAGCCCTTAGAATCATTTGGTTTTAATGAGGTTTAATTTAAGTGGAGCATTTGATTTAAGTGGAACATAATTGCCCCCTTTCCATTAAAATAGTGTTTTCTAAATTAAACCCATGTACCATATCCTTTTAAATACACTTGATCTATCAAAAGGAACCCCTTGAAGCCCAACCTCAATCTCCAACCTCAATGCTCAGTCAGGAAACTAGCCTTTCTCCACTCAGCAGAAATGCCAGGTTTCCTTTCTGCTGAGGTCCAGTGATAGACATGGGAATATTTGACAGTAGGGAAAGTTGCCTTATGAAATACGAAGTCTGCATGCAAAAGCTAGACCCTTCTACAAACCGTACATACCTGGGTCCCATAAACTTAAATTAAATCTTCTTACCCCAGGTAGGAGCCTAGAAGGTTCTGATCAGACCAGAAAAGTGACTTGCAAATGTCAGCAGCTGGAAGCACCAAGGAAACATCCAGGCCTGCCAGTCAGCGGCCAGCCACACCCAGAACACAGAACTCTCAGTCACAGCTGACATCTCCTCCCCAATGTCTATCTGATATTAAGGGATAGAGAGTGACATGGAAGACCAAGACTAACAGCAATGATCAGGAAGGACAGAGAGAAGCTGGGCGCCATTGCCTCACGCCTATAATCCTAACTACTCAGGAGGCTGAGATCTGAGGCTCGTGGTTCAGAGCCAGCCTAGGCAGGAAAGTCTGTGAGACTCTCATCTCCAATAAACTACTCAGAAAAAGCCAGAAATAGAACTGTGGCTCAAGCAGTAGAGTGCTAGCTTCAGCAAAAGAAGCTCAGGCACAATGCCCAGGCCCTGAGTTCAAGCCCTAGGACCAGCACAAAAAGAAAGAAAGAAAGAAAGAAAGAAAGAAAGAAAGAAAGAAAGAAAGAAAGAAAGAAAGAAAGAAAGAAAGAAAGAAAGAAAGAAAGAAAGGAGGGAGGGAGGGAGGGAGGGAGGAAGGAAGGAAGGAAGGAAGGGAAGGGAAGGGAAGGGAAGGAAAGAAGGAAAAGAAGGAAGGAAGGAAGGAAGAAAGATAAAAAAGAAAGGACAGAGAGAAAGACAAGGAAGGAAGCAAGCAGAGGAAGGGCATAATCAGGCATAGTATGAACCAGGGGCAAAATAACACTCTCCTCAAATTTATAATTAGCAGCCATAAAAGAAAATATTACAAGACTAAAATGAGAATGAAGCATGTGGAGAGAAGAATGAGAAACTAGAACTAACGAGAGCAGACATGACAATACAATAGATGAATAAGAGGATACAGGTTAATAGTATCATCTCCCTCCGCCCACCCTCTCCCTCACCCCCTCCAGAAATTCAAACATTCCATCAGAGATGGAAAATGCAAGTGAGAGGACCTGCCTGGGAATAGGGTGCCTACATAATCGAGGGCAGAAATCGAGGGCAGAAATACCATAGAACATTTTCTGAATGGAAGGATGTAAGTTTCCAGGATGATATCCATCAGAGCCTTCAAAGAACCTAGCCTAACGAAGAAATTCTCACATTAAAAGCCTGTCATCCCAAACTGCAGATTACCAGAAATAAAGAAGATTATAAAAGCTGTCAGGGAGAAAACAGAGAGCAGAAGGACATTAAACTAGAAGACAATAGAACTGTTTTTAAAATCCAAAAGGAAAAGTGGTTCCTAATCTACAATGCTGCACGGTAGGCCAAACACTTAAATGAGTAAAACATGGGGCCACTTCCGGTAATGCAAAATTGTAGAGAAATTACTGAAGGATGTGCTCCATTGAAATGAGAGAGTAAATTGAGGAAGAGGCATGGGGTCAGCAGATAATACAATGCAGGGGAGAAGAGATGGGGAATTTTCAGGAAAAAAGAGAAAAATAGGAAAATGTCTGTCTAGCAGTTCAACAGAAAAACAAATCCAGATAAGTAGGAGAAGACAGGTGTTCAGGCAGGTAATTATAGGGTTTAAAAAACGTAAGTGGTAAATTATTTGGTACATTTGGCTGTGTGGAGCGACATTCTATAACTGTGCAAAAGATTCACCAGAAATTTGATGAACATTAAAAAGTTGTTTTAGAGAAAGAAATTTAAATACAACAAAAAATAAAAAATAGAAAACATCATACAGTTACTTCATATAAAGACTATTCAGGCAGGGTGTCGGAGGCTCATGCCTATAATCCTAACTCAGGAGGCTGAGAGCTGAGGATTGAAGTTCAAAGCCAGCCCAGGCAGAAAAGTCCTTGAATAAACTGCTTGAATAAGCTATTCAGAAAAAGTTGGAAGTGGTGCTGTGGCTCAAGTGGTAGAGTGCTAGCCTTGAGCAAAAGAAGCTCAGCACCCAGGACCAGAGTTCAAGCCCCAAGACTGAGGGGGAAAAGGCTATTCAGATTTTTTTCTTCATAAAAAAGTCTTTGTTATGGAGTTATATCCATCACTTCCAGCCCCACTTCTGGCTTTTTGGTGGTTACTTGGAGCTGAAAGTATCACAAAATTTCCTAGAATGTTAAATAAAAAGACCTATAGCACTTCAGTCTATCATGTGTACATGCTGGTTTTAGTTGTTCACTTTTATTTTTTATTTTTATTTTTGCCGGTCCTGGAGCTTGAACTCAGAGCCTGTCCCTAAGACTCTGCTCAAGGATAACAATTGAGCCACAGTGCCACTTCTGGCTTTTTCTGAGTAGTTTATCAGAGATAAGAGTCTCACAGTCTTTCTTGCCCAGGCTGGCTTCCAACTACGATCCTTGGATCTTAGCCTCCTAGCTAGGATTACAGGCATGAGCCATGTATTTTGTTTTAGAACAAACTTGCTTTGCAAGAAATCTTCTTGCCTCAGCTCTCCAAGTGCTGAGATTAATAGGAGGGCTCCATCATAACTAGCTTATTTCCATGTAATTTGAAGTGGTTCCATATTTAGCCTTAATTTAGTCTTAAATTAGGTCTGTCCTATCATGGTTATATGTCCATCTTCCTTATAAGATCAATGTATAATATCTAAATCCAAAATTTTAAGAATATTAATATAAATGTAGAAAGCAAGCCAAGCACTAGTGACTCAGCTGTGTGATCCTAGTTACTCAGGAGCCTGAGAAATAGAGTGAAAGAATTCAAAGCCAGCCTAGGCAGAAGTCTTCAAGACTCCATCTTCAAGATGACCAGCAAAATGCTTGACTGGGGACATGGCTCAAGTGGTAGAGTACTAGCCATGAACAAATAAACCAAGTGATCTTGAAGCCTGGAGTTCAAGCCCAGGTGCTGACAAGATAGGTGAGGAAGGAGGAAAGGAAAAAGGGAAGACAAAGACAAAGAAGAAGGAGGAGAGGGGAGGGCAGGAGAAGGGGGAAGGGGAAGAGGGGAAGAAGGGGGAGGAGGAGAAGGGGGAAAGAGGGAAGGAAGGAATGAAGGAAGGAAGGAAGAAGAAGGAAGGAAGGAAGCAAGGAAGGAAGGAAGGAAAGAAGGAAGGAAGGAAGGAAGGGAGGGAGGGAGGGAGGGAAAAAGGAAAGACATTGGAAGAAGCATCTAACTAAAATCACTAACCATTTTTGCTTTTGGAAATGAGGACTAGAATGAAGAGAGGCACAGGACACTCATCTTGTAAGTTTTAAGTGACTGAATTTCTAATGTTGGTAATACTTTAATAAAGTTAAAATCATGTTTTAGAAGGCAATAAATAATCATTGGAGAAAGCTTAGAAAGCACAAATGTGAAAAGAGTAAAATAAAAGCCATTTCTAATATGCCCAGTTGTTGATAGAACTCTTACTGCATTCATTTCGAGTCTTTTTATGACAGAATGTACATGCAACTGTAAGAAATAAAAGCAGCTGGGCACCAATGACTCACACCTGTAATCTTAGCTACTCAGAAGGCTGAGTTCTGAGGATCACGATTCAAAGCCAGCTGGGACAGGAAAGACCATGAGACTCTTATCTCCAATAAACTATTCAGAAAAAGCCCAAAGTATTGTGGCTCAAAGTGGTATGGTAGCCTTCAGTACAGAGAGGCTCAGGGACAGAGCTCAGGCCCCGAGTTCAAGCCCCAGGACCAGCAAAAAAAGAAGGAGGGAAGGAGGGAGGGGGGGAGAGAGGAAGGAAGGAAGGAATGAAGGAAGGAAGGAAGGAAAACAGAAAGAAAAGCAGGGTTATGTTATACAAATTGCATTTTCCCCTTACAGTAACTGTGGTCAATGTTTTCCATATCCTTGTCTCTGTACCATATCATTTTCAATGGCAAGATATTCTCTAATATGGATATACTCTATTTTAATCCACTCAGCATTTACTATTTATTATTCAGTAGGCCTAATAATTGTTTTTAGCATTCTTGGGTTCTTTTGTACAGATACCCTGGGTTCAGTTGTTTTGTCAGGAGTCCCTATTTTACTTTGCTAGTGCAAGTGAAACATTTGACTTGCGCTGAGATTTTCTAACAAGCCACAGTTTCCTTTTGTTTTGTTTTTGTGCTGGTTCTGGTGCCTGTACTCAGGGCTCAGGCATTGTCCTGAGCTTTTTATTTTTTGCTCAAGTTGGTACTATACCACTTGAGTCACAGCTCCTCTCTCAGCTTTTTTGAGGGGGGTCAGTTAATTGGAGGTAAGACTATCATGGACTTTCCTGCCTCAACGGGCTTCAAATTGTAATCCTCAGATCTCAGCCTCCTGAAGAGCTAGGATCACAGGCAGGAATCACAGGTACCCATCTCACAGTTTCTTTTTAAATTTTTCCCTGTTTGAAATTGTGAATGGGCTGTGCATGTGGCAGAATATTATTTTCCCAACAGTGACCTCATCCACATCTTCTGGTACCAGCTCCTCCTCTGTGTTCCTGGTTGGAATTCCCCCACCTCCTCTGGTAGTGCTGAACCTAGGTTGAGTGGGTGAAGCAGGCCTGGGCCTCTGCCCCCTTGTAACCACATGATCTCCCTGACCACTCAGTGAATACTTCAGAGATGGACCTGTGGCCAGACCTGGCTCAGAGAACATCACCCACAGTGTTCACTGAAAAACTTTATGAGAGATGATTTCTTGTTTCTGTGCTGGGATCACTGAAGAAATAAACGTTGCTGTCTGGAGTAGCTATGACCATTTGTTGCCTCAAGAAAGACTTGACTACCTGTGCTCAAAATCAAAGAAGGAAGGAAGATGAACCAAGAGATGTCAAGAGACAAAATCCTGACGTCTTGGAGCATCTGGATCTAGCACCACGATGCTCCAGGTTAAAGCAATTGCACCAACCAATACACTTACCTTTTTACCCTTAATCTCTTTTGGATTGAGATCCTATCATCCTTATGCAAGCAAGTGCACATGCTCATTATATAATCAGCAACAAGTAACTCAAACTGCACAGCATGGTGTGAAGTGAATATAAAGCTCTTCCTCATCATCTCCTAGATGATCAGTCCAAACTCTCCAGAGATGAACGCTCCTCACAATGTCTTAAATCTGCTTCCAAAATATGCCTGTGCACTTACAAATATACTTTAAACATATTTGGAGGATTATGTTATCTGTTATTATCTAGCAACTTGTGGTTTCTACTTCATCATGAAATAAAGGATAGTTTTTCTCCCCTGTTGTCTAAATATGACTTCATTTCTCCTAAGACCTACAAAGAAGTCTATGGTAGGGTTATCCTATATTCTTCCCCATCCTGTCCTATGCTGGTGGCCATTACAACCATGAGCTTCTTCCTTTCCAGTTTTGGGCTTGCTTTCATGGAATGTGGGTACAGATAGGCTTTCAGAAGTAAAGGTGCAGGGTCATCCATTTACCACACTTCAGTAAGGACATAGCTAAGGACAACAGGTACAGAATGAAGCGTGAGAGGAGACTGGGCTTGACACGTACAGAACCTGGAGCTAATGTGCAGAACGTGCTGCCAGATGTCTGAAGTATGAAGAACAGCTTTTGATTTTCATCACACTCTGCCAGGAACATACATTGTTATTATTGGTGTTTTTTTAAATTTTGTGATGCTTGTGGCATTTTTCAGCTCTTTAATATTGTAATTTTTATCCTCCCTGAACATCAAGATTCATTTTTATGCCTGAGTTGTATCTATAATTTTGTACAAGAAGCTCTTTAAAATTGTATGATTCTGAAACTGGTCACAAGTTGGATCTGCACTTGTGCAGTAGCTGAACCTAGAGGGTCTGGAGGCAGGTAGATACAACTTCACATCTCAACTGGGCCATCCACCAGCTCGGTGATGCTGGGAAGTTTATTTTTGCCCTGGTATGCCTCCGTTTCCTCCTCTGGGAAGTGGGAATAAAAATCTCAGAGGGGGGGCTGGGAAGGTGGCTCAGTGGTAGAGCGCTTGCCTTGGATGCATGAGGCCCTGGGTTCGAGTCCTCAGCACCACATAAGCAAAAAGAAAAAAAGCCGGAAGTGGCGCTGTGGCTCAAGTGGTAGAGTGCTAGCCTTGAGCTGAAGACCTGAGGGACAGCGCCCAGGCCCAGAGTTCAGGCCCCATGACTGGAACCCCCCCCAAAAAATCTCAAGAGTGTTGTTATGAGGATTAAATGAAGAACTAGAACTCAGGCAGTTTTTTTGTTCGTTTGTTTTTGTTTGTGCCATTAGTGAGGCTTAAATACAAGGCCTAGCATTCTCACTTGGCTTTTTCTCTCAAGGCTGGTGCTCTACTGCTTGAGCCATGGCTCCACTTACAGTATTTTTTTTGCTGGAAATAAAAGTCTCTCGGAGTTTTCTGCCCCAGCTGTCTTCAAACTGTGATCCTCGGATCTCAGCCTTCTGAATAGTTAGAATTATAAGTGTGAGCTGTCAGTGTCCAAATAAGGGTGATTATTCCTTCCATGTTTGTAGACCCTTCAACTGGATGCATAAGCCCTGGGCCAGAGAGGCACTCATGATTCATTTTATTGGAGAATGGCAAGTATTCTTCAGGCAGCTGTGCCAGCTTGTCCTACACCATATATACACAGTGCCGTGCCTCTCAGTCACCGGGTAAGGAGGACCAGCCCGGGTGACTCGCAGGCTTTGCTTCTGAGTTGGCTCCAGAGTAGCCCTATTCCTCAAACCTGCGTAGGTTAGGCTGGTGTGGTGGCTGTCAGGAATTAAAGGGCTTGTTCCCATCAGACTCATCCTGTGACTCGCATCAGCAGCTCCCGTTTACAGAATACCTTGTCTTTTTGTTGTTGTTGTTTTGTTTTGTTGTTGTTGTTGTTTGGTTGGTCGTGGGGCCTGAACTCTGGGCCAGGATACTGGGTACTCAAGGCTAGCACTCTACCACTTGAGCCACAGGGCCACTTCCGGCTTTTTCTGCTTATGTGGTGCTGAGGAATAGAACTCAGGGTCTCATGTATGCAAGGAAAGCGCTCTACCACTGAGCCATCTTCCCAGCTTACCTGTTGTTGTTTGGAGGAGGAGGAGGACATAGAAGCTCTATAGTTTAGGCAAGTCAAGTCAGAAGTAGTTCATTTGTGAAAGAAGAAATGGTGGCTCAGATGAGGAACTTTGGTGCCAAGGCAATACCACAGATAAGGTTAACAGGGAAAGAAGCAAAACTCCAGGTCTGAAAACCCCCACGCAGCATCTCATTGCTTCTCAAAAATCCTTATGTTAAAAAGAAATATACTCATTGAGCTGAAATATATTCACACAAAAAATACATTCTTCCTCAAGTTAGTTATGAAGGGCAGTCATTAAGGCCATATTATATACTAAGAGGGCACTTCTTAGAAAAATAAATTTAATTACAACCTCTTGGTTCAAATCAGATCCACTCTGTTTTAAACTTTCAATTATGGTAAGATATAGCTGTAGAGAATGTGCTTTCCACCCTAATTTGAGGCCTCACATGGCAACTCCTTTTGTACTTCCAGCTTTCAAAAACTGCCTTTCCCAACCCCCAATCTTGTTCTCTTTGACTTGCCAAACAAATCTAGAGAAAAAAAAAAAAAACTGATTAAATGCCTAAGGAGAGGAAGAGAAGAACTCAAAATTGGGAGAGTTTGTTCCCTCATGTTCAGGCTAATTTAATTTTTCTCACATGACAAACTAGAAAGGAAAAGAAATTTGCATAGAAGGACAATTAAGAATTAACCATTTGTCCCAAATTGGTACTGGATTTCATAATGTGTTTTTCCACAGATGTAGTAAATTCTTGCCTGCAGGAACTAATTTATGGATGCCTTTGTCCTGTGGTGTCACCCAGGATTTTGAGCTTAATCACGAAGTGAGGATCAGCTCACAGAGAGCTGTGCCTTGGGCCTTGGTCTCAGCAAGCCAGGCTAATGACTAGGTTAGTGAATCAGGCTGTATGGTGGCTAGCTTGGAGGAAACGCCTAGGGCCAATGGAAGCTGCTGATAGATAAGTAGATAGACAGATAGATGTACATATAGATAAATAAATGATATATTGATAGATTCATAGATAAATAATGGGTAGGTAGATATATAAATAATAGATACATAACTAAATAATAGATGATAGTTAAATATATAGAATGGTAGATGATAGATAGTCAAAAGCTAGAATGTAAGACAGATATGTAGATAGATACATAGATGATGAAAAGTAGATAGATAATAAGTACATGATAGAAGCATAAATAAATGATAGATACATAAATTATAGCTAGATACATACATACACACATAAGTGGATAAATGTTGAATAGAGAGATACACTAGTAAATGATAGATAGATAGATAGGTAGGTAGGTAGATAGATAGATAGATAAAGATAGACAGATGGTAGATAGTAGGGGAGTTTAATTGAATATGCAACATGGTGACTCCCAGACCACCTGCTAGCCTACCAATCTTGGTAATTTTCACAGACTAAGTCTGTCCCTAGAGCTCTAGGAATATGCAAAAGACCTGCTCTGTAAGTATAATCATGAAGGTAAGATTTCAGTTGCAGAACTTGATATTCCATGGCTATTTTGATATTCTGATTGCCTCAGGAAGTTTCCTTCCTCTTTGGCAAAGTAAGGATGCAGGCATGTAGAGATACTTGGCTGCTGACAGTCCTGAAACATCCAGGGATTTTTCTCTCAAAATGAACTTTGCAAGAGCTCATCGGCCAATTAATCCAAAGTAATAGCTGCCAAGCTTCCTGCCCCCTTCCTGGTAGGCCAGAAAGAACTATGCCAGCATGGGATCTATATCTAGGCTGTGCTATCAGCAGTAGCCTGTTTGTTCATTTGCTTTCTTGACAAGCAGTAGAAATCGACTCCGGATAATTTCCTTAAAAACAAAAACAATGTCCAGGGATTTATTGAAAGGATAGATGCTAGTATAAAGTACTGCAGGAAAAACTAAATATAGAAACTTCATGAAGAGTAGAAGCCTCATTAGCTTTGGGAATTTGAGTTCATAAGAAGCAGTTACACCAAGAAATACCTCTGAGAAAAGCCTGTTTAAATGATTTTCCCATCAACTGGCTTCATCTTGGTGAGTGCCATCTAACAACTTTGGATCAAGAAAGGGAAAAGAGACCGAAGGACGGACACCTATGTATAAGGGTTCAGGAATGATCTCCCCCCACCTCAAGACCACCTGCTGCTATTGAAAAGAAAGAATAAAAGCCAGAGGGATGTAGGCAACGAAAGACCACCAAACCCATTACTCTCTCATTTCTGTTTATGACTCCCAAAATGGGATCAAGGGGTGCATTCCTCCACTTGCAGATGAACCCATCTGAAGACTTCTCACCCAAAGCACGAAACGCTTAGCATTCCATTTCTAGTAACTATAAAGATTGCACACAGGAGCAAAGTTTCTCCCTCCTCACTTTCCATGTCAAGGTGAGACTCACATAAACTTTGGGGGAGATAAAGGGGCTGTGGTATGGACAGATGAGCATTCTAACCCACACCCAAACATTCAGCAAGAGACTGAGAGAGAAGCAGAGCATACCACAGCACCTAGCAGGGACACCTGGCCATGACTCAGGAAGAGTCAAGAAGGAGTCAAGGGCAAATGACAAGTTAGCAATCTAGAAAGAAACCATGGAATGCCTAAGGCAGAGAGAGGAGTACTGACACGGCACAGGATCAGAGGGGCTGGAGTCCATGCAACACCTGGTCCTAGCTCCTCATCTCACTCGGTAGCCTCCTCTTTGCTGTGACTAGGGTGCAGAGAGGTTCTCTCCTAGCTGGCTTTGGGTTGGCCACAAGGCTGGACACACGAGTGCCAGTCCACAGACATGTTTTCAGAGCTGAACTCTTTGGCGGTGTGAACTCCATATACCACAATGAACCATGGCCACCACAATGAACCTCGGCCGTGAGCACACACTGCATTCCAAGACAATGAAAGACCCATGGAAAAGAGGCTGCAAGTCAACCCTCAGAACTGTGTCTTAGAGGGAAGCCCCTCAAGCCATCCCCAGTCTGGACCCCATCCCAGCCCAGTCAAATGGACTTTAAGGGCAAAGGACTTTAAGGTAAGGTTTGAAAAGTCACATCCTATTACGTTTTATTGTTTCTTATTCTGAAGTGCTAGAGACTGAATACATGTTAAGCAAATACTCTAACTTTTACCTCACTCCAAACCCCAACTGAGTATTTTTTAAAGTCCATAAGAGCATGGTGGAGAATGGGGGACAGACTCCTTAAAGTTATGAAGTTTACCTTTTTATGTCTTTTTGCTTACAAGCATTTCTGGTGATATGAAAACATGCTTTTATTTCAGCACAGAAGAAGGAATTAATATTGTTATCTTCATTTTGAACTCAACTATAGTTATAGAAAAATGGCCACATGTGTAAATGGAATATATATATATATATATATATATATATACACAAAAAAAAATTTGCAGTAATTTTCTGAGTGGGATTATGCTTGATTATTTTCCTTATAATTAATGTTTTTTTCTGATACAATATCACATGTTGTTTTTATTATGATAAGATAAAAATGATGCCAGAATTTACTGGACATTTATAGAACTCTAAGATTTCATAAGTTACCCTTTTAATTTTCATGTGCCCCGCCCCCAGTTTTGTTAAATAGCCAAGTAGTCTGAATTTTAAGAATACTTAAAGGTGGCAGAGTCAGATGGTGACACTAGGTCTATCTGATATGAAAACCTGAATCATAATATTCTGTGCATCTTGTTTGTTTGTCAGGTCTTAAGTGTACAATCTGATAAAGTTTAATAGGTGCATTTATCTGTGTAATCCCCAATCCTAACAAGATACTGATTAGTTCTGTTACCTTCTAAAGTTGCCTCTCCCAAGCCTTTACTCTTAGCCTTCAGTAACCGCTGTCTGTCATGATTTATTTATGAATGAAATCACTTAAAATTTACTCTTTTGTTTTTGTTTTTGGAGGGAGGTTGATCCTGAGGCTTGAACTGGGGGCCTGGGCATTGTCCCTGAGCTCTTTTACTCAAGGCTAGCATTCTACCATTTTTGAGCCACAGCTCCACTTTCAGTTTTCTGATGGTTAATTGGAGGTAAGAGTCTCACTGACTTTCCTGCCTGGGCTGACTTTGAACTGCAGTCCTTAGATCTCAGCCACTTGAGTAGCTAGGATATAGGCGTGAGCCACTGGCACTGGGCTCATGTTTTTAATTCATTATAGTATTTTTAAGATTTTTTTTGTGTATTGGTGTTCTTTTCTGTTGTTGAGTACTACTCCATTTATCTCAATATAGTGAATCTGTTCATTCATTCTATTGATAGGCATTTGAATTCTTTCTACCATAGGGTCATATGGATAATGTTCCTATAAACATCACCTGGAAGTCTTTGAGTAGATATGCATTTTTATTTCTGGGGCATAGACTAGAGGCATATTTAATTTTATAAGAAACTAATAATAAGAAATATCTTTGGTTTCTGTCTTCAAATTCCAACACAGAGCCCCTTAAACCTTTCCCATTTATAGAGGTGGCTCAGCGCATTAAAAAAAATAAAAATGTATTTTCCACTGGTTCCTGACACAAAGCTACTAAATCCCTCAGAATTTCCTGACAGATAGGAACCCTATTTTTCTAATAAGGCCATTCTTGGTGGGGTCCTAGCTAACTTCAGGATGGGGACTGAGCCTCTTGAGGGGCTGAGGGGAGAGGTGACAGACAGTGAGTTAAGGATGGATCATGTCTCTATGATAAATGCTTTCATATTTACAATGTATCTGCATGCCAGGAAGGTGGTTTATCCCAACTTCAAGGGACAGAAGGGCCTGTTCTTGGACTCCTGAATGTATTCATCTGGATGCTCTTCCGTATCCTTCCTCATATTCCTTCCAGTAAACAAGTAGATGTGTTTCTCAGAATTGATAAACTGTTCTAGCAAATTATTGAATCTGAGGAAGGGTTGGTTAGAAGTGGAGACAGTCTTGTTCACCGCTTGGTGTCTCAAGAGTTAGAGAAATTTTTGTGTAGGAATTATTATGAGAATATAGAAAAGGGCTGGGAAGGTGGCTCCGTGGTAGAGTGCTTGCCTTGCATGCCTGAGGCCCTGGGTTCAATTCCTCAGCACCACATAATGAAAAAGAAAAAAGCCGGAAGTGGTGCTGTGGCTCAAGTGGTAGAGCGCTAGTCTTGAGCTGAAGAGCTGAGGGACAGCGCCCAAGCCCAGAGTTCAGACCCCACGACCGGACCCCCCCCAAAAAAAAAGAATATAGAAAAGCATAGTCTCTCCTCCCACCCTGCCTCTCTTCCCTGCCTGTAATAAGAGAGTTTTCCAACAACATACGAGAGTTCTAGGCATTCCACTATTTCACCAACACTTAATATTGCCAAAACTTTTCATTATACTCATTTTTTCCTCTTCTTTTCTTCCTCCTCCTCCTCCTCCTCTTCTTCTTCTTCTTCCTCTTCCTCTTCTTCTTCTTCCCTGTCCTGGGGCTTGAACTCAGGGTCTAGATACTGTCCCTGAGCTTGTTTTTGCTCAAGGATAGCATTCTACCACTCTACCATAGTGCTACTTCGGCTTTTTCTGTTTATGTGGTACTGAGGAATCGAACCCAGAGCTGCATGCATGTTAGGCAAGCACTCTACCATTAAGCCACATTGCCAGCCTTCATTATGGTTTTGATTTACTTTTTCTTAATGGTTCTGTTATGTTCTTGTTAACAACTATACCTTTGTTTCAGTGGGCATTTCAAGTCTTTGGGGCATCCATTACTTGAAGTTGATTATTACGTCAGTCAGCTTTCCATTATTCTAACAGTACCTGAGATCATTAACTTACCAAAAAAAAAAAAAAAAAAGAGGTAACTTTGGCTTATTTTATGGAGGTTTTGGTCCATGATTGACTGGCCATGTCTTTTTCAGTCTGTCTCAAAGCAACACATCATTATGGGAGCACATGACACAGCATAGTCTCTCCTCATCATAGGGAAGTAACAGTGATAGAGAAGAAAAGAGAAACACCTCGTGGTCCCTTTTAAGGACACACACAATGACCCCTAAAGAAGGCCTCCACCAGCCACCATTTGTTCACAGTTCTAATGCCTCTCGGAAGCACTTCCCTGGGAATCAATCCTCTGACACATGGGCCTTTGGGGAATATCAGCCATTCTTTCTTTCTTTCTTCCTCTGCCTTATTTTTCCCTCTCCTGTTGAAATTTCACTTGCAAATATATTATAATGATGATGTCTTTCCATAGGTCATTGAATCCTTGTTCATCTTTTAAAATCTTTTTTATCCCCTCTGCCTCAGTATACATAATTTCTAAATTCAGCAGTCTTTTCTTCTACATTGTGCAATTGAATGCTTAAAGCTATACTATGATTTTGTTGTCACTTCATACAAGGTATTTTTCAGCTTTGTAATTTCTATATATCTCCTTTTGACTGGCCTATTTTCGAGTGTTCTAAATCCCACCTTTTTTTGCATTTTTAATTTGACATAGTTTTTGAAATCTATTCCTACTCCTAGAAGTAAGTTAGGAATTATTTATTTTTATTTTATATATATTTATTTACTTTATTTTTCTGTGCCATTCTTGAGGCTTGAACTCAGAGCCTAGATGCTGTCCTTGGATGTTATGCGGTTTATCATTTCAACCACAGCTTCACATCCAGCTTTTGAATTGAAGGTAAGAGTCTCATGAACTTTTCTGCCTTTGGCCGGCATCCAACTCAGATCCTCTGAACTCAGCCTCTACAGGCATGAGCCACTGGTGTCCAACTATGGTGAGTTTCTTAAAGTCTTTGCAACTGCGTGCATCTCTGTCACTTCTGCCTCTGCTCCTATGTCTTTGTCCTCCTGGGTTTTATATGTATATTGTGAGTCATATTTTCTTGCTGTTTCATGTGTCTCATAGCCTTTTAATTGAATGTTGGACACTTAGAACGTTTCAGTGTTGATTCTGGATTGTGCTGTTTCCATTTAGAGTGTTGAGTATTATTTTGGCAAGTATTTAATTTATTCATGACTCCATTTGATTCTGTTGAGACTTGTTCTGTTTAAGCTTTGCTAAGATGGAACAAGAAATGGCCCATTTACCAGGACTGGAGTAGTCTTATTGCTAAGGATTGGTCTTTCTAGAGTCTCAATTCAATGGTCAGATTGCTTAATAATAGAACCAAACTAGGTTTGGCCAGTAATCTAACACCTACCATTGTTGTGTAACCTCAACTACTGTCCCTCAGCAGCTACCAGGCTGTTCAGGGGCTCATTGCAAATGTACAGCTTTATATTTGCCTAAAGACTGAAGGCCACCCATATGCTGACTTCCGTGTTACCTTCTCTGCTCAGTTCTTTCTTCTTAGATATATGACTCCACTGATTCAAGACCCCTCAGCAGCCTAACTCTGTGGACTCCACTCAGTGAGACCACCACTGTCTTTTGGTATCTATGCCTTGGATGACCATTTAGAAAGGGTCCCTGGCAGAAAGCTAGATTGAATGTGCAGCTTACCTCATGTGTTTGCTCTGTTCACGATTCATTGGTCATGTTTTTGTATGTTTTTACAAGCACTGGGCAAAGCTTTTGGCACACATTAGGTGCTTAGTAAGGTGTTTTCCTAGGAGAAGGGTGTGATGGATTTGGCTCACTGGAGTCCCACTTCTGAAAACATCCTCCAGGCTATTCAAATGATGAACCCAGAGAACCAGTGTCCCTGCCTCCACCCACACCCAGCCTCCCTTTAGGAGTAACCAATTTTCTCTTTAGATGCTGGCAATGTGTGTGTGTGTGTGTGTGTGTGTGTCGCTCATGTGTGTGAATACACATGCATTTGAGTGACTCGCTGTGTAAAGCTTCCAGCATGTAGAGAATGATCTGAATTACATTCATCCACAGTTAAGATGCACACTGTTCTCTGGGGGGTTTGATATACTTTTTCTAAATCAACTAAATGCTCTCTGGAAGAATTATTGGTGGGGAGTGGAGGCTGTGAACAACTTAGCATAAATCATCATTCAGAATGAATCCTGGGAGCCCTCCATAGAAATTTTTTTCATGCTACCAAGAAAAGAGCTTGTGAGGCTTGCTCAAAGCAGGGGGGGAGGAAGGGCACATCAGGAGCCCTCCCTCCCACCCACCCCCAACCCGCATGGACAGGCTCTGAGTTAGGACACTCTTGGGAAGAAGAAACCCACAGTGGAGGCCTCCTGCCTCTTGGCATTCACCTTAAACAACCCACTCAGCCTCATCATCCTGAGTCCATTTTCTGGATCAGTGAACGGAATGAAAAACAGGCTTTTTCTTTTGTTTTCATGATGACTGGGAAGAGAAGGTTTCCAAAGTAAGGATTAGTTCAAGCCCCTTTGGAGATTAAATTTGGATTTTTCCCGTTTTCCCATTATCTGTTGACGTTCTCCACTTTCTCCCTCTCTCAGTCTCTCTCTCCTCTCCCTCTCTCTGTGTCTGTGTGTATGTCTCTGTGTATGTGTGTCTGTCTCTGTCTCTCTTTCACAGAGATGCATACACACACATAATAATCAAGTTCATCTTCCCCTTTGTGAAGGGTGTGTCATTGGGCTTCGTGCTTTAGAGATGGTGAGTGGGTGATTTGAGTTTGGAGTCCCTGTAGTTCAGCCCCTTCACTCCTTGCAGCTATAACTTCCTCTCCACCCACAAACATTGTTCCTCCATGCCTGCATTTTGATTTAAAAGCACCAAATACAAACAAGGGATTGGAAAGGCCAAATGTGTTAGAGTTTTGATTTCCCTCTGGGGAGGAAAGACAAGGGGTTATGATTTTTCTTCCTAGCAAACAAACTGTTTTCCATATGTCTCCAAAGAGAACTGCTTTTCTCTTATTCTGCGTGTTCCACAGATAATTCCAATGGGGGAGGGGACTAGAAAGCAGCATGTTTTCCTATGCTGCAGGGAAAAAAAAAGGGTGTTTTCCAACTCATGGTGTTGTCTGTAAGCATTAGTAATGGGGCTTGGAGTCTGAAAGGCGGCTAAAGAATGTGAAGGCACCAAAGTCTGCTTTCCACAAGCTCTGGGTCGGGGCTTAGAGAGACCTGGCCTGGTACCTTGAAGCAGCTGGCGCCATACTTCTGCCTCTGCCCCTGGATAGAGAACCTGCTCTTCCCCAGGGGATGGGAGTTGCAGGAAGATAGCCCACAAGTTAATTTCTGTCCTTCTACCTTCTGGATTGGAACTCCTGGAGGAACAGTAGCTCTCACTTTCAACCTTTGGAGAAAAGCCTGGTGTGTTACTAACCTAGTGTGCTACTGAATCTTAAAGGCTCAGTATATGACCTTTTCATTTCTCCCCTTCAACGCCTCTGAGAGTTCCTCCACTGATTGTACCACAATCCTCAGATTTTCTTACCAGGTGCATCCTTAATAACATCATTCTATACTACTTCTTCCATCTCTTCTCCCTCCCATTGTTCCTTCTGCCAAGTTCCTTGCCTTCCCCTTCTGCCTTCCCCTTCTACCTGCAACACTATCCTCTTCCCTCCTCCATTATGCAATGGCTCACGCCTCTAATCCTAGTTACCCAGGAGGCTAAGATCTGAGGATCATGGTTCAAAACCAACCTAAGCAGGAAAATTCCTAGGACTCTATCTCTAGTTAGCCACTAAAAGCCAGAAGTGGAGCTATAGCTCAAATGGTGGAGCACTAACCTTGAGTAGAAAAAGTTAATGGATAGTGTCCAGCCCCTGAATTCAAGCTCCAGTATGGGCACATGCACGCATGCACACATGCACGCCACCACCGCCCCACCCCCCGCCCCCCCTACACACACACAAGAGGAGGTGATGACTTCTCATTGATTTCTTCTTTTCCTCTCATGTCTAACATAAGATATAGCATAAAGAAGGCATTCTATTAGTTTATGGTATGAGCCATAACTGTTGTTCCATTTATGTGCTTATGTTCAACAATGTAAGAAACTGGAAATTTCTTACCAGGATGTGTCATCTGAATCATTAAAAGGCCAGAAAGAAGGAAGACACTGACTCATTTGGGATTCAACCTCCTTTTCCAATATGCTATCTATTCATCCTTATTGGGATGGTGATACCGTGGTTTTAGAATATCTCCTCAAATTATTTAATGAAACTCCTTCAAAAGATATAACCCAATTTCCCTTCCCTGGTGTTAATGGCCAGCTTCCTATGGATAGCATGTTGTCAGAATGATAATGTGTTCATTCCAAGGCCATAAACGATGAAGATAGTGCTACTTCCATTTCTGTCTTCCATCTTACTCTGTGGGAAGCCAGCTGCTGTGCTGTATGGACATCCTAACAGCCCATAGAGAACCGAGGCTTCCTGCCAGGAGACAAATGAGTGATTATCTTGGGAAAGCTCCATTCACCCCAACAGGCCTTCAGATCTTTGCAGCCCCAGCCAAAACCTTGGCTACAGTCTCAGGAGAGAACCCAAGCCACAGCCACTCAGCCAAGCTGTTCCCAGACTCCCGAGCCACAAAATCTATAGATAATAAATGTTTGTTTAAACCACTGAGATTGGAGGGTAATATATTACGCAGCAGTAGATAATTAATATAATTTGTCTGCGTACTTGAATTTATGTTGGGAAGGGAGGGAGTCAGCAGGACCTCCTGTGTAAGAAAAGGCTTTTCCTTTCCAGAGAGGAACAGGGGAGCTTATCTGAACAATCGGAAGGCAGGTGTCATGGAGAGGATGTTTATGTCCCCACAGGCATAAATTTAAATCTAGTCCCAACGTGGTTATATTAGGAAATGAGTCCTTTGGAAGGTGAGTCAGGTCCTAAGGGATGCATGCCCTTATGAAAAGAATGAGCCCCACCCCATCCCCAATGCACGCTAGTCTTCTTTGCTGCCATCAGAGAAGGCCCTCATCAGAACTGACCATGTTAGCACCTTGATCGTGGCCTTACAGACTTCCAAACTGTGAGACATAAGATTTTGTTTTCTATAAGCCTCTGAGTCTATGGCACTTTATTATAGAAACTCAGACTCTACTGAGAAGATCTTTTCTTTACCTGTTGGGAGACTGATCCCCTTTAGTTTTTTTTTTTTTTTTTGGTCGTGGGGCTTGAAATCTGGGCCTGGGCGCTGTCCCTCAGCTCTTCAGCTCAAGGCGAGCACTCTACCACTTGAGCTACAGAGCCACTTCCTGATCCCCTTTAGATCTCATGTTTCCAGCCTTCTTCTAAAATCTCCCAAGGCCTAAGTGAGTTGTGAACATAAGCAGGTAAGTTTAGAACTGGTCATACACTGCCTATTTGTGCTTGGTGCTTAGCCTTGCTGGGTACTTTGTGGAAAGAAGGCTTTAAAAGTAGTAGAAGTAGTTTGATCCCACACCTGCTACTGTTTGTGTAACCTGATGTTGCAAGATATTTCTTAATTACAAATGGAAAAATAACAACTTTACTGTGGAGAATTCTAGTACATAGCACCTTAATTAAGTGAAGGAAGTTAAGCCAAGTAACAATAACATTGGTAGTACATGCATTCCAGCATCGTACATTAAAAGGAGCAAAATATCATATCATTTTTTGGTCAAAGCAAAAAGCAATACCAAACAAAACTATAAACTCAGTCTAGTCATAAAAAATTCTGACGATTGTGTTGTGAATCAAAATGAAACATGGCATGGTCACTTTGTAAAATAGTCTGCCAATTACTTATACATATAGGAAGACATACACTTAGTCATATGATCTAGAAATCTATGTGTAGGTTTTACCTAACATAAATGAAAGTTTATGTCTACAAAAAATGTATACAAATTTCTTTTTTGGAGGGGGGGAGTCCGGTCATGAGGCCTGAACTCTGGGCCTGGGCACTGTCCCTCAGCTCTTCAGCTCAAGGTTAGCACTCTACCACTTGAGCCACAGCGCCACTTCCAGCTTTTTTCTTTTTGCTTATGTGGTGCTGAGGAATCGAACCCAGGGCCTCATGCATGCAAGGCAAGCGCTCTACCACTGAGCCACCTTCCCAGCCCCTGTATACAAATTTCTATAGTAGTTTATGTGTCCCAATTTGTCCCAACCAAGAAACAAATCAACTGGTAAATGGATAAATAACTGTGGTACATCTGTACACTGGAATCCTACTCAATAATAATAATAATGAGGAGGAGGAGGAGGAGAAAGAAGAAGAGGAGGAGAAAGATGAGGAAGAAGAAGCCATCACCGAGTGGGGCACCTGTGGCTCACGCCTGAAATCCTAGTTACTCAGGAGGCTGAGATCTGAGCATCAAGGTTCAAACACAGCCCAGGTAGGAAAACCGTTAAGATTCTTATCTCCAATTAACAGCTAAAAAAGCTGAAAGCACAGTTGTGGCTCAAGTGGTAAAGTGCTAGCCTTGATCTAAAAAGCTCAGGGACAAGTGCCTAGGCTCTAAATTCAAGCTCCAGGACTACACACACACACACACACACACACACACACACACACACACAGACCACCATGACTGACACACCTCAAATGTGTTATGATAAAAGAAATGTGTTATGCTAAGTGAAAGAAGCCAGACGATAAAGCTTTATACTAAGTTTATTTTGAATATTATGAGTAGAATCATAAAATTCTATTTCAATGGAGAGTTCTGAACAAAGCTTAAGGGACTGAATACAAATACTGAGTTTCCAGGGTAGAGGGTGGAGGAAGAGATTAGGTACACAAAGACAGGAGGGAATGTGGGGGGGGGGTAAGGAGAACATCCTATATACTGCCTGTGGTAACAGTTATGTAATAATAAATAATGGGTAACATTTAGAATTGTATACCAGAAGGATGGATTGTACTATGTAAGTCATAAATCTTATTTAAAACAAAGATTTTTTTTAAAAAAAAGGACCAAGCCTTCTTAGATGTACCATGTTTATAATTAATAATTGGAATTGGGTTGATAATCATGAGAAAAATCTCAGCTAAACCCAAACTAAGGGACAAAATAGCTCTTCTCTGCATGGGTGAAGAAAAACATGTAGGGTACTAGCCTCTTAAAGGCAGGAATAGGCCAGGCACTGGTGGCTTACACCTGTAATCCTAGCTACTTAGGAGGCTGAGATCTGAGGATCATGGTTCAAAGACAGCCCGAGAAAGGAAAAGTCCATGAGACTCCTATCTCCAATAAACCACTCAGAAAACTGGAAGTGGAGCTGTGGCTCAAGTGGTATAGCGCTCTAGCCTTGAGCTGAAGAGCTGAGGGACAGCGCCCAGGCCCAGAGTTCAAGCCCCACGGCCGGAAAAAAAAAAAAAAAAAAAAAAGCCAGGTATAATATGAAATCAAGACTCCTCTACACTGACAGTAGGAGCAATGTAAATAAATAGCAGAAGTAAGCGGACAGCAAATTTAAAGGAGGAACTAACCACACACAGCTGGATATTCATGAGCAAAGAACAACAACAACAAAAATCAGAGAAGTGAAAGAAAATAGGTGTTTTATGAGATAATCAAAGCTCTGCAGTGCCACAGTGACTCGGGACGGTGTGGCTTCTCCCAGTGAAAGCCACGGGTTGCTCTGAGGGACAAGGATAAGAAACAGAAAGCTACACAGAATAATGAAAGGGCAGCGGAATGAATAGAAGATAATTCCCTTGGACATGAAATGCAATCAAGTCAAGACCCATATTTTATCTCTGCTGGAGGCAGTCTTATTTGTTAGTAAAGTGCTGGGATAATCAACCATTGTTCTCTCTGCCAAGGCTGTCAAAACAAATACAAGCTTCTTTGCTCAGTGCTAAAAATGTCTGAGTCTTTGGAGAACAGCTGGGCAGAAAGCAATCTTGTTCAATTTCAGCACATTTTTTCCCCCAAGTATTAGGCTGTCCGAATACAACCCACATCAAAGCATCCAGGCACCCACTACGGGGACAGGCCTGTCATGAGAACAGATCCTCTCCAGCTCCAGCAAGCAGAACACACCATGTACACTCTTTAAACTTGTCCAGCTCTTCCATCTAAAGGAGCAAGGACTTTGAAACACATAAAAGCTACTCTAAACAGATCAGTCCTTTGAGGTACTTTTTATAAACATTTAAAAAAATATAATGCTGCTGTGCTTGCAAAATGCCATGTGTTGATAAGTCTCTGGAGGCATTACAGATGATGTATGATCTCTTGGCTATCACTGTCAATGTTGCCTAAGGGACATCTTCTCCTAAGAGTTTGCGGGATTATTCTCTGTGCTATTAAGTCAGCTCTCATTAAAGCATGTCTTATTTGAGGCTTCATGATTTGTATTAATTAGGAGGTGTGTCAGTCAGGATGTTTACGGTTGTAGGCAGCAAAAAATTAAACATCAACTCAAGGGCTTTAAACAATAGACTTTTTTTTTTTAAAGCAAATAACAAGAGCTCTCAAGGTAAAGCACTCCAAGGTGGTTCAATGATAATGTCAAGAACACAAGTTCTTTTCTATCTTTCTGCTCTTCCATCCTCCTTCTAAGTCCCTGGGTAAGACTTCTGGTATCAAAACACGGGCATGGAAGTATCCAGAAGGACAGAAAGTATACCTGAGAGTTTCCTTTCGTCAGAGAGATCTTTGCAGAAGCCTTTCAGAATGCTCATCATCTGGCTCTATTGGCCCGAATTGTATTGTAAGTCTGTGCTTGTAACAAATCACTCTAACTACAAATGGAAACATAATGCAAGCATTAGAGTCACTTCCTCATCCCACAGGGGTTGGCTTCTCTTGCTGTGACTGACAGGAAGGAGGAAAAGATTCCCTGGCAAAACATGGCCTCCTGCCAGCTAAGAACAAAGGAGAATAGGGTATTAGGTAAGTAACCATCCATCTTACAATCAACTTGAGTAGACTGAAATGTTGGCTTAACAAATGTCTTTTTAGACTGGGATCCAGGCTGTTGAAATTTCAGATTCACTTTTTCCCACTATGCACAATCCCTTCTTCCCCTCCAGCAGTCAGGACTGCACAACGGAATCCTTTCTCCCTGGGCCAAAAACAATTGGTCCTCAGATGTAGGATGGACCAATCATCTTCTCCTCTCAGGGGATTTGGGATGGGAGCATCAGCTGGTGGCATCAGTCACTTCCTGTGTTTGGGCCTGTAATGTAACCTCTTCAGTGGTGGGGCAATTGTTTCTTTGCATTGTTGGGATGAAAAGGAAAAGCTGGTATTCAAAAAAGTAATGTGAAAATGAAATAGATATATGGAGAGAAGTAGACATGAGCTTAGACTCCATGGATGTCTTGACATGCATTCTCACACCCCCAGCTTCCCTCCCGCCTTCCCCTCTTCCACCATACACACATTTGCCCCTACCGGTGAGGTAGTTTATGTTACAAAAGGGTTCCAACCAATTTGGGACAATACAATATCCCTTTTCAGAGATGACCGAGGACTGTGCAGAATGTGCTGATCCTCAATGAAGATTTCTACTTCTCATTGTTCAGAACTCAGGGTAGGAAATCAAAAACTATCTTACCTGTCATAAGTTCACCATAAGGCTACAAGAGCTGCCTTTGTTCAATTTAGATCTTGGTTCAATTTCTAACGCCTTAACTCCTTTCCCTAAAAAAGTACTCAACAGTAACAACAATAAATATTACATGAATGGCCTGTGTTGTGTTGTGCCTTGGAGAGATGTGGAGTGGTTCTAATATACTTTGGGTTCTGACTGTTTGCTTTTCATGTATTGTTTACTTTAATCTTTACCTCATACTGGGTAGTGATCATTATAAAACCATTTCTATCATCAAGAAGGCTGAGTCCTAGAGAAGCACATTGATTTTATTAAGGAGACATGGCTAGAAAGCCATGGATTTAAAACCCAAGTTTGGTTCTTCTCTGGCCATCCTTCCTTCCTTGCTTCCTTCCTACCTTCCTTCCTTCCTTCCTTCCTCCTTCCTTCCTTCCTTCCTTCTTTCCTTTCTTTCTTTCCTTCTTTCTTTCTTTTTCTTTCTCTTTATCTCCCTCTCCCTTCCTTCCTTCTTCCTACTTTTCTCCTTCCTTCCCTTTCTCCCTTCCACTTGCCTTCCTTCTTTTTTTATTTCAGTGCTGAGATAAAATCCAGGTGCGTACATGCCAGGTAAGCAATACTGAATACATCCCCCTCAAAATTTCTTCCTC